>NC_136902.1:95599830-95802330 GCF_949606895.1 Notothenia rossii | reverse complement strand
CGGCCCCCCCTGGAGGACTTGGGGTCACATGGAAAGGTTCCAAACATGGACAGGTTCCAAACATGGATAGGTTCCGAACACGGACAGGTTCCAAACATGGACAGGTTCCAAACATGGACAGGTTCCGAACACGGACAGGTTCCAAACATGGACAGGTTCCAAACATGGACAGGTTCCAAACATGGACAGGTTCCAAACATGGACAGTTTCAAACATGGACAGGTTCCAAACATGGACAGGTTCCAAACATGGACAGGTTCCAAACATGGACAGGTTTCAAACATGGACAGGTTCCAAACATGGACAGGTTCCAAACATGGACAGGTTCCGAACACGGACAGGTTCCAAACATGGACAGGTTCCAAACATGGACAGGTTCCAAACATGGACAGGTTCCAAACATGGACAGTTTCAAACATGGACAGGTTCCAAACATGGATAGGTTCCGAACATGGACAGGTTCTGCTGCCCCTGAGCTTACTCTGGGGCAGCAGCTCTAAACTAGAGGGCAGCTATCCACTCATACATCCAGCAACATGGCACAAAGGGAACTGGTGCTTCATTCCCGGCCTGACTATTGTCCCAGTCCGGCCCTGTGTGTGTGTGTGTGTGTGTGTGTGTGTGTGTGTGTGTGTGTGTGTGTGTGTGTGTGTGTGTGTGTGTGTGTGTGTGTGTGTGTGTGTGTGTACCTGGGGGCAGGTGCATCAGGTAGTTCCTCCGGATGTTCAGGTCCCTCAGATTCTCCAGCTGACCGACCTGAGGGGGCAGCGTCTGGATCTCATTACAGCTCACATCCTGCACACACACACACACACACACACACACACACACACACACACACACACACACACACACACACACACACACACACACACACACACACACACACACACACACACACACACACACACACACACACACACACACACACACACACACACACACACACACACACACACACACACACACACACACACACACACACACACACACACACACACACACACACACACACACACACACAGATGAATGATGGATATGGACCAGCGCTCCGGGAGGTGTCTGAGCTGGTGCTGATCCAGGTGAGCAAGAAGGGAGGATGTGCAGTGAGCGCCGTATGGGGAAAGAACTCCTTCATGCTGATCAGGATCACGTCCACATCACGACCGCCTCGCTGCACATTATCCCGCTTATCACACGGCCACGTTCTCAACAAAGTAACGACATGACAGTAGTACGCTATTATTGATTTAAAGGACATGCATCCGCTAAGAGAAGTCCGTTGTTACCGTTTGAACCACGTAGCAGAGGCAGGATCTGCTTCAATAGCGTTTTTGAAGAGCTTTTTGATTACAGATTTGAAAACATCGCTGCTTGCTTTAAAAGTAGTTCTTTATGTCAGACCTTGGGAAGTATCTAGATACCCCTGCCCTAAAGCCAAAGGAACTGAATATGTGTCGCCGTTTGATGTCTATGTCTGGACCGCTGCGTACAAAGGAGGGTTTCTGCCCCGTTACTTCTGCATGCAGTTACATCGACCGGACTTCTTTGTGCAGATGTGAGCGTCCTTAGCAACGGTCAATAAGTCCTTAGCAGCGGTCTGTCTGTTCTGGATTAACAACGTGTCACGTGTTCTGAATTGACCAATCAGAATCGAGTATTCAACGAGCCATGTAATAATGATGATATTGATCAGCACCAGCTCGGTGAGGTGTCTCAGCTGGCCCACTTCCTCGGGCAGAGCCATCAGTTTGTTGTTCCCGGCGATCAGGACCTTGAGAGGCAGACTGCAGATCACCGGGGGCAGCGCACACAGCTGGTTCCGGCTGCAGAGGGACACATGTTACTCAGCAATTACATTTCACATATTCTTCATTTATTTATCAATTTATGCATTTCACTTTTTTTTTTCATTCACATTTTCCACTTTTTAAATCTTATTTAACGAATACATTTAAAAAAGAAAAATCTCATATTTAACCAATAATATTTAGCTGTTTTCCACCAAAATTCACACATTTGACTAATAATTATTTTTCACATTTTGTCATAATACATTGAAGAAATTTTTGAAATTAGTCATCGCAAACGTACCTGATTGTTTTTGGACATTTTGCATATTTAAAAATATATATGAATATTTGTTTCATGTAGGTGTGTGTGTGTGTGTGTGTGTGTGTGTGTGTGTGTGTGTGTGTGTGTGTGTGTGTGTGTGTGTGTGTGTGTGTGTGTGTGTGTGTGTGTGTGTGTGTACCTGAGGTTCAGGTAGGTGAGGCTCTGCAGGTTCAGCAGGCTCTCAGGTAAAGTCCTCAAGCAGTTCTGGTACAGGTTCAAACTCTCCAGAGACACGAAGAGACACACCTCCAGAGGAAGCTCCGAGAGGCGGTTACGGGACACGTCTGCAACACACACACACACACACACACACACACACACACACACACACACACACACACACACACACACACACACACACACACACACACACACACACACACACACACACACACACACACACACACACACACACACACACACACACACACACACACACACACACACACACACACACACACACACACACACACACACACACACACACACACACACACACACACACACACATTAATGAGACGACTAAACGTTATCACAGACTGTCTGTATACAGGTGTATCACACAGACAGACTGTATACAGGTGTATCACACAGACTGTATACAGGTGTGTCACACAGACTGTCTGTATACAGGTGTATCACACAGACAGACTGTATACAGGTGTATCACACAGACAGACTGTATACAGGTGTATCACACAGACTGTATACAGGTGTGTCACACAGACTGTCTGTATACAGGTGTATCACACAGACAGACTGTATACAGGTGTATCACACAGACAGACTGTATACAGGTGTATCACACAGACTGTATACAGGTGTATCACACAGACTGTCTGTATACAGGTGTATCACACAGACTGTCTGTATACAGGTGTGTCACACAGACTGTCTGTATACAGGTGTATCACACAGACTGTATACAGGTGTATCACACAGACAGACTGTATACAGGTGTATCACACAGACTGTCTGTATACAGGTGTATCACACAGACAGACTGTATACAGGTGTATCACACAGACAGACTGTATACAGGTGTATCACACAGACTGTATACAGGTGTATCACACAGACTGTCTGTATACAGGTGTATCACACAGACTGTATACAGGTGTATCACACAGACTGTCTGTATACAGGTGTATCACACAGACTGTATACAGGTGTATCACACAGACTGTCTGTATACAGGTGTATCACACAGACTGTATACAGGTGTATCACACAGACTGTCTGTATACAGGTGTATCACACAGACTGTATACAGGTGTATCACACAGACTGACTGTACAGGTGTATCACACAGACTGACTGTATACAGGTGTATCAAACAGACAGACTGTATACAGGTGTATCACACAGACTGACTGTACAGGTGTATCACACAGACTGACTGTATACAGGTGTATCACACAGACTGACTGTACAGGTGTATCACACAGACTGTCTGTATACAGGTGTATCACACAGACTGTATACAGGTGTATCACACAGACTGACTGTATACAGGTGTATCACACAGACTGTATACAGGTGTATCACACAGACTGTCTGTATACAGGTGTATCACACAGACTGACTGTACAGGTGTATCACACAGACTGACTGTATACAGGTGTATCACACAGACTGACTGTATACAGGTGTATCAAACAGACAGACTGTATACAGGTGTATCACACAGACTGACTGTACAGGTGTATCACACAGACTGTATACAGGTGTATCACACAGACTGTATACAGGTGTATCACACAGACTGACTGTATACAGGTGTATCACACAGACTGACTGTATACAGGTGTATCAAACAGACAGACTGTATACAGGTGTATCACACAGACAGACTGTATACAGGTGTATCACACAGACTGTATACAGGTGTATCACACAGACAGACTGTATACAGGTGTATCACACAGACTGTATACAGGTGTATCACACAGACAGACTGTATACAGGTGTATCACACAGACTGTATTCAGGTGTATCACACAGACAGACTGTATACAGGTGTATCACACAGACTGTCTGTGTACAGGTGTATCACACAGACTGACTGTATACAGGTGTATCACACAGACTGTATACAGGTGTATCACACAGACTGTATACAGGTGTATCAAACAGACTGTATACAGGTGTATCACACAAACAGACTGTATACAGGTGTATCACACAGACAGACTGTATACAGGTGTATCACACAGACTGTATACAGGTGTATCACACAGACTGTCTGTATACAGGTGTATCACACAGACAGACTGTATACAGGTGTATCACACAGACTGTATACAGGTGTATCACACAGACTGTCTGTATACAGGTGTATCACACAGACAGACTGTATACAGGTGTATCACACAGACTGACTGTATACAGGTGTATCACACAGACTGTCTGTATACAGGTGTATCACACAGACAGACTGTATACAGGTGTATCACACAGACTGACTGTATACAGGTGTATCACACAGACTGTCTGTATACAGGTGTATCACACAGACTGTCTGTATACAGGTGTATCACACAGACTGACTGTATACAGGTGTATCACACAGACAGACTGTATACAGGTGTATCACACAGACTGTCTGTATACAGGTGTATCACACAGACAGACTGTATACAGGTGTATCACACAGACTGTCTGTATACAGGTGTATCACACAGACTGTCTGTATACAGGTGTATCACACAGACTGACTGTATACAGGTGTATCACACAGACAGACTGTATACAGGTGTATCACACAGACTGTCTGTATTCAGGTGTATCACACAGACTGTCTGTATACAGGTGTATCACACAGACTGTATACAGGTGTATCACACAGACTGTATACAGGTGTATCACACAGACTGTCTGTATTCAGGTGTATCACACAGACTGTCTGTATACAGGTGTATCACACAGACTGTCTGTATACAGGTGTATCACACAGACTGTATACAGGTGTATCACACAGACTGTCTGTATACAGGTGTATCACACAGACTGTCTGTATACAGGTGTATCACACAGACAGACTGTATACAGGTGTATCACACAGACTGTCTGTATACAGGTGTATCACACAGACTGACTGTATACAGGTGTATCACACAGACTGTCTGTATACAGGTGTATCACACAGACTGTATACAGGTGTATCACACAGACTGTCTGTATACAGGTGTATCACACAGACTGTATACAGGTGTATCACACAGACTGACTGTATACAGGTGTATCACACAGACTGTCTGTATACAGGTGTATCACACAGACTGTATACAGGTGTATCACACAGACTGTCTGTATACAGGTGTATCACACAGACTGTATACAGGTGTATCACACAGACTGACTGTATACAGGTGTATCACACAGACTGTCTGTATTCAGGTGTATCACACAGACTGACTGTATACAGGTGTATCACACAGACTGACTGTATACAGGTGTATCACACAGACTGTCTGTATACAGGTGTATCACACAGACTGTCTGTATACAGGTGTATCACACAGACTGTCTGTATACAGGTGTATCACACAGACTGTCTGTATACAAGTGTATCACACAGACTGTCTGTATACAGGTGTATCACACAGACAGACTGTATACAGGTGTATCACACAGACTGACTGTATACAGGTGTATCACACAGACTGTCTGTATACAGGTGTATCACACAGACTGTCTGTATACAGGTGTATCACACAGATAGACTGTATACAGGTGTATCACACAGACAGACTGTATACAGGTGTATCACACAGACTGTCTGTATACAGGTGTATCACACAGATAGACTGTATACAGGTGTATCACACAGACTGACTGTATACAGGTGTATCACACAGACTGTCTGTATACAGGTGTGTGTTTTATTGAGTGATATAATAAAGAGAGACAGGGAACTCTTCTCCATGTTTGTCAGACTAACAGTGAGACTGGCTTTTATCAAACTGTTGTGAGATTCAGAGTGAGCATCGCACCCTCTGAGAGCAGCACTGCCTTCAGAGCTTCAGTTCAGCTCAAACACTTCATGTATCATCATGTGATGTGCTTATAGCTTAACAAAAAGCTCAAAACACTTCATATGATGACACACAACACACACACCTGTCTGACGGGATGTCACATGGTGAACATCTGTATTTCATAACAACAGGTAATCCATGGTTTGTGTTATTGAGTCCATTAGCTCGTTATGATTCAGGTCAATTCACATCACAATGAGTGTCTACATAATGTATTATTCTGTATTATATATATTATTACTGTATTATTCTGGATTATATATATTATTACTGTATTATTCTGGATTATATATATTATTACTGTATTATTCTGTATTATATATATTATTACTGTATTATTCTGGATTATATATATTATTACTGTATTATTCTGGATTATGTATAGTATTACTGTATTATTCTGGATTATATATATTATTACTGTATTATTCTGGATTATATATATTATTACTGTATTATTCTGTATTATATATATTATTACTGTATTATTCTGTATTATATATATTATTACTGTATTATTCTGGATTATATATATTATTACTGTATTATTCTGGATTATATATATTATTACTGTATTATTCTGGATTATATATATTATTACTGTATTATTCTGGATTATATATATTATTACTGTATTATTCTGGATTATATATATTATTACTGTATTATTCTGTAGTAGGCTATTGCTTGTTATTATAACTCATCGTTCCTGACACTGTCGGTCAGGTCGTGGTTGTTGTGTTATTATGTATTATTATATATATATATATATATATAATATCTATAACCACCCAGCTCTGGTAGTATCCCTCAGGTTGTTGTTGTTGTATTATTATATTAACTACCCAGCGGTAGTCGTGTCGGTGAGATCGGGTTCTCGGTGATCCAGGGGAACTCCTTCAGCTTACTATACCTAGTTATTGTGTATTATTAAACATTGTATATATATATATTAGTATACATGATACACTAACCAGCGGTAGTCGTGTCGGTGAGATCGTGGTTCTCGGTGATCCGGGGGAACTCCTTGAGTTTCCGGCCGCTGAGGTTGAGCCTCCCGGTGCTGGATCCTTCCTCCAGAGCCCGGTCGAGGGATCGGCTCCAGGAGGCGGTGCTCCCGGGGCTCCCGGTGCTGTTCCCTGGCCCCACGGTCCCTCTGAAGCCCGATCCCACGGTCCCTCTGGAGGACGAGCCTCCTCCGGGAAATCCGCTGCTTCCTCCGGTGTTTTCCACTGAGCCCAGCAACACCGAGGCCGCCATTACTCTGTTAGCTCCTCTGTGCTAACGGCTAACTCCACCCTAAACTCTGCAGCGCATGCGCAGTGCGGCGCGCGCACTGTCACTGACGGAACACCGAGTCGCGTGCACCCGCCAAAATATAATAAGTTCATAAATAACAATAACATTGTTTTATTATTTATTAACTTATTATTGTATTACTTTATTTGTCTGCCCCTTAGTTTTTAGGATAGGAAATATATGATGCCGTGTTTCCCACAATTTGGTTCTATTTGTGGGGACACCGCACCGCACCGGTCCGCACCACACCGCACTGCACTGCACCACACCGCACTGCACCGCACCACACCGCACCGCAACGGCAAGAAAAGACCTTCGAAAAAAACAAAACAAAACAAAAAAATATTATTATTTTTATTTTATTTTATGAGATCCATTTTATGGCGGACGATATTTATTTGTGGTTACCCCCTTACCACAAATAAATATCGTAATAAAACACGATCATAATCTTTTTTTGTTTCTTCATCTTTAATATGTTTTGTATGCATGCTAGTTAGCATTAAGCTGCTGGCTCTGTCTGCTGGAACACATCCACACTCCCCCTCTGTGGGACTGATAACGGTTCTGGTTCTGGTTCATAAATGTCCCCCTCTGTGGGACTGATAACGGTTCTGGTTCTGGTTCTGGTACTGATAACGGTTCTGGTACTGATAAAGGTTCTGGTTCATAAATGTTCGTGAATAGACAAAAAAAAATACAAATAAAAACAAGACTAACATAAAGTCCATCTTCTCACAGGTTTACTCTGAACGACCTGAAAACACAACGTGTGTGTTTACAGGTCCTCCCTTTACTCTGAACGACCTGAAGACACAAGGTGTGTGTTCACAGGTCCTCCCTTTACTCTGAACGACCTGAAGACACAAGGTGTGTGTTCACAGGTCCTCCCTTTACTCTGAACGACCTGAAGACACAACGTGTGTGCTCACAGGTCCTCCCTTTACTCTGAACGACCTGAAGACACAACGTGTGTGCTCACAGGTCCTCCCTTTACTCTGAACGACCTGAAGACACAACGTGTGTGCTCACAGGTCCTCCCTTTACTCTGAACGACCTGAAGACACAACGTGTGTGTTCACAGGTCCTCCCTTTACTCTGAACGACCTGAAGACACAACGTGTGTGTTCACAGGTCCTCCCTTTACTCTGAAGGACCTGAAAACACAACGTGTGTGCTCACAGGTCCTCCCTTTACTCTGAACGACCTGAAGACACAACGTGTGTGCTCACAGGTCCTCCCTTTACTCTGAAGGACCTGTGGGTTACGTATAGATAGTAGCACCCATAGTCCAGTAGAGGGCGGAGCCTGTGTGAGATAGAACTGTAAACATACACAACGTGTGGATAAACGGTTTTTGTATATAAAATATTTAATTTTAATTTAAGTCAATTTATTTTAATATAATTATCTTATTTAAATGGTGAACACATTTATACGTTTTTCTGTTGTTGTACTTTTTAATGATTTAATTATTATTTTAAACCTGTAAACAATAATAACTCATTTATTTTCTATCCGTTTTGATTCGTGTAGTATTCTCATCTGAAATCATCATGAAAACTGCATCCCCCAGAATCCTCGGCGCAGTCCGCATATTGACGCATGCGCGGTGTGGCGGCAGTGTCGGGGCCGGGTATCATGGCGACGTACGTGGACATCCTGAGGAGCGAGTTTCCTCACATCGACACGGAGGTCTTCGACTACATTAAAGGTGAGGGACCGGGGGGAAAGAGTCTCTGAGAGCCGGGGGAAGAGGAGCTATTTGTCCGGGAAAGAGGAGCTGTTTGTCGGGACAGAGGAGAGACATTCACCGGCCTTTAATCTGCTCTTAGCAAGGCGGAGCTAACAGGCTAACACCGTGTGGAGACACCGGTTAGAGATCATGACTCCGTCCGGGAATCAGAGCTGAAACCAGGGGGAGGGAGGGGTTTTATACCGGTGTACTGAAGGTGTGAGAAGTACTCAGATCTGGTACTTTAGTTGAAGTAGAAGTACTCGATCGTGTACTTGAGTAAAAGTAGAAGTACTCAGAACTTGTACTTGAGTAAAAATAGAAGTACTCAGATGTTATACTTGAGTAAAAGTAAAAGTACTCAGATGTTGTACTTGAGTAAAAGTAGAAGTACTCAGATGTTGTACTTGAGTAAAAGTAGAAGTACTCAGATCTTGTACTTGAGTAAAAGTAGAAGTACTCAGATCTTGTACTTGAGTAAAAGTAGAAGTACTCAGATTACAGTAGTGTTTGATGCAGTATCCAGGTAGTGTTTGATGCAGTATCCAGGTAGTGTTTGATGCAGTATCCAGGTAGTATTTGATGCAGTATCCAGGTAGTATTTGATGCAGTATCCAGGTAGTGTTTGATGTAGTATTTGATGCAGTATCCAGGTAGTATTTGATGTGTACTGTGTGTTGCAGGTGTGTTGGAGAGCTGTGGGCCAGACTTCGAGGATGGGGAGGAAGTGTTCGACGCGGTGGGAGGAGTCCTGCAGGAAGTCTGCACCGACAGTAAAAACGAGGACGACGTCAAAGAGATCTGCTACCAGATGTTCAACACTCTCAAACTGTGAGCAGCGTGTAGGAATATTACGCGGAATAACGTGTTTCTTTAGGGAATAATGTTTGTTTCTGTCGGAGTAATGCCTGTGTCTTTATCAAATAGTGTGTGTTCGGAACAACATGCGTTTCATTCAGGAACAACATGCGTTTCATTCAGGAACAACATGCGTTTCATTAGGAACAACATGTGTTTCATTCGGGAACAACATGCGTTTCATTAGGAACAACATGTCTTTCATTCGGGAACAACATGCGTTTCATTAGGAACAACATGCGTTTCATTCGGGAACAACATGCGTTTCATTCAGGAACAACATGCGTTTCATTCAGGAACAACATGCGTTTCCTTCAGGAACAACATGCGTTTCATTCAGGAACAACATGCGTTTCATTCAGGAACCACATGCGTTTCATTAGGAACAACATGCGTTTCATTCAGGAACCACATGCGTTTCATTCAGGAACCACATGCGTTTCATTCAGGAACAACATGCGTTTCATTCAGGAACCACATGTGTTTCATTAGGAACAACATGCGTTTCATTAGGAACAACATGCGTTTCATTCAGGAACAACATGTGTTTCATTCAGGAACAACATGTGTTTCATTCAGGAACAACATGCGTTTCATTCAGGAACAACATGCGTTTCATTCAGGAACAACATGCGTTTCATTCAGGAACAACATGTGTTTCATTTGGAACAACATGCGTTTCATTCAGGAACAACATGTGTTTCATTCAGGAACAACATGCGTTTCATTCAGGAACAACATGCGTTTCATTCAGGAACAACATGCGTTTCATTCAGGAACAACATGTGTTTCATTCAGGAACAACATGCGTTTCATTCAGGAACAACATGCGTTTCATTAGGAACAACATGCGTTTCATTCGGGAACAACATGCGTTTCATTCAGGAACAACATGCGTTTCCTTCAGGAACAACATGCGTTTCATTCAGGAACAACATGCGTTTCATTCAGGAACAACATGCGTTTCATTCAGGAACAACATGCGTTTCATTCAGGAACAACATGCGTTTCATTAGGAACAACATGCGTTTCATTCGGGAACAACATGCGTTTCATTCAGGAACAACATGCGTTTCATTCAGGAACAACATGCGTTTCATTCAGGAACCACATGCGTTTCATTAGGAACAACATGCGTTTCATTCAGGAACCACATGCGTTTCATTAGGAACAACATGCGTTTCATTCAGGAACCACATGCGTTTCATTCAGGAACAACATGCGTTTCATTAGGAACAACATGTGTTTCATTAGGAACAACATGCGTTTCATTCAGGAACCACATGCGTTTCATTCAGGAACAACATGCGTTTCATTCAGGAACAACATGTGTTTCATTAGGAACAACATGCGTTTCATTCAGGAACAACATGCGTTTCCTTCAGGAACAACATGCGTTTCATTCAGGAACAACATGCGTTTCATTCAGGAACAACATGCGTTTCATTCAGGAACAACATGCGTTTCATTCAGGAACAACATGCGTTTCATTAGGAACAACATGCGTTTCATTCGGGAACAACATGCGTTTCATTCAGGAACAACATGCGTTTCATTCAGGAACAACATGCGTTTCATTCAGGAACCACATGCGTTTCATTAGGAACAACATGCGTTTCATTCAGGAACCACATGCGTTTCATTAGGAACAACATGCGTTTCATTCAGGAACCACATGCGTTTCATTCAGGAACAACATGCGTTTCATTAGGAACAACATGTGTTTCATTAGGAACAACATGCGTTTCATTCAGGAACCACATGCGTTTCATTCAGGAACAACATGCGTTTCATTCAGGAACAACATGTGTTTCATTAGGAACAACATGCGTTTCATTAGGAACAACATGTGTTTCCTTCAGGAACAACATGCGTTTCATTCAGGAACAACATGCGTTTCATTCAGGAACCACATGCGTTTCATTCAGGAACAACATGCGTTTCATTCAGGAACCACATGTGTTTCATTAGGAACAACATGCGTTTCATTAGGAACAACATGCGTTTCATTCAGGAACAACATGTGTTTCATTTGGAACAACATGCGTTTCATTCAGGAACAACATGTGTTTCATTCAGGAACAACATGCGTTTCATTCAGGAACAACATGCGTTTCATTCAGGAACCACATGTGTTTCATTAGGAACAACATGCGTTTCATTCAGGAACAACATGCGTTTCATTCAGGAACAACATGCGTTTCATTCAGGAACAACATGCGTTTCATTAGGAACAACATGCGTTTCATTCGGGAACAACATGCGTTTCATTAGGAACAACATGCGTTTCATGAGGAACAACATGCGTTTCCTTCAGGAACAACATGCGTTTCATTCAGGAACAACATGCGTTTCATTAGGAACAACATGCGTTTCATTCAGGAACAACATGCGTTTCCTTCAGGAACAACATGCGTTTCATTCAGGAACAACATGCGTTTCATTAGGAACAACATGCGTTTCCTTCAGGAACAACATGCGTTTCATTCAGGAACAACATGTGTTTCCTTCAGGAACAACATGCGTTTCATTCGGGAACAACATGCGTTTCATTCAGGAACATCATGCGTTTCATCAGGAACAACATGCGTTTCCTTCAGGAACAACATGCGTTTCATTAGGAACAACATGCGTTTCCTTCAGGAACAACATGCGTTTCCTTCAGGAACAACATGCGTTTCATTCAGGAACAACATGTGTTTCCTTCAGGAACAACATGCGTTTCATTCAGGAACAACATGCGTTTCATCAGGAACAACATGCGTTTCCTTCAGGAACAACATGCGTTTCCTTCAGGAACAACATGCGTTTCATTCAGGAACAACATGCGTTTCCTTCAGGAACAACATGCGTTTCATCAGGAACAACATGCGTTTCATCAGGAACAACATGCGTTTCATCAGGAACAACATGCGTTTCATTAGGAACAACATGCGTTTCATCAGGAACAACATGCGTTTCATCAGGAACAACATGCGTTTCATTAGGAACAACATGCGTTTCATCAGGAACAACATGCGTTTCATTAGGAACAACATGCGTTTCATCAGGAACAACATGCGTTTCATCAGGAACAACATGCGTTTCATTAGGAACAACATGCGTTTCATCAGGAACAACATGCGTTTCATCAGGAACAACATGCGTTTCATCAGGAACAACATGCGTTTCATCAGGAACAACATGCGTTTCATTCAGGAACAACATGCGTTTCCTTCAGGAACAACATGCGTTTCCTTCAGGAACAACATGCGTTTCCTTCAGGAACAACATGCGTTTCATTCAGGAACAACATGCGTTTCCTTCAGGAACAACATGCGTTTCCTTCAGGAACAACATGCGTTTCCTTCAGGAACAACATGCGTTTCATTAGGAACAACATGTGTTTCATTAGGAACATGTGTTTCATTCAGGAACAACATGTGTTTCATTCAGGAACAACATGTGTTTCATTAGGAACAACATGTGTTTCATTAGGAACAACATGTGTTTCATTCAGGAACAACATGTGTTTCATTCAGGAACAACATGCGTTTCATCAGGAACAACATGCGTTTCATCAGGAACAACATGCGTTTCCTTCAGGAACAACATGCGTTTCATTCAGGAACAACATGCGTTTCATTCAGGAACAACATGTGTTTCCTTCAGGAACAACATGCGTTTCATTCAGGAACAACATGCGTTTCATCAGGAACAACATGCGTTTCCTTCAGGAACAACATGCGTTTCCTTCAGGAACAACATGCGTTTCATTCAGGAACAACATGCGTTTCCTTCAGGAACAACATGCGTTTCATCAGGAACAACATGCGTTTCATCAGGAACAACATGCGTTTCATCAGGAACAACATGCGTTTCATTAGGAACAACATGCGTTTCATCAGGAACAACATGCGTTTCATCAGGAACAACATGCGTTTCATTAGGAACAACATGCGTTTCATCAGGAACAACATGCGTTTCATTAGGAACAACATGCGTTTCATCAGGAACAACATGCGTTTCATCAGGAACAACATGCGTTTCATTAGGAACAACATGCGTTTCATCAGGAACAACATGCGTTTCATCAGGAACAACATGCGTTTCATCAGGAACAACATGCGTTTCATTCAGGAACAACATGCGTTTCCTTCAGGAACAACATGCGTTTCCTTCAGGAACAACATGCGTTTCCTTCAGGAACAACATGCGTTTCATCAGGAACAACATGCGTTTCATTCAGGAACAACATGCGTTTCCTTCAGGAACAACATGCGTTTCCTTCAGGAACAACATGCGTTTCCTTCAGGAACAACATGCGTTTCCTTCAGGAACAACATGCGTTTCATTCAGGAACAACATGCGTTTCATTAGGAACAACATGTGTTTCATTAGGAACAACATGTGTTTCATTCAGGAACAACATGTGTTTCATTAGGAACATGTGTTTCATTCAGGAACAACATGTGTTTCATTAGGAACAACATGTGTTTCATTAGGAACAACATGTGTTTCATTCAGGAACAACATGTGTTTCATTCAGGAACAACATGCGTTTCATCAGGAACAACATGCGTTTCATCAGGAACAACATGCGTTTCCTTCAGGAACAACATGCGTTTCATTCAGGAACAACATGCGTTTCATTCAGGAACAACATGCGTTTCCTTCAGGAACAACATGCGTTTCATTCAGGAACAACATGCGTTTCATTCAGGAACAACATGTGTTTCATTCAGGAACAACATGCGTTTCATTCGGGAACAACATGCGTTTCATTCGGGAACAACATGCGTTTCATTAGGGAACAACATGCGTTTCATTCAGGAACAACATGCGTTTCCTTCAGGAACAACATGCGTTTAATTAGGAACAACATGTGTTTCATTAGGAACAACATGTGTTTCATTTGGAACAACATGTGTTTCATTTGGAACAACATGCGTTTCATTTGGAACAACATGCGTTTCCTTCAGGAACAACATGCGTTTCATTCAGGAACAACATGTGTTTCATTAGGAACAACATGTGTTTCATTAGGAACAACATGTGTTTCATTCAGGAACAACATGCGTTTCCTTCAGGAACAACATGCGTTTCCTTCAGGAACAACATGCGTTTCATTAGGAACAACATGTGTTTCATTAGGAACAACATGTGTTTCATTCAGGAACAACATGTGTTTCATTAGGAACAACATGTGTTTCATTAGGAACAACATGTGTTTCATTCAGGAACAACATGTGTTTCATTCAGGAACAACATGCGTTTCATCAGGAACAACATGCGTTTCATCAGGAACAACATGCGTTTCCTTCAGGAACAACATGCGTTTCATTCAGGAACAACATGCGTTTCATTCAGGAACAACATGCGTTTCCTTCAGGAACAACATGCGTTTCATTCAGGAACAACATGCGTTTCATTCAGGAACAACATGTGTTTCATTCAGGAACAACATGCGTTTCATTCGGGAACAACATGCGTTTCATTCGGGAACAACATGCGTTTCATTCAGGAACAACATGCGTTTAATTAGGAACAACATGTGTTTCATTAGGAACAACATGTGTTTCATTTGGAACAACATGTGTTTCATTTGGAACAACATGCGTTTCATTTGGAACAACATGCGTTTCCTTCAGGAACAACATGCGTTTCCTTCAGGAACAACATGCGTTTCATTCAGGAACAACATGCGTTTCATCAGGAACAACATGCGTTTCATTCAGGAACAACATGCGTTTAATTAGGAACAACATGTGTTTCATTAGGAACAACATGTGTTTCATTTGGAACAACATGTGTTTCATTTGGAACAACATGCGTTTCATTTGGAACAACATGCGTTTCCTTCAGGAACAACATGCGTTTCCTTCAGGAACAACATGCGTTTCCTTCAGGAACAACATGTGTTTCATTAGGAACAACATGTGTTTCATTTGGAACAACATGTGTTTCATTAGGAACCACATGTGTTTCATTAGGAACAACATGCGTTTCATTCAGGAACAACATGCGTTTCATTCAGGAACAACATGCGTTTCATTCGGGAACAACATGCGTTTCATTCGGGAACAACATGCGTTTCATTCGGGAACAACATGCGTTTCATTCGGGAACAACATGCGTTTCATTCGGGAACAACATGCGTTTCATTCGGGAACAACATGCGTTTCATTCGGGAACAACATGCGTTTCATTCGGGAACAACATGCGTTTCCTTCGGGAACAACATGCGTTTCATTCGGGAACAACATGCGTTTCATTCGGGAACAACATGCGTTTCATTCGGGAACAACATGCGTTTCCTTAGGAACAACATGCGTTTCATTCAGGAACAACATGCGTTTCCTTAGGAACAACATGCGTTTCATTCAGGAACAACATGCGTTTCCTTCAGGAACAACATGCGTTTCCTTCAGGAACAACATGTGTTTCATTAGGAACAACATGCGTTTCATTCGGGAACAACATGCGTTTCATTCGGGAACAACATGCGTTTCCTTCGGGAACAACATGCGTTTCATTCGGGAACAACATGCGTTTCCTTCAGGAACAACATGCGTTTCCTTCAGGAACAACATGCGTTTCATTCAGGAACAACATGCGTTTCATTCGGGAACAACATGCGTTTCATTCGGGAACAGCATGCGTTTCATTCGGGAACAACATGCGTTTCATTCGGGAACAACATGCGTTTCATTCGAGAACAACATGCGTTTCATTAGGAACAACATGCGTTTCATTAGGAACAACATGCGTTTCATTCAGGAACAACATGCGTTTCATTCAGGAACAACATGCGTTTCATTAGGAACAACATGCGTTTCATTCAGGAACAACATGCGTTTCATTAGGAACAACATGCGTTTCATTCGGGAACAGCATGCGTTTCATTCGGGAACAACATGCGTTTCATTCGAGAACAACATGCGTTTCATTAGGAACAACATGCGTTTCATTAGGAACAACATGCGTTTCATTCAGGAACAACATGCGTTTCCTTCAGGAACAACATGCGTTTCATTAGGAACAACATGTGTTTCATTCAGGAACAACATGCGTTTCATTAGGAACAACATGTGTTTCATTAGGAACAACATGCGTTTCATTCAGGAACAACATGTGTTTCATTAGGAACAACATGCGTTTCATTAGGAACAACATGCGTTTCATTAGGAACAACATGCGTTTCATTCAGGAACAACATGCGTTTCATTCAGGAACAACATGCGTTTCATTCAGGAACAACATGCGTTTCATTAGGAACAACATGTGTTTCATCAGGAACAACATGTGTTTCCTTCAGGAACAACATGCGTTTCATCAGGAACAACATGCGTTTCATCAGGAACAACATGCGTTTCATCAGGAACAACATGCGTTTCATTAGGAACAACATGCGTTTCATCAGGAACAACATGCGTTTCATTAGGAACAACATGTGTTTCATTAGGAACAACATGCGTTTCATCAGGAACAACATGCGTTTCATTAGGAACAACATGCGTTTCCTTAAGGAACAACATGCGTTTCATTAGGAACAACATGCGTTTCATTAAGGAACAACATGCGTTTCATTAGGAACAACATGCGTTTCATTCAGGAACAACATGCGTTTCCTTAGGAACAACATGCGTTTCATTAGGAACAACATGCGTTTCATTAGGAACAACATGCGTTTCATCAGGAACAACATGCGTTTCATCAGGAACAACATGTGTTTCATCAGGAACAACATGCGTTTCATTAGGAACAACATGCGTTTCATCAGGAACAACATGCATTTCATTAGGAACAACATGCGTTTCATTAGGAACAACATGCGTTTCATTAGGAACAACATGCGTTTCATCAGGAACAACATGCATTTCATTAGGAACAACATGTGTTTCATCAGGAACAACATGCATTTCATTAGGAACAACATGCGTTTCATCAGGAACAACATGCGTTTCATTAGGAACAACATGCGTTTCCTTAAGGAACAACATGCGTTTCCTTCAGGAACAACATGCGTTTCATTCAGGAACAACATGCGTTTCATTCAGGAACAACATGCGTTTCCTTCAGGAACAACATGCGTTTCATTCAGGAACAACATGCGTTTAATTAGGAACAACATGCGTTTCATCAGGAACAACATGCGTTTCATTCAGGAACAACATGCGTTTCATTCAGGAACAACATGCGTTTCATCGGGAACAACATGCGTTTCATTCAGGAACAACATGCGTTTCCTTCAGGAACAACATGCGTTTAATTAGGAACAACATGTGTTTCATTAGGAACAACATGTGTTTCATTTGGAACAACATGTGTTTCATTTGGAACAACATGCGTTTCATTTGGAACAACATGCGTTTCCTTCAGGAACAACATGCGTTTCATTCAGGAACAACATGTGTTTCATTAGGAACAACATGTGTTTCATTAGGAACAACATGTGTTTCATTCAGGAACAACATGCGTTTCCTTCAGGAACAACATGCGTTTCCTTCAGGAACAACATGCGTTTCATTAGGAACAACATGTGTTTCATTAGGAACAACATGTGTTTCATTCAGGAACAACATGTGTTTCATTAGGAACAACATGTGTTTCATTAGGAACAACATGTGTTTCATTCAGGAACAACATGTGTTTCATTCAGGAACAACATGCGTTTCATCAGGAACAACATGCGTTTCATCAGGAACAACATGCGTTTCCTTCAGGAACAACATGCGTTTCATTCAGGAACAACATGCGTTTCATTCAGGAACAACATGCGTTTCCTTCAGGAACAACATGCGTTTCATTCAGGAACAACATGCGTTTCATTCAGGAACAACATGTGTTTCATTCGGGAACAACATGCGTTTCATTCGGGAACAACATGCGTTTCATTCGGGAACAACATGCGTTTCATTAGGGAACAACATGCGTTTCATTCAGGAACAACATGCGTTTCCTTCAGGAACAACATGCGTTTAATTAGGAACAACATGTGTTTCATTAGGAACAACATGTGTTTCATTTGGAACAACATGTGTTTCATTTGGAACAACATGCGTTTCATTTGGAACAACATGCGTTTCCTTCAGGAACAACATGCGTTTCCTTCAGGAACAACATGCGTTTCATTCAGGAACAACATGCGTTTCATCAGGAACAACATGCGTTTCCTTCAGGAACAACATGTGTTTCATTAGGAACAACATGTGTTTCATTTGGAACAACATGTGTTTCATTAGGAACCACATGTGTTTCATTAGGAACAACATGCGTTTCATTCAGGAACAACATGCGTTTCATTCAGGAACAACATGCGTTTCATTCAGGAACAACATGCGTTTCATTAGGAACAACATGCGTTTCATTCAGGAACAACATGCGTTTCATTCGGGAACAACATGCGTTTCATTCGGGAACAACATGCGTTTCATTCGGGAACAACATGCGTTTCATTCGGGAACAACATGCGTTTCATTCGGGAACAACATGCGTTTCATTCGGGAACAACATGCGTTTCATTCGGGAACAACATGCGTTTCATTCGGGAACAACATGCGTTTCATTCGGGAACAACATGCGTTTCATTCGGGAACAACATGCGTTTCATTCGGGAACAACATGCGTTTCATTCGGGAACAACATGCGTTTCATTCGGGAACAACATGCGTTTCATTCGGGAACAACATGCGTTTCCTTCGGGAACAACATGCGTTTCATTCGGGAACAACATGCGTTTCATTCGGGAACAACATGCGTTTCATTCGGGAACAACATGCGTTTCCTTAGGAACAACATGCGTTTCATTCAGGAACAACATGCGTTTCCTTAGGAACAACATGCGTTTCATTCAGGAACAACATGCGTTTCCTTCAGGAACAACATGCGTTTCCTTCAGGAACAACATGTGTTTCATTAGGAACAACATGCGTTTCATTCGGGAACAACATGCGTTTCATTCGGGAACAACATGCGTTTCCTTCGGGAACAACATGCGTTTCATTCGGGAACAACATGCGTTTCCTTCAGGAACAACATGCGTTTCCTTCAGGAACAACATGCGTTTCATTCAGGAACAACATGCGTTTCATTCGGGAACAACATGCGTTTCATTCGGGAACAGCATGCGTTTCATTCGGGAACAACATGCGTTTCATTCGAGAACAACATGCGTTTCATTAGGAACAACATGCGTTTCATTAGGAACAACATGCGTTTCATTCAGGAACAACATGCGTTTCATTCAGGAACAACATGCGTTTCATTAGGAACAACATGCGTTTCATTCAGGAACAACATGCGTTTCATTAGGAACAACATGCGTTTCATTCGGGAACAGCATGCGTTTCATTCGGGAACAACATGCGTTTCATTCGAGAACAACATGCGTTTCATTAGGAACAACATGCGTTTCATTAGGAACAACATGCGTTTCATTCAGGAACAACATGCGTTTCCTTCAGGAACAACATGCGTTTCATTAGGAACAACATGTGTTTCATTCAGGAACAACATGCGTTTCATTAGGAACAACATGTGTTTCATTAGGAACAACATGCGTTTCATTCAGGAACAACATGTGTTTCATTTGGAACAACATGCGTTTCATTAGGAACAACATGCGTTTCATTAGGAACAACATGCGTTTCATTCAGGAACAACATGTGTTTCATTAGGAACAACATGCGTTTCATTCAGGAACAACATGCGTTTCATTAGGAACAACATGTGTTTCATCAGGAACAACATGCGTTTCCTTCAGGAACAACATGCGTTTCATTAGGAACAACATGCGTTTCATCAGGAACAACATGCGTTTCATTAGGAACAACATGTGTTTCATTAGGAACAACATGC
Organism: Notothenia rossii; assembly: GCF_949606895.1. Lineage (NCBI taxonomy): Eukaryota > Metazoa > Chordata > Actinopteri > Perciformes > Nototheniidae > Notothenia > Notothenia rossii. The sequence continues at coordinate 95,781,444 of NC_136902.1, read as the reverse complement.
GTTTCATTAGGAACAACATGCGTTTCATTAGGAACAACATGTGTTTCATTAGGAACAACATGCGTTTCATCAGGAACAACATGTGTTTCATTAGGAACAACATGCGTTTCATTAGGAACAACATGCGTTTCATTAGGAACAACATGCGTTTCATTCAGGAACAACATGTGTTTCATTAGGAACAACATGCGTTTCATTCAGGAACAACATGCGTTTCATTAGGAACAACATGTGTTTCATCAGGAACAACATGCGTTTCCTTCAGGAACAACATGCGTTTCATTAGGAACAACATGCGTTTCATCAGGAACAACATGCGTTTCATTAGGAACAACATGTGTTTCATTAGGAACAACATGCGTTTCATCAGGAACAACATGCGTTTCATTAGGAACAACATGCGTTTCCTTAAGGAACAACATGCGTTTCATTAGGAACAACATGCGTTTCATTAAGGAACAACATGCGTTTCATTAGGAACAACATGCGTTTCATTCAGGAACAACATGCGTTTCCTTAGGAACAACATGCGTTTCATTAGGAACAACATGCGTTTCATTAGGAACAACATGCGTTTCATCAGGAACAACATGCGTTTCATCAGGAACAACATGTGTTTCATCAGGAACAACATGCGTTTCATTAGGAACAACATGTGTTTCATCAGGAACAACATGCGTTTCCTTCAGGAACAACATGCGTTTCATTAGGAACAACATGCGTTTCATCAGGAACAACATGCGTTTCATTAGGAACAACATGCGTTTCATCAGGAACAACATGCGTTTCATTAGGAACAACATGTGTTTCATTAGGAACAACATGCGTTTCATCAGGAACAACATGCGTTTCATTAGGAACAACATGCGTTTCCTTAAGGAACAACATGCGTTTCATTAGGAACAACATGCGTTTCATTAAGGAACAACATGCGTTTCATTAGGAACAACATGCGTTTCATTCAGGAACAACATGCGTTTCCTTAGGAACAACATGCGTTTCATTAGGAACAACATGCGTTTCATTAGGAACAACATGCGTTTCATCAGGAACAACATGCGTTTCATCAGGAACAACATGTGTTTCATCAGGAACAACATGCGTTTCATTAGGAACAACATGCGTTTCATCAGGAACAACATGCATTTCATTAGGAACAACATGCGTTTCATTAGGAACAACATGCGTTTCATTAGGAACAACATGCGTTTCATCAGGAACAACATGCATTTCATTAGGAACAACATGTGTTTCATCAGGAACAACATGCATTTCATTAGGAACAACATGCGTTTCATCAGGAACAACATGCGTTTCATTAGGAACAACATGCGTTTCCTTAAGGAACAACATGCGTTTCATTCAGGAACAACATGCGTTTCCTTCAGGAACAACATGCGTTTCATTCAGGAACAACATGCGTTTCATTCAGGAACAACATGCGTTTCCTTCAGGAACAACATGCGTTTCATTCAGGAACAACATGTGTTTAATTAGGAACAACATGCGTTTCATCAGGAACAACATGCGTTTCATTCAGGAACAACATGCGTTTCATTCAGGAACAACATGCGTTTCATCGGGAACAACATGCGTTTCATTCGGGAACAACATGCGTTTCATCAGGAACAACATGCGTTTCCTTCAGGAACAACATGCGTTTCATTAGGAACAACATGCGTTTCATCAGGAACAACATGCGTTTCATTAGGAACAACATGCGTTTCATCAGGAACAACATGCATTTCATTCAGGAACAACATGCGTTTCATTCGGGAACAACATGCGTTTCATCAGGAACAACATGCGTTTCCTTCAGGAACAACATGCGTTTCATTAGGAACAACATGCGTTTCATTAGGAACAACATGTGTTTCATTCAGGAACAACATGCGTTTCATCAGGAACAACATGCGTTTAATTAGGAACAACATGCGTTTCATTCAGGAACAACATGCGTTTCATCAGGAACAACATGCGTTTCATTCGGGAATAACATGCGTTTCATTCGGGAACAACATGCGTTTCATTTCGGGAACAACATGCGTTTCATTCGGGAACAACATGCGTTTCATTCGGGAACAACATGCGTTTCATTCGGGAACAACATGCGTTTCATTCGGGAACAACATGCGTTTCATTCGGGAACAACATGCGTTTCATTCGGGAACAACATGCGTTTCATTCGGGAACAACATGCGTTTCATTCGGGAACAACATGCGTTTCCTTCGGGAACAACATGTGTTTCCTTCAGGAACAACATGCGTTTCCTTCGGGAACAACATGCGTTTCATTCGGGAACAACATGCGTTTCCTTCAGGAACAACATGCGTTTCATTCAGGAACAACATGCGTTTCATTCAGGAACAACATGCGTTTCCTTCAGGAACAACATGCGTTTCATTAGGAACAACATTCGTTTCATTCAGGAACAACATGCGTTTCATTAGGAACAACATGCGTTTCATTCAGGAACAACATGCGTTTCATTCAGGAACAACATGCGTTTCATTAGGAACAACATGCGTTTCCTTCAGGAACAACATGCGTTTCATTCAGGAACAACATGCGTTTCATCAGGAACAACATGCGTTTCCTTTAGGAACAACATGCGTTTCATTCAGGAACAACATGCGTTTCATCAGGAACCACATGCGTTTCATTCGGGAACAACATGCGTTTCCTTCAGGAACAACATGCGTTTCATTCAGGAACAACATGTGTTTCATTCAGGAACAACATGTGTTTCCTTCAGGAACAACATGCGTTTCCTTCAGGAACAACTTGCGTTTCATTCAGGAACAACATGCGTTTCATTAGGAACAACATGTGTTTCATTCAGGAACAACATGTGTTTCATTCAGGAACAACATGCGTTTCATTCAGGAACAACATGCGTTTCATTAGGAACAACATGCGTTTCATTCAGGAACCACATGCGTTTCATTAGGAACAACATGCGTTTCATTAGGAACAACATGCGTTTCATTAGGAACAACATGCGTTTCCTTCAGGAACAACATGCGTTTCATTCAGGAACAACATGTGTTTCATTCAGGAACAACATGCGTTTCCTTCAGGAACAACATGCGTTTCATTCAGGAACAACATGCGTTTCATTCAGGAACAACATGCGTTTCATTCAGGAACAACATGCGTTTCATTCAGGAGCAACATGTGTTTCATTAGGAACAACATGCGTTTCATTCAGGAACAACATGCGTTTCCTTCAGGAACAACATGCGTTTCCTTCAGGAACAACATGCGTTTCATTCAGGAACAACATGCGTTTCATTCAGGAACAACATGCGTTTCATTAGGAACAACATGCGTTTCATTCAGGAACAACATGCGTTTCATTCAGGAACAACATGCGTTTCATTAGGAACAACATGCGTTTCATTCAGGAACAACATGCGTTTCATTCAGGAACAACATGCGTTTCATTCAGGAACAACATGCGTTTCATTAGGAACAACATGCGTTTCATTCAGGAACAACATGCGTTTCATTAGGAACAACATGCGTTTCATTCAGGAACAACATGCGTTTCCTTCAGGAACAACATGCGTTTCCTTCAGGAACAACATGCGTTTCCTTCAGGAACAACATGCGTTTCATTAGGAACAACATGCGTTTCATTCAGGAACAACATGCGTTTCATTAGGAACAACATGCGTTTCATTCAGGAACAACATGTGTTTCATTCAGGAACAACATGTGTTTCCTTCAGGAACAACATGTGTTTCATTCAGGAACAACATGTGTTTCATTCAGGAACAACATGTGTTTCATTCAGGAACAACATTCGTTTCATTCAGGAACAACATGCGTTTCATTCAGGAACAACATGCGTTTCATTAGGAACAACATGTGTTTCCTTCAGGAACAACATGTGTTTCATTCAGGAACAACATGTGTTTCATTCAGGAACAACATTCGTTTCATTCAGGAACAACATGCGTTTCATTCAGGAACAACATGCGTTTCATTAGGAACAACATGTGTTTCCTTCAGGAACAACATGCGTTTCCTTCAGGAACAACATGCGTTTCATTAGGAACAACATGCGTTTCATTAGGAACAACATGCGTTTCATTCAGGAACAACATGTGTTTCATTCAGGAACAACATTCGTTTCATTCAGGAACAACATGCGTTTCATTCAGGAACAACATGCGTTTCATTCAGGAACAACATGTGTTTCATTCAGGAACAACATGTGTTTCATTCAGGAACAACATGTGTTTCATTCAGGAACAACATTCGTTTCATTCAGGAACAACATGCGTTTCATTCAGGAACAACATGCGTTTCATTAGGAACAACATGCGTTTCATTCAGGAACAACATGCGTTTCATTAGGAACAACATGCGTTTCATTCAGGAACAACATGCGTTTCATTCAGGAACAACATGTGTTTCCTTCAGGAACAACATGCGTTTCCTTCAGGAACAACATGCGTTTCCTTCAGGAACAACATGCGTTTCATTAGGAAGAACATGTGTTTCCTTCAGGAACAACATGCGTTTCATTAGGAACAACATGCGTTTCCTTCAGGAACAACATGCGTTTCATTAGGAAGAACATGTGTTTCCTTCAGGAACAACATGCGTTTCATTCAGGAACAACATGCGTTTCATTCAGGAACAACATGTGTTTCCTTCAGGAACAACATACGTTTCCTTCAGGAACAACATGCGTTTCCTTCAGGAACAACATGCGTTTCATTCAGGAACAACATGTGTTTCATTAGGAACAACATGTGTTTCATTCAGGAACAACATGCGTTTCATTCAGGAACAACATGCGTTTCATTCAGGAACAACATACGTTTCCTTCAGGAACAACATGCGTTTCATTCAGGAACAACATGTGTTTCCTTCAGGAACAACATGCGTTTCATTCAGGAACAACATGCGTTCCATTCGGGAACAAAGTGAATTTTGTGTGTGGAGTTGTCTTCCTGGCTGTAATGCGTGTTGTGTTCATCAGGAATAACCATCATGGGAATCACAGGCAGGTTCTGCTGGACGCTCCCGTTCAGCTCTCTCAAATCTCTGCAGACAGCGGTAAGAAAACAATTACTATTCTAAACTCAGTTTTTGATGTTAACCCTGTCTCACGGTGTTTGATGTTAACCCTGTCTCACGGTGTTTGATGTTAACCCTGTCTCACGGTGTTTGATGTTAACCCTGTCTCACGGTGTTTGATGTTAACCCTGTCTCACGGTGTTTGATGTTAACCCTGTCTCACGGTGTTTGATGTTAACCCTGTCTCACGGTGTTTGATGTTAACCCTGTCTCACGGTGTTTGATGTTAACCCTGTCTCACGGTGTTCGATGTTAACCCTGTCTCACGGTGTTTGATGTTAACCCTGTCTCACGGTGTTTGATGTTAACCCTGTCTCACGGTGTTTGATGTTAACCCTGTCTCACGGTGTTTGATGTTAACCCTGTCTCACGGTGTTCGATGTTAACCCTGTCTCACGGTGTTTGATGTTAACCCTGTCTCACGGTGTTTGATGTTAACCCTGTCTCACGGTGTTTGATGTTAACCCTGTCTCACAGTGTTTGATGTTAACCCTGTCTCACAGTGTTTGATGTTAACCCTGTCTCACGGTGTTTGATGTTAACCCTGTCTCACGGTGTTTGATGTTAACCCTGTCTCACAGTGTTTGATGTTAACCCTGTCTCACGGTGTTTGATGTTAACCCTGTCTCACGGTGTTTGATGTTAACCCTGTCTCACGGTGTTTGATGTTAACCCTGTCTCACGGTGTTTGATGTTAACCCTGTCTCACGGTGTCTGATGTTAACCCTGTCTCACGGTGTTTGATGTTAACCCTGTCTCACGGTGTTTGATGTTAACCCTGTCTCACGGTGTTTGATGTTAACCCTGTCTCACGGTGTCTGATGTTAACCCTGTCTCTTGTGCTCAGTGTGTGCAGCAGAGGACGTGCAGGGCATCTGGATGATGAAGCGCGGCCAGAACACAGTAGGTCACCTCCCTTCCCTCCATTTAAACTCCTGTTTAAACAACAGCTGATCTGTAAGAGTTGATCATGTGACTTCCTGTCTGCAGACGGTCAACGCTAAGAAGCTGGAGAAGGCCGAGGCGAAGCTGAAGGCTAAACTCGATCGCCGCACCGAGAGGGACGTCCTGAGACCCACCGCTCCAATGTGAGTACTCCCTTGTCCTCACCTGTCCTCACCTGTATTCACCTGTCCTCTAAGTACTCAACTGTATTCACCTGTCCTCTAAGTACTCACCTGTACTCATCTGTACTCACCTGTCCTCACCTGTCCTCTGAGTACTCACCTGTCCTCACCTGTACTCATCTGTACTCACCTGTCCTCACCTGTCCTCTGAGTACTCACCTGTTCTCACCTGTCCTCTGAGTACTCACCTGTTCTCACCTGTCCTCTGAGTACTCACCTGTTCTCACCTGTCCTCTGAGTACTCACCTGTCCTCACCTGTCCTCTGAGTACTCACCTGTTCTCACCTGTCCTCTGAGTACTTACCTGTCCTCACCTGTCCTCTGAGTACTCACCTGTTCTCACCTGTCCTCTGAATACTCACCTGTTCTCCCCTGTCCTCTGCAGGGTTCGTACGGGTGCTTGAAATCCTTGAAAATGCTTGAAATTTGACGTGGTGTTTTCAAGGTTGGGAAAGTGCTTGAATTTTGGGAATGGTGCTTGAATTTGGGATAAAGTGCTTGAAAATGTAAATGCTTTACTTCGCTTTTTAGATTAAAATAAAATAAAGAAGTCGGAGCCAGCTTAGTTGCTTCGCTTTTACATAAAACAGCTCCGCTCCGGCCTTCCCGCGCTATGCGCGCGACCTGCAAGTGTTTTTGTTAGGTGTGTGACCTGGGCATTCTGATAAGTGATAGATGACAGTATGCCAGGAGTTTGCAGTTTCAACGAGCGTTGGCTAGCAGAAGACAAATACAAGCCATGGATAAGACGAGGGTCAAGCCCACGAGTAGCCTCCTGCAAAGTTTGCAAAAAATAACGATGGGAGAGTCGGCGCTGACGAGCCACATGAAAGGTACGCCGTAGTAGAGCATTTTAGATTAGGCTAACGTTGCATGTTACGTTTGTTTAAGCTAACGTTAGCAAGCTGAATGAGGGATAATAATTGCAGGGGACAATCATTTCAGAGGAGCGTACCTATGTTATGTGCGTTACAGTCGCCATCCTGTGGTGTTCAGAGGATGAAGCGCTCACTTATAGTCACAAAATATAATTTATTGATTCGACACAGAGCGATTTTAAAAGCAATGTATTTCTACTGGTAGTATGTTTCGTGCCTAAACCAAATGTGACTTGCTTTATCGAAATCTGTCACGTTGACCCGAAGACACATTTTAGTTTGTATTACTGGTCTGGGGGAAGCTCGCAAGTGTGTGTGTGTTTGTGTATTTTTGCATTTGTGTGTATTGTGTTTGTGTACCGGGGAAACACTCACAAGAAGGCTGTTGTTACGCTTGCTGTGACGTTAAATTACTCCGTTCTCCGCTTGTAATTATGCCGAAGCTTCAAAGTTGTATTTATCATCTGAATTTGCCGAAACAAGTTTAATATTCTTTTGATCGCACAGGGATGAAACGTATACCAATAGAATCTGTGGACTCTCAGTTTTTCATATGATATACGGGGCTCGACATTATAAATGGCCCGCTGTCCCGGAAGCACTATTTAGACACCCCGGCCAGCATAACGTAATTTCAATTTTCCCGCTCGGGCCACTAAAAAAAATATTGCTTAAAAAAAAAAATGGTCCTGTGGTATTGGTATTCTGACAAGCAATTTAGTTAAATTGTTTCGTTTTGTTAACACTACAACATAGCGTTTCGTGAGGCGGTGGTCGTTGTTGGGAGAAAAGCAAACAGCTGTTTGCTGCGCAGCGCGCTCCTTCACTACAGACTGTCGCTATCAATATCTATCTATCTATCTATCTATCTATCTATCTATCTATCTATCTATCTATCTATCAATATCTATCTATCTATCTATCTATCTATCTATCTTTATATCTCTTTCTGTCTCTCCCTCTCTCTCAATCTATCTCTCAATCTATAAGGAACTGCAGGAGACAAAGGGTGTTGCTATAGCAACACGTCATGTTTATGTTTACACCATAGGTTTACACCTATGGTTTACACGCGAAATCAATAGCGTGAAAAGGGGTGGGGTCAATATGACCCGCTGGCGGAAATAGGTATAAATGGCAATTTTTTGGGCGATTTCTTCAATCTGACTTCATATTGAAATTTTTGAACAACAGAGGGTGCTACATAACACACTTTCAGGAAAAGTCACGGACTGGGAGACTTTAATATTTTATTGAAAAAAAGTTATATACAATAAAAAAAAAACAGCTGTGGGTGAAATTGACCCGATGGCGGGGCTAGTGTTAATCCCATGTAACTGTAGAATGAACACAGTCTTCCTTTGAAGATGTATAAGTCAGGTGTCTTGAGTTCAAAATTACCTATAAATCATTGAAACACATTTGTAAATATTATTTTCCACTTGTTACCATGTAAGTCTATTTTCATGCAGCTCTGCGTGATTCTGTGGCTACAATTCAGGCTAATACGCTACCAGAGGTGGAATAAGTACTCAGATATTGTACTTGAGTAAAAGTACAAGTACTCAGATCTTGTAGTGAAAGTAGAAGTACTCAGATCTTGTTCTTGAGTAAAAGTAAAAGTACTCATATATTGTACTTGAGTAAAAGTACAAGTACTCAGATCTTGTAGTGAAAGTAGAAGTACTCAGATCTTGTACTTGAGTAAAAGTACAAGTACTCAGATCTTGTAGTGAAAGTAGAAGTACTCAGATCTTGTACTTGAGTAAAAGTACAAGTACTCAGATCTTGTAGTGAAAGTAGAAGTACTCAGATCTTGTACTTGAGTAAAAGTAGAAGTACTCAGGTCTTGTACTTGAGTAAAAGTAGAAGTACTCAGATCTTGTACTTGAGTAAAAGTAGAAGTACTCAGATCTTGTACTTGAGTAAAAGTAGAAGTACTCAGGTCTTGTACTTGAGTAAAAGTAGAAGTACTCAGATCTTGTACTTGAGTAAAAGTAGAAGTACTCAGATCTTGTACTTGAGTAAAAGTAGAAGTACTCAGATCTTGTACTTGAGTAAAAGTAGAAGTACTCAGGTCTTGTACTTGAGTAAAAGTAGAAGTACTCAGATCTTGTACTTGAGTAAAAGTAGAAGTACTCAGGTCTTGTACTCGAGTAAAAGTAGAAGTACTCAGATCTTGTACTTGAGTAAAAGTAGAAGTACCAGAGTGTAGGAATACTCTGTTACAGTAAAAGTCCTGCATTCAAAATGTTCCTCAAGTGAAAGTAGAAAAGTATTCTCATCAAAATATAGTGAAAGACAGTAAAAGTAGTCATTGTGCAGATTGGTCCATTTCAGAATAATAGATATGATATGTTTTATAATGATTGATCATGAAAGTGTTCTCAAAGCTGGTAAAGGTGCAGCTAGTTTGAATGACTTTGTATACTGCAGGGTAGCTGGTGGATTTACTCCAGGTGGAACTAAAGTCTGATTTAACACTTGATTAGATTTCACATCATTCATCCACATCTGAGAAGTAACTAAAGAGATTAAATACATGTAGTGAGTAGAAGTACACCATGTACCTCTGAACTGTGTTTACTGCCAACCTAAAAGTACCTAAAAAATAGTAATCAATAATGTATTGAAAAGTTATCTGGCTGATTGTTTTGTATTGGCTCAGCCAGGTTCTATGGGAGGCCCAGTCTACGTACAGATGGGTCACTCATTTTGAAATATTAAACTTAGTTTTCTTTTCTTTAATTTTTCATCCTCATATAGAAGGCTATCACGAAACACACATGTGGTTGTTTATAGCATAAAGATAATCTGATTTAATGGGAGGTAGGGAAATAATCATTTGAGTATGTGTATATAAATATCTAATTTACAACAGCTGTAAGATGCTTGAAAAGCTGGAGAATGCGCCTTGAAAGTGCTTGAAAAGTGCTTGAATTTGACTTTGGAAAAAGGTGTAAGAATCCTGCCTCTGAGTACTCGCCTGTACTCACCTGTTCTCACCTTTACACATCTGTACTCACCTGTCCTCTCAGTACTCACCTGTCCTCTCAGTACTCACCTGTCCTCTCAGTACTCACTGGTCCTCTCAGTACTCACCTGTTCTCACCTGTACTCACATTTACACATCTGTACTCACCTGTTCTCACCTGTCCTCTGAGTACTCGCCTGTTCTCACCTGTCTTTTCAGTACTTACCTGTACTCACCTGTTCTCACCTGTCCTCTCAGTACTCACTGGTCCTCTCAGTACTCACCTGTTCTCACCTGTACTCACCTGTTCTCACCTGTACTCACCTGTTCTCACCTGTACTCACATTTACACATCTGTACTCACCTGTTCTCACCTGTCCTCTGAGTACTCGCCTGTTCTCACCTGTCTTTTCAGTACTTACCTGTACTCACCTGTTCTCACCTGTCCTCTCAGTACTCACTGGTCCTCTCAGTACTCACTGGTCCTCTCAGTACTCACCTGTCCTCTCAGTACTCACCTGTCCTCTGAGTACTCACCTGTCCTCTCAGTACTCACCTGTACTCACCTGTTCTCACCTGTCCTCTCAGTACTCACTGATCCTCTCAGTACTCACCTGTCCTCTGAGTACTCACCTGTCCTCTCAGTACTCACCTGTACTCACCTGTTCTCACCTGTGCTCACCTGTTCTCACCTGTCCTCTCAGTACTCACTGGTCCTCTCAGTACTCACTGATCCTCTCAGTACTCACCTGTCCTCTCAGTACTCACCGGTCCTCTCAGTACTCACCTGTCCTCTCAGTACTCACCTGTGCTCACCTGTTCTCACCTGTCCTCTCAGTACTCACTGGTCCTCTCAGTACTCACCTGTCCTCTCAGTACTCACCTGTCCTCTCAGTACTCACCTGTCCTCTCAGTACTCACCTGTCCTCTCAGTACTCACCTGTGCTCTCAGTACTCACCGGTCCTCTCAGTACTCACCTGTCCTCTCAGTACTCACCTGTGCTCTCAGTACTCACCTGTGCTCTCAGTACTCACCTGTGCTCTCAGTACTCATCTGTCCTCTCAATACTCACCTGTCCTCTCAGTACTCACCTGTCCTCTCAATACTCACCTGTCCTCTCAGTACTCACCTGTCCTCTCAGTACTCACCTGTCCTCTCAGTACTCACCTGTCCTCTCAGTACTCACCTGTCCTCTCAGTACTCACCTGTCCTCTCAGTACTCACCTGTCCTCCTGTCTTGTCTCTCAGAGTCCTGGAGGAGGCGTCGGCCAGTCAGGCGAGCAATAAGAAAGACACCCGAATCGACCTATCAGGGAAGAACAAGAGCTACGACATCCGCATCGAGAACTTTGATGTTTCCTTCGGAGAAAGGTGAGTCTATGGCAGCAGAACTAGCAGCTGGTCCCAGGTCAGTCTGAACCAGCCCTCACAATAAGAGGAGAGTCTTCAGTCTATAACAGCAGAACTAGCAGCTGGTCCCAGGTCAGTCTGAACCAGCCCTCACTATAAGAGGAGAGTATTCAGTCTATAACAGCAGAACTAGCAGCTGGTCCCAGGTCAGTCTGAAGCAGCCCTCACAATAAGAGGAGAGTCTTCAGTCTATAACAGCAGAACTAGCAGCTGGTCCCAGGTCAGTCTGAATCAGTCCTCACTGTAAGAGGAGAGTCTTCAGTCTATAGCAGCAGAACTAGCAGCTGGTCCCAGGTCAGTCTGAATCAGTCCTCACTGTAAGAGGAGAGTCTTCAGTCTATAGCAGCAGAACTAGGAGCTGGTCCCAGGTCAGTCTGAAGCAGCCCTCACAATAAGAGGAGTCTTCAGTCTATAACAGCAGAACTAGCAGCTGGTCCCAGGTCAGTCTGAATCAGTCCTCACTGTAAGAGGAGAGTCTTCAGTCTATAGCAGCAGAACTAGCAGCTGGTCCCAGGTCAGTCTGAACCAGCCCTCACTATAAGAGGAGAGTCTTCAGTCTATAGCAGCAGAACTAGCAGCTGGTCCCAGGTCAGTCTGAACCAGCCCTCACTGTAAGAGGAGAGTCTTCAGTCTATAGCAGCAGAACTAGGAGCTGGTCCCAGGTCAGTCTGAACCAGCCCTCACAATAAGAGGAGAGTCTTCAGTCTATAACAGCAGAACTAGCAGCTGGTCCCAGGTCAGTCTGAACCAGCCCTCACTGTAAGAGGAGAGTATTCCGTCTATAGCAGCAGAACTAGCAGCTGGTCCCAGGTCAGTCTGAACCAGCCCTCACTATAAGAGGAGAGTCTTCAGTCTATAACAGCAGAACTAGCAGCTGGTCCCAGGTCAGTCTGAACCAGCCCTCACTGTAAGAGGAGAGTCTTCAGTCTATAGCAGCAGAACTAGCAGCTGGTCCCAGGTCAGTCTGAACCAGCCCTCACAATAAGAGGAGAGTCTTCAGTCTATAGCAGCAGAACTAGCAGCTGGTCCCAGGTCAGTCTGAACCAGCCCTCACTGTAAGAGGAGAGTCTTCAGTCTATAGCAGCAGAACTAGCAGCTGGTCCCAGGTCAGTCTGAACCAGCCCTCACTGTAAGAGGAGAGTCTTCAGTCTATAGCAGCAGAACTAGCAGCTGGTCCCAGGTCAGTCTGAACCAGCCCTCACTGTAAGAGGAGAGTATTCAGTCTATAGCAGCAGAACTAGGAGCTGGTCCCAGGTCAGTCTGAACCAGCCCTCACTATAAGAGGAGAGTATTCAGTCTATAGCAGCAGAACTAGCAGCTGGTCCCAGGTCAGTCTGAACCAGCCCTCACTGTAAGAGGAGAGTCTTCAGTCTATAGCAGCAGAACTAGCAGCTGGTCCCAGGTCAGTCTGAACCAGCCCTCACTGTAAGAGGAGAGTCTTCAGTCTATAGCAGCAGAACTAGGAGCTGGTCCCAGGTCAGTCTGAACCAGCCCTCACTATAAGAGGAGAGTATTCAGTCTATAGCAGCAGAACTAGCAGCTGGTCCCAGGTCAGTCTGAACCAGCCCTCACTGTAAGAGGAGAGTCTTCAGTCTATAGCAGCAGAACTAGCAGCTGGTCCCAGGTCAGTCTGAACCAGCCCTCACTATAAGAGGAGAGTCTTCAGTCTATAGCAGCAGAACTAGGAGCTGGTCCCAGGTCAGTCTGAACCAGCCCTCACTATAAGAGGAGAGTCTTCAGTCTATAGCAGCAGAACTAGGAGCTGGTCCCAGGTCAGTCTGAACCAGCCCTCACTGTAAGAGGAGAGTCTTCAGTCTATAGCAGCTGGTCCCAGGTCAGTCTGAATGACTATAATCTCTGTGCAGGTGTTTGCTGCAGGGGGCGGAGATCTCTCTGTCTTCGGGCCGGCGCTACGGTCTGATTGGTCGTAACGGTTTGGGGAAGACGACCCTCCTGAAGATGTTGGCGAGTCGCAGCCTGCGGGTCCCGCCTCACATCACCATCCTGCACGTGGAACAGGAAGTGGCCGGAGACGAGACCGGAGCTCTGCAGAGCGTCCTGGAGAGCGACTCCGTGAGGGAGGGGCTGCTGGCGGAGGAGAGGAACCTCAACGCGCGCATCGCCACCGGAGCGTAAGAAACATCACAACCACACATACATTATCTCAGTCATCATAAACTGCATCAAATATGTAACAATAACATGTGATGAACACGCATCGCAGGTACTATGGTACGTCTCTATCAACTAACGATAACTTATTCTATTATCTATCTTCAAATATCATATTTACATATTATATACAAGTAAAAAGGCATCACTTTATTAATCCCCAGGGTGAGATGAAGTTCTAATGTGTGTATATAAAGTTATAGTTATATAAATATGATGTTGCACATCGCGGGATCACACACTTCGGCAGAAGGGACAAATAATGTGTTTTTATTTCATAGTGAAAAAACTAGATCAAAGTTTCTCTATATTTTTAGTTCATTTGTTTTCATGGAGAATCTTGAAGCCCCACCAAAGTGTTTATTTTGTCTTTGTGTTGTTGTTTTTAATATGTTGTTGTTCTCTATAACCCCAGTATTGACGGGAATGAGAGCGTCCGGCTGACGGAGATCTACGCCAAGCTGGAGGAGATCGAGGCGGACAAAGCCCCGGCCCGGTGAGGAGGCTGCTGTTGCTGCTGTTGTTGTTGTTGTTGTTGTTGTTGTTGTTACCTTCATGTCACCCATTGGGTCTGACTGGTGATGTGTCTGTGATTGACATCTGTCTCGTCCAATCAGAGCGTCCGTCATCCTGGCCGGACTCGGGTTTTCTTCCAAAATGCAACAGCAGACCACCAAGTGAGCACACACACACACACACACACACACACACACACACACACCCCCCCCCATATCAACATATTGGTTTTATAATAATGTGTGTGTGTGCAGGGAGTTCTCAGGAGGATGGAGGATGAGGCTGGCGTTGGCCAGAGCTCTGTTCGCTAAGTGAGTGTTTCTGTTTCTCTACGAGCTATGATTCAGACGTGTGTGTTAACCCTTCACCGTGTGTGTGTTAACTAGGCCTGTCGCGATAATCGATAAATTGACTTATCGTACGATAAATAAAAATGGACTCGATAACTTTTCTGAGCTCGATAAATTGCCGTTTACATGCGTGTTTGTTTACATAAGGATGTGACCAGCATTTTAGCTAGGAGCGCTGTGGCTGCCAGACGAGCTGTGGCGGCCGGCCATGCGCGCTGTGAGGGGCGGGGCTGACACACAGCCAGGTCAGGACACTCCGCGTGCACGTGCAGCAGCGGAGCAGCCAAATTAATAATAGAGCGACAAGCGGGAGACAACGTGTGACTTACTCGCGGGGAATTTAAAATGAAATGGAATTGGTTACAAAACCTACACATCTCGATTCTCCGGTGTGGCAGTATTTTGGATTCAAACCAAATCAACGAGGCGAACCTACGGACTTGAATGAGCCGGGCGGTGTGTCGCATTTCTTTAAAAAAGGTAGCGACAAAAGCAGGCAATACCACGCATTTTAAACTACACCTAAAACACAACCACCCCATTCCGTTTTCCCAGCTGGGAGCAAACACGGCAGCTGGAGATGGAGAGCCCCCACCTTCCCGACAGTTTACAATCAAAGATGCATTTGCCCGACAATGCAAACATGTTGCTGTTCCTTTCTCGAAAACTTAGAAAAACAGATTTGGATATGGCCTGTTGAGGCATCTGGGTCTTTGACAGTGGACTGTACACTTGACTGTTGTTTTAAGGAGGGTTTTTTGATTGTGAGACAATGTGTGCTCATATTGATTTATTTATATATTTATATATATATATATATATATATATCTATATAGAGATGGGTAGATAGATGGATTGAGAGCTCTGTTTTCCAGCCTGAGTCTATTTAATTTATTGTTTTGGTTGTGTGTGATTTTCTTTTTATTTATTATATATCATTTATATATTTTAATATTATTTCACATTTCATTTGCAATGTTGAATGTTCAATAAAAAGTTCTGTTTGAAAGGATGTACTAGAATCATTATGATATATTATCATTATGTCAGTGGTCTAAAATGGTCTTACAATGGTGCCGACAATATTATCGTTTATCGCAATAATTTCCAGGAACATTTATCGTCCAACAAAATTATTTATCGTGACAGGCCTAGTGTTAACCCTTCACCGTGTGTTAACCCTTCACCGTGTGTTAACCCTTCACTGTGTGTGTTAACTCTTTATTGTGTGTGTTAACTCTTTATTGTGTGTGTTTCAGGCCGGACCTGCTGCTGCTGGATGGTGAGTCCGAGAGAGAGAGAGAGAGAGAGAGAGAGAGAGTTTTAAACATCACTTTAAATGGAAGATCCCCATAGGCCCCGCCCACTCGATCGGATCAGCCCCAAAATGGTCGATCGGAGCATCCCTAATCAGCAGTATACTTGTATAATGCAGTAGTATAGTGATGGTATAATATGTATCAGTAGAGTAGTGATATTATAATGTGCATAGTGTCAGAGTAATGGGTATAATGTGTGTGTGTTTCAGAGCCCACCAACATGCTGGACGTCAGAGCCATCCTCTGGTTGGAGACCTACCTGCAGGTCTGTGCCTCTCCTCCCGTTCCTCATTGAAAACAGTAGTAGCCGTTAGCCTGGAGCTAACAGATAACCCTCCTCCTCCACAGACGTGGCAGTCCACCATCTTGGTGGTTTCTCACGACAGGAACTTCCTGAACGCCGTGGTGACCGACATCGTGCACCTGCACAACCAGACCCTGGACAGTTACCGTGGCGACTACGAGAACTTCATCAAGACCAAAGAGGACCGACAGAAGAACGAGAAGCGAGAATACGATGCTCAGCTGCAGTACAGACAGCACATACAGGTATTACTACTGCAGTACAGACAATACAGGTACTACTACAGTACAGACAGCACATACAGGTACTACTACTGCAGTACAGACAGCACATACAGGTATTACTACTGCAGTACAGACAATACAGGTACTACTACAGTACAGACAGCACATACAGGTATTACTACTGCAGTACAGACAATACAGGTACTACTGCAGTACAGACAGCACATACAGGTACTACTGCAGTACAGACAGCACATACAGGTACTACTACAGTACAGACAGCACATACAGGTACTACTGCTGCAGTACAGACAGCACATACAGGTACTACTGCAGTACAGACAGCACATACAGGTACTACTGCTGCAGTACAGACAGCACATACAGGTACTACTGCTGCAGTACAGACAGCACATACAGGTACTACTGCAGTACAGACAGCACATACAGGTACTACTGCAGTACAGACAGCACATACAGGTACTACTGCAGTACAGACAGCACATACAGGTACTACTGCTGCAGTACAGACAGCACATACAGGTACTACTGCTGCAGTACAGACAGCACATACAGGTACTACTGCAGTACAGACAGCACATACAGGTACTACTGCAGTACAGACAGCACATACAGGTACTACTACAGTACAGACAGCACATACAGGTACTACTACTGCAGTACAGACAGCACATACAGGTACTACTACTGCAGTACAGACAGCACATACAGGTACTACTCCTGCAGTACAGACAGCACATACAGGTACTACTGCTGTACAGACAGCACATACAGGTACTACTACAGTACAGACAGCACATACAGGTACTACTGCAGTACAGACAGCACATACAGGTACTACTGCTGTACAGACAGCACATACAGGTACTACTGCAGTACAGACAGCACATACAGGTACTACTACTGCAGTACAGACAGCACATACAGGTACTACTGCAGTACAGACAGCACATACAGGTACTACTACTGCAGTACAGACAGCACATACAGGTACTACTGCAGTACAGACAGCACATACAGGTACTACTGCAGTACAGACAGCACATACAGGTATTACTACTGCAGTACAGACAGCACATACAGGTACTACTACTGCAGTACAGACAGCACATACAGGTACTACTGCAGTACAGACAGCACATACAGGTATTACTACTACAGTACAGACAGCACATACAGGTACTACTACTGCAGTACAGACAGCACATACAAGTACTACTGCTGCAGTACAGACAGCACATACAGGTACTACTACTGCAGTACAGACAGCACATACAGGTACTACTACTGCAGTACAGACAGCACATACAGGTACTACTACTGCAGTACAGACAGCACATACAGGTACTACTGCAGTACAGACAGCACATACAGGTACTACTACTGCAGTACAGACAGCACATACAGGTACTACTGCAGTACAGACAGCACATACAGGTATTACTACTACAGTACAGACAGCACATACAGGTACTACTGCAGTACAGACAGCACATACAGGTACTACTGCAGTACAGACAGCACATACAGGTATTACTGCTGCAGTACAGACAGCACATACAGGTACTACTACTGCAGTACAGACAGCACATACAGGTATTACTACTGCAGTACAGACAGCACATACAGGTACTACTACTGCAGTACAGACAGCACATACAAGTATTACTACTGCAGTACAGACAGCACATACAGGTATTACTGCTGCAGTACAGACAGCACATACAGGTACTACTACAGCAGTACAGACAGCACATACAAGTATTACTACTGCAGTACAGACAGCACATACAGGTATTACTGCTGCAGTACAGACAGCACATACAGGTACTACTGCAGCAGTACAGACAGCACATACAGGTACTACTACAGCAGTACAGACAGCACATACAAGTATTACTACTGCAGTACAGACAGCACATACAGGTATTACTACTGCAGTACAGACAGCACATACAGGTACTACTACTGCAGTACAGACAGCACATACAAGTACTACTGCAGTACAGACAGCACATACAGGTACTACTACTGCAGTACAGACAGCACATACAGGTATTACTACTGCAGTACAGACAGCACATACAGGTACTACTACTGCAGTACAGACAGCACATACAAGTACTACTGCAGTACAGACAGCACATACAGGTACTACTACTGCAGTACAGACAGCACATACAGGTACTACTACTGCAGTACAGACAGCACATACAGGTACTACTACTGCAGTACAGACAGCACATACAAGTATTACTACTGCAGTACAGACAGCACATACAGGTATTACTACTGCAGTACAGACAGCACATACAGGTACTACTGCAGTACAGACAGCACATACAGGTACTACTGCAGTACAGACAGCACATACAGGTATTACTACTGCAGTACAGACAGCACATACAGGTACTACTACTGCAGTACAGACAGCACATACAAGTACTACTGCAGTACAGACAGCACATACAGGTACTACTACTGCAGTACAGACAGCACATACAGGTACTACTACTGCAGTACAGACAGCACATACAGGTATTACTACTGCAGTACAGACAGCACATACAGGTACTACTACTGCAGTACAGACAGCACATACAGGTATTACTACTGCAGTACAGACAGCACATACAGGTATTACTACTGCAGTACAGACAGCACATACAGGTACTACTGCAGTACAGACAGCACATACAGGTACTACTGCTGCAGTACAGACAGCACATACAGGTACTACTACAGTACAGACAGCACATACAGGTACTACTACAGTACAGACAGCACATACAGGTATTACTGCAGTACAGACAGCACATACAGGTACTACTGCAGTACAGACAGCACATACAGGTACTACTGCAGTACAGACAGCACATACAGGTACTACTGCAGTACAGACAGCACATACAAGTACTACTACAGTACAGACAGCACATACAGGTATTACTACTGCAGTACAGACAGCACATACAGGTACTACTACTACAGTACAGACAGCACATACAGGTACTACTGCAGTACAGACAGCACATACAGGTACTACTGCAGTACAGACAGCACATACAGGTACTACTGCAGTACAGACAGCACATACAGGTACTACTACTGCAGTACAGACAGCACATACAGGTACTACTGCAGTACAGACAGCACATACAGGTACTACTGCAGTACAGACAGCACATACAGGTACTACTGCAGTACAGACAGCACATACAGGTACTACTACTACAGTACAGACAGCACATACAGGTACTACTGCTGCAGTACAGACAGCACATACAGGTACTACTGCAGTACAGACAGCACATACAGGTACTACTGCAGTACAGACAGCACATACAGGTATTACTGCTGCAGTACAGACAGCACATACAGGTATTACTGCTGCAGTACAGACAGCACATACAGGTATTACTGCTGCAGTACAGACAGCACATACAGGTACTGCTACAGTACAGACAGCACATACAGGTACTACTACAGTACAGACAGCACATACAGGTACTACTACTGCAGTACAGACAGCACATACAGGTATTACTACTGCAGTACAGACAGCACATACAGGTATTACTGCTGCAGTACAGACAGCACATACAGGTATTACTACTGCAGTACAGACAGCACATACAGGTACTACTGCTACAGTACAGACAGCACATACAGGTACTACTGCAGTACAGACAGCACATACAGGTATTACTACTACAGTATAGACAGCACATACAGGTACTACTGCAGTACAGACAGCACATACAGGTACTACTGCAGTACAGACAGCACATACAGGTACTACTGCAGTACAGACAGCACATACAGGTACTACTGCAGTACAGACAGCACATACAGGTACTACTGCAGTACAGACAGCACATACAGGTATTACTACTGCAGTACAGACAGCACATACAGGTACTACTACTACAGTACAGACAGCACATACAGGTACTACTGCAGTACAGACAGCACATACAGGTACTACTACAGTACAGACAGCACATACAGGTACTACTACTACAGTACAGACAGCACATACAGGTATTACTACTGCAGTACAGACAGCACATACAGGTACTACTACTACAGTACAGACAGCACATACAGGTACTACTGCAGTACAGACAGCACATACAGGTATTACTACTGCAGTACAGACAGCACATACAGGTACTACTACTACAGTACAGACAGCACATACAGGTACTACTGCAGTACAGACAGCACATACAGGTACTACTACAGTACAGACAGCACATACAGGTACTACTGCTGCAGTACAGACAGCACATACAGGTACTACTGCAGTACAGACAGCACATACAGGTACTACTACTACAGTACAGACAGCACATACAGGTACTACTGAAGTACAGACAGCACATACAGGTACTACTACAGTACAGACAGCACATACAGGTATTACTACTACAGTACAGACAGCACATACAGGTACTACTGAAGTACAGACATCACATACAGGTACTACTACAGTACAGACAGCACATACAGGTACTACTACTACAGTACAGACAGCACATACAGGTACTACTGAAGTACAGACAGCACATACAGGTACTACTACAGTACAGACAGCACATACAGGTACTACTACTACAGTACAGACAGCACATACAGGTACTACTGAAGTACAGACAGCACATACAGGTACTACTACAGTACAGACAGCACATACAGGTACTACTGAAGTACAGACAGCACATACAGGTACTACTGAAGTACAGACAGCACATACAGGTACTACTGAAGTACAGACAGCACATACAGGTACTACTGCAGTACAGACAGCACATACAGGTACTACTGCAGTACAGACAGCACATACAGGTACTACTGCAGTACAGACAGCACATACAGGTACTACTGCTGCAGTACAGACAGCACATACAGGTACTACTGCAGTACAGACAGCACATACAGGTACTACTACAGTACAGACAGCACATACAGGTACTACTACAGTACAGACAGCATGCATTGCGTCACTGACGGCGTGTGTCTGTGCTTCAGGTGTTCATCGACAGATTCCGGTACAACGCTAACAGAGCAGCTCAGGTCCAGAGCAAACTGAAACTACTGGAGAGACTGTGAGTACACACACCTGGTACACACACCTGGTACACACACCTGGTACACACACCTGGTACACACACCTGGTACACACACCTGATACACACACCTGATACACACACCTGGTACACAAACCTGATACACACACCTGATACACACACCTGATACACACACCTGATACACACACCTGGTACACAAACCTGATACACACACCTGATACACACACCTGATACACACACCTGGTACACACACCTGATACACACACCTGGTACACACACCTGGTACACACACCTGATACACACACCTGGTACACACACCTGATACACACACCTGATACACACACCTGATACACACACCTGATACACACACCTGGTACACACACCTGATACACACACCTGATACACACACCTGATACACACACCTGATACACACACCTGGTACACACACCTGGTACACACACCTGGTACACACACCTGATACACACACCTGATACACACACCTGATACACACACCTGATACACACACCTGATACACACACCTGGTACACACACCTGGTACACACACTTGATACACACCTGACACACACACCTGATACAAACCTGATACACACCTGATACACACCTGATACACACACCTGATACACACACCTGATACACACACCTGATACACACACCTGATACACACACCTGATACACACACCTGATACACACACCTGGTACACACACTTGATACACACCTGACACACACACCTGATACAAACCTGATACACACCTGATACACACCTGATACACACACACCTGATGCACACACACCTGATACAAACCTGATACACACCTGACACACAAACCTGATACACACCTGATACACACACCCGATACACACACCCGATACACACACCCGATACACACACCCGATACACACACCCGATACACACACCCGATACACACACCCGATACACACCTGATACACACACCTGATACACACACCTGATACACACACTTGATACACACACCTGATACACACACCTGGTACACACACCTGATACACACCTGATACACACACCTGATACACACCTGATACACACACCTGGTACACACACTTGATACACACCTGACACACACACCTGATACAAACCTGATACACACCTGATACACACCTGACACACACACACCTGATGCACACCTGATACACACCTGATACACACCTGATACACACCTGATACACACACCTGATACACACACCTGATACACACCTGATGCACACACAACTGATACAAACCTGATACACACCTGACACACACACACCTGATGCACACCTGATACACACCTGATACACACCTGACACACACACCTGATACAAACCTGATACACACCTGATACACACCTGACACACACACACCTGATGCACACCTGATACACACCTGACACACACACCTGATACAAACCTGATACACACACACCTGATGCACACCTGATACACACCTGATACACACCTGATACACACCTGACACACACACACCTGATGCACACCTGATACACACCTGATACACACCTGATACACACCTGATACACACCTGACACACACACCTGATACAAACCTGATACAAACCTGATACACACCTGACACACACACCTGATACAAACCTGATACAAACCTGACACACACACCTGATACACACCTGATACACACCTGATACACACCTGATACACACCTGATACACACACCTGATACAAACCTGATACAAACCTGACACACACACCTGATACACACCTGATACACACCTGATACACACCTGATACACACCTGATACACACCTGATACACACCTGATACACACCTGACCCACACACCTGATGCACACACCTGATACACACCTGACACACACACCTGACGCACACCTGATACACACCTGACACACACACCTGATACACACCTGATACACACCTGACACACACACCTGATACACACCTGACACACACACCTGATATACACCTGATACACACCTGATACACACCTGACACACACACCTGATACACACACCTGATACACACACCTGATACACACCGGATACACACACCTGGTGCACACCTGTGCCCCTTGCTACCTGTGCTGCTGTGACGGTCCTCTGACAGACAGGTAACTCTGTTTGTTTCTTCCTGCAGACCTGAGATGAAGCCGCTTGAAAAAGAGATTGAGGTCTCCTTAAAGTAAGAAGAGCAGATTGATTGATTGATTGGTTAATTGATGAGTTAATTGATTACTTGATGAACATGCTTTGTGTTCCTCAGGTTCCCAGATAACTTTGAGAAGTTGTCTCCTCCCATCCTTCAGTTGGATGAGCTGGAGTTTTACTACACTCCGGACCGTCCTCTCTTCTCTGGACTCAATGTGTCGGCCGACCTCGAGTCTCGCATCTGCATCGTACGTTCAACCAGCCAATCAGAGCCCAGAATTCACATGAGACTTCACACCTGTCTGAATGTTCTGTAATCAGTGACCTGAACACCTGACGCTGTTGTGTTTCCTGATAGGTCGGTGAAAACGGCGCGGGTAAAACCACCGTGCTGAAGCTGCTGATGGGCGACTTAACGCCGGTCAACGGAATGAGACAAGCCCACAGGTACCCGTCCACAGGGAACCTTCACTCTCGAGTAAACGTATTACAATGTTAGGGAACCTTTTTCCCTTCTCAGTTTACCCATAGCTCTTTGTTTATACATTCTGTTAGGGGAATTCTTTTCTCTCATCAGGGGACTATGTTGGCTATTTGTTTATAGGTTTTAATTCTTCGTTCTGTGTAGGGAACCATATTCTCTCTTTTCTTAGAACCGTTAACTCTTAGTTTATTAGTACTATTTAGGGAACCCTCTTCTGTTTCTAGGGAACCGTTAACTCTTAGTTTATTAGTACTATTTAGGGAACCACCTTCTGTTTCTAGGGAACCGTTAACTCTTAGTTTATTAGTACTATTTAGGGAACTACCTTCTGTTTCTAGGGAACCGTTAACTCTTAGTTTATTAGTACTATTTAGGGAACCACCTTCTGTTTCTAGGGAACCGTTAACTCTTAGTTTATTAGTACTATTTAGGGAACCACCTTCTGTTTCTAGGGAACCGTTAACTCTTAGTTTATTAGTACTATTTAGGGAACCACCTTCTGTTTCTAGGGAACCGTTAACTCTTAGTTTATTAGTACTATTTAGGGAACCACCTTCTGTTTCTAGGGAACCGTTAACTCTTAGTTTATGAGTACTATTTAGGGAACTACCTTCTGTTTTAGGGAACCGTTAACTCTTAGTTTATTAGTACTATTTAGGGAACCACCTTCTGTTTCTAGGGAACCGTTAACTCTTAGTTTATTAGTACTATTTAGGGAACCACCTTCTGTTTCTAGGGAACCGTTAACTCTTAGTTTATTAGTACTATTTAGGGAACCACCTTCTGTTTCTAGGGAACCGTTAACTCTTAGTTTATTAGTACTATTTAGGGAACCACCTTCTGTTTTTAGGGAACCGTTAACTCTTAGTTTATTAGTACTATTTAGGGAACCACCTTCTGTTTCTAGGGAACCGTTAACTCTTAGTTTATTAGTACTATTTAGGGAACTACCTTCTGTTTCTAGGGAACCGTTAACTCTTAGTTTATTAGTACTATTTAGGGAACTACCTTCTGTTTCTAGGGAACCGTTAACTCTTAGTTTATTAGTACTATTTAGGGAACCACTTTCTGTTTCTAGGGAACCGTTAACTCTTAGTTTATTAATACTATTTAGGGAACCACCTTCTGTTTTAGGGAACCGTTAACTCTTAGTTTATTAGTACTATTTAGGGAACCACTTTCTGTTTCTAGGGAACCGTTAACTCTTAGTTTATTAATACTATTTAGGGAACCACCTTCTGTTTTAGGGAACCGTTAACTCTTAGTCTATTAGTACTATTTAGGGAACCACCTTCTGTTTCTAGGGAACCGTTAACTCTTAGTTTATTAGTACTATTTAGGGAACTACCTTCTGTTTCTAGGGTACCGTTAACTCTTAGTTTATTAGTACTATTTAGGGAACCACCTTCTGTTTCTAGGGAACCGTTAACTCTTAGTTTATTAGTACTATTTAGGGAACTACCTTCTGTTTCTAGGGAACCGTTAACTCTTAGTTTATTAGTACTATTTAGGGAACTACCTTCTTTTTCTAGGGAACCGTTAACTCTTAGTTTATTAGTACTATTTAGGGAACCACCTTCTGTTTCTAGGGAACCGTTAACTCTTAGTTTATTAGTACTATTTAGGGAACCACCTTCTGTTTTTAGGGAACCGTTAACTCTTAGTTTATTAGTACTATTTAGGGAACTACCTTCTGTTTCTAGGGAACCGTTAACTCTTAGTTTATTAGTACTATTTAGGGAACTACCTTCTGTTTCTAGGGAACCGTTAACTCTTAGTTTATTAGTACTATTTAGGGAACCACCTTCTGTTTCTAGGGAACCGTTAACTCTTAGTTTATTAGTACTATTTTGGGAACCCTCTTCTGTTTTTAGGGAACCGTTAACTCTTAGTTTATTAGTACTATTTAGGGAACTACCTTCTGTTTCTAGGGAACCGTTAACTCTTAGTTTATTAGTACTATTTAGGGAACCACCTTCTGTTTCTAGGGAACCGTTAACTCTTAGTTTATTAGTACTATTTAGGGAACCACCTTCTGTTTCTAGGGAACCGTTAACTCTTAGTTTATTAGTACTATTTAGGGAACTACCTTCTGTTTCTAGGGAACCGTTAACTCTTAGTTTATTAGTACTATTTAGGGAACCACCTTCTGTTTCTAGGGAACCGTTAACTCTTAGTTTATTAGTACTATTTAGGGAACCACCTTCTGTTTCTAGGGAACCGTTAACTCTTAGTTTATTAGTACTATTTAGGGAACCACCTTCTGTTTCTAGGGAACCGTTAACTCTTAGTTTATTAGTACTATTTAGGGAACCACCTTCTGTTTCTAGGGAACCGTTAACTCTTAGTTTATTAGTACTATTTAGGGAACCACCTTCTGTTTCTAGGGAACCGTTAACTCTTAGTTTATTAGTACTATTTAGGGAACCACCTTCTGTTTCTAGTGAACCGTTAACTCTTAGTTTATTAGTACTATTTAGGGAACCACCTTCTGTTTTAGGGAACCGTTAACTCTTAGTTTATTAGTACTATTTAGGGAACCACCTTCTGTTTTTAGGGAACCGTTAACTCTTAGTTTATTAGTACTATTTAGGGAACCACCTTCTGTTTCTAGGGAACCGTTAACTCTTAGTTTATTAGTACTATTTAGGGAACCACCTTCTGTTTCTAGGGAACCGTTAACTCTTAGTTTATTAGTACTATTTAGGGAACCACCTTCTGTTTCTAGGGAACCGTTAACTCTTAGTTTATTAGTACTATTTAGGGAACCACCTTCTGTTTCTAGGGAACCGTTAACTCTTAGTTTATTAGTACTATTTAGGGAACTACCTTCTGTTTCTAGGGTACCGTTAACTCTTAGTTTATTAGTACTATTTAGGGAACCCTCTTCTGTTTCTAGGGAACCGTTAACTCTTAGTTTATTAGTACTATTTAGGGAACTACCTTCTGTTTCTAGGGTACCGTTAACTCTTAGTTTATTAGTACTATTTAGGGAACCACCTTCTGTTTCTAGGGAACCGTTAACTCTTAGTTTATTAGTACTATTTAGGGAACCACCTTCTGTTTCTAGGGAACCGTTAACTCTTAGTTTATTAGTACTATTTAGGGAACCACCTTCTGTTTCTAGGGAACCGTTAACTCTTAGTTTATTAGTACTATTTAGGGAACCACCTTCTGTTTTTAGGGAACCGTTAACTCTTAGTTTATTAGTACTATTTAGGGAACCACCTTCTGTTTCTAGGGAACCGTTAACTCTTAGTTTATTAGTACTATTTAGGGAACCACCTTCTGTTTCTAGGGAACCGTTAACTCTTAGTTTATTAGTACTATTTAGGGAACCACCTTCTGTTTTAGGGAACCGTTAACTCTTAGTTTATTAGTACTATTTAGGGAACCACCTTCTGTTTCTAGGGAACCGTTAACTCTTAGTTTATTAGTACTATTTAGGGAACCACCTTCTGTTTCTAGGGAACCGTTAACTCTTAGTTTATTAGTACTATTTAGGGAACCACCTTCTGTTTTTAGGGAACCGTTAACTCTTAGTTTATTAGTACTATTTAGGGAACTACCTTCTGTTTCTAGGGAACCGTTAACTCTTAGTTTATTAGTACTATTTAGGGAACCACCTTCTGTTTCTAGGGAACCGTTAACTCTTAGTTTATTAGTACTATTTAGGGAACCACCTTCTGTTTTTAGGGAACCGTTAACTCTTAGTTTATTAGTACTATTTAGGGAACTACCTTCTGTTTCTAGGGAACCGTTAACTCTTAGTTTATTAGTACTATTTAGGGAACCACCTTCTGTTTCTAGGGAACCGTTAACTCTTAGTTTATTAGTACTATTTAGGGAACCACCTTCTGTTTCTAGGGAACCGTTAACTCTTAGTTTATTAGTACTATTTAGGGAACCCTCTTCTGTTTCTAGGGAACCGTTAACTCTTAGTTTATTAGTACTATTTAGGGAACCACCTTCTGTTTTTAGGGAACCGTTAACTCTTAGTTTATTAGTACTATTTAGGGAACCCTCTTCTGTTTCTAGGGAACCGTTAACTCTTAGTTTATTAGTACTATTTAGGGAACCACCTTCTGTTTTTAGGGAACCGTTAACTCTTAGTTTATTAGTACTATTTAGGGAACCCTCTTCTGTTTCTAGGGAACCGTTAACTCTTAGTTTATTAGTACTATTTAGGGAACCTTCTTCTGTTTCTAGGGAACCGTTAACTCTTAGTTTATTAGTACCATTTAGGGAACCCTCTTCTGTTTCTAGTGAACCGTTAACTCTTAGTTTATTAGTACTATTTAGGGAACCACCTTCTGTTTTAGGGAACCGTTAACTCTTAGTTTATTAGTACTATTTAGGGAACCACCTTCTGTTTCTAGGGAACCGTTAACTCTTAGTTTATTAGTACTATTTAGGGAACCACCTTCTGTTTCTAGGGAACCGTTAACTCTTAGTTTATTAGTACTATTTAGGGAACCACCTTCTGTTTCTAGTGAACCGTTAACTCTTAGTTTATTAGTACTATTTAGGGAACCACCTTCTGTTTTAGGGAACCGTTAACTCTTAGTTTATTAGTACTATTTAGGGAACCACCTTCTGTTTCTAGGGAACCGTTAACTCTTAGTTTATTAGTACTATTTAGGGAACCACCTTCTGTTTTTAGGGAACCGTTAACTCTTAGTTTATTAGTACTATTTAGGGAACTACCTTCTGTTTCTAGGGAACCGTTAACTCTTAGTTTATTAGTACTATTTAGGGAACCACCTTCTGTTTCTAGGGAACCGTTAACTCTTAGTTTATTAGTACTATTTAGGGAACCACCTTCTGTTTTTAGGGAACCGTTAACTCTTAGTTTATTAGTACTATTTAGGGAACTACCTTCTGTTTCTAGGGAACCGTTAACTCTTAGTTTATTAGTACTATTTAGGGAACCACCTTCTGTTTCTAGGGAACCGTTAACTCTTAGTTTATTAGTACTATTTAGGGAACCACCTTCTGTTTCTAGGGAACCGTTAACTCTTAGTTTATTAGTACTATTTAGGGAACCACCTTCTGTTTTTAGGGAACCGTTAACTCTTAGTTTATTAGTACTATTTAGGGAACCACCTTCTGTTTTTAGGGAACCGTTAACTCTTAGTTTATTAGTACTATTTAGGGAACCCTCTTCTGTTTCTAGGGAACCGTTAACTCTTAGTTTATTAGTACTATTTAGGGAACCTTCTTCTGTTTCTAGGGAACCGTTAACTCTTAGTTTATTAGTACCATTTAGGGAACCCTCTTCTGTTTCTAGGGAACCGTTAACTCTTAGTTTATTAGTACTATTTAGGGAACCACCTTCTGTTTTTAGGGAACCGTTAACTCTTAGTTTATTAGTACTATTTAGGGAACCACCTTCTGTTTCTAGGGAACCGTTAACTCTTAGTTTATTAGTACTATTTAGGGAACCACCTTCTGTTTCTAGGGAACCGTTAACTCTTAGTTTATTAGTACTATTTAGGGAACCCTCTTCTGTTTTATGGAACCGTTAACTCTTAGTTTATTAGTACTATTTAGGGAACCACCTTCTGTTTTTAGGGAACCGTTAACTCTTAGTTTATTAGTACTATTTAGGGAACCACCTTCTGTTTCTAGGGAACCGTTAACTCTTAGTTTATTAGTACTATTTAGGGAACCACCTTCTGTTTCTAGGGAACCGTTAACTCTTAGTTTATTAGTACTATTTAGGGAACCCTCTTCTGTTTTTAGGGAACCGTTAACTCTTAGTTTATTAGTACTATTTAGGGAACCACCTTCTGTTTCTAGGGAACCGTTAACTCTTAGTTTATTAGTACTATTTAGGGAACCCTCTTCTGTTTCTAGGGAACCGTTAACTCTTAGTTTATTAGTACTATTTAGGGAACCACCTTCTGTTTCTAGGGAACCGTTAACTCTTAGTTTATTAGTACTATTTAGGGAACCACCTTCTGTTTCTAGGGAACCGTTAACTCTTAGTTTATTAGTACTATTTAGGGAACCACCTTCTGTTTTTAGGGAACCGTTAACTCTTAGTTTATTAGTACTATTTAGGGAACCACCTTCTGTTTTTAGGGAACCGTTAACTCTTAGTTTATTAGTACTATTTAGGGAACCCTCTTCTGTTTCTAGGGAACCGTTAACTCTTAGTTTATTAGTACTATTTAGGGAACCACCTTCTGTTTCTAGGGAACCGTTAACTCTTAGTTTATTAGTACTATTTAGGGAACCACCTTCTGTTTCTAGGGAACCGTTAACTCTTAGTTTATTAGTACTATTTAGGGAACCACCTTCTGTTTCTAGGGAACCGTTAACTCTTAGTTTATTAGTACTATTTAGGGAACCTTCTTCTGTTTCTAGGGAACCGTTAACTCTTAGTTTATTAGTACCATTTAGGGAACCCTCTTCTGTTTCTAGGGAACCGTTAACTCTTAGTTTATTAGTACTATTTAGGGAACCACCTTCTGTTTTTAGGGAACCGTTAACTCTTAGTTTATTAGTACTATTTAGGGAACCACCTTCTGTTTCTAGGGAACCGTTAACTCTTAGTTTATTAGTACTATTTAGGGAACCACCTTCTGTTTCTAGGGAACCGTTAACTCTTAGTTTATTAGTACTATTTAGGGAACCCTCTTCTGTTTTATGGAACCGTTAACTCTTAGTTTATTAGTACTATTTAGGGAACCACCTTCTGTTTTTAGGGAACCGTTAACTCTTAGTTTATTAGTACTATTTAGGGAACCACCTTCTGTTTCTAGGGAACCGTTAACTCTTAGTTTATTAGTACTATTTAGGGAACCACCTTCTGTTTCTAGGGAACCGTTAACTCTTAGTTTATTAGTACTATTTAGGGAACCCTCTTCTGTTTTTAGGGAACCGTTAACTCTTAGTTTATTAGTACTATTTAGGGAACCACCTTCTGTTTCTAGGGAACCGTTAACTCTTAGTTTATTAGTACTATTTAGGGAACCACCTTCTGTTTCTAGGGAACCGTTAACTCTTAGTTTATTAGTACTATTTAGGGAACCACCTTCTGTTTCTAGGGAACCGTTAACTCTTAGTTTATTAGTACTATTTAGGGAACCACCCTCTGTTTCTAGGGAACCGTTAACTCTTAGTTTATTAGTACTATTTAGGGAACCACCTTCTGTTTTAGGGAACCGTTAACTCTTAGTTTATTAGTACTATTTAGGGAACTACCTTCTGTTTCTAGGGAACCGTTAACTCTTAGTTTATTAGTACTATTTAGGGAACCACCTTCTGTTTCTAGGGAACCGTTAACTCTTAGTTTATTAGTACTATTTAGGGAACCACCTTCTGTTTCTAGGGAACCGTTAACTCTTAGTTTATTAGTACTATTTAGGGAACCACCTTCTGTTTTTAGGGAACCGTTAACTCTTAGTTTATTAGTACTATTTAGGGAACTACCTTCTGTTTCTAGGGAACCGTTAACTCTTAGTTTATTAGTACTATTTAGGGAACCACCTTCTGTTTCTAGGGAACCGTTAACTCTTAGTTTATTAGTACTATTTAGGGAACCACCTTCTGTTTCTAGGGAACCGTTAACTCTTAGTTTATTAGTACTATTTAGGGAACCACTTTCTGTTTCTAGGGAACCGTTAACTCTTAGTTTATTAGTACTATTTAGGGAACCACCTTCTGTTTTAGGGAACCGTTAACTCTTAGTTTATTAGTACTATTTAGGGAACCACCTTCTGTTTTTAGGGAACCGTTAACTCTTAGTTTATTAGTACTATTTAGGGAACCACCTTCTGTTTCTAGGGAACCGTTAACTCTTAGTTTATTAGTACTATTTAGGGAACCACCTTCTGTTTCTAGGGAACCGTTAACTCTTAGTTTATTAGTACTATTTAGGGAACCACTTTCTGTTTCTAGGGAACCGTTAACTCTTAGTTTATTAGTACTATTTAGGGAACCACCTTCTGTTTTAGGGAACCGTTAACTCTTAGTTTATTAGTACTATTTAGGGAACCCTCTTCTGTTTCTAGGGAACCGTTAACTCTTAGTTTATTAGTACTATTTAGGGAACCCTCTTCTGTTTCTAGGGAACCGTTAACTCTTAGTTTATTAGTACTATTTAGGGAACCACCTTCTGTTTCTAGGGAACCGTTAACTCTTAGTTTATTAGTACTATTTAGGGAACCACCTTCTGTTTCTAGGGAACCGTTAACTCTTAGTTTATTAGTACTATTTAGGGAACCACCTTCTGTTTTTAGGGAACCGTTAACTCTTAGTTTATTAGTACTATTTAGGGAACCACCTTCTGTTTCTAGGGAACCGTTAACTCTTAGTTTATTAGTACTATTTAGGGAACCACCTTCTGTTTCTAGGGAACCGTTAACTCTTAGTTTATTAGTACCATTTAGGGAACCACCTTCTGTTTTTAGGGAACCGTTAACTCTTAGTTTATTAGTACTATTTAGGGAACCACCTTCTGTTTCTAGGGAACCGTTAACTCTTAGTTTATTAGTACTATTTAGGGAACCACCTTCTGTTTTTAGGGAACCGTTAACTCTTAGTTTATTAGTACTATTTAGGGAACCACCTTCTGTTTTTAGGGAACCGTTAACTCTTAGTTTATTAGTACTATTTAGGGAACCACCTTCTGTTTCTAGGGAACCGTTAACTCTTAGTTTATTAGTACTATTTAGGGAACCACCTTCTGTTTCTAGGGAACCGTTAACTCTTTGTTTATTAGTACTATTTAGGGAACCACCTTCTGTTTTAGGGAACCGTTAACTCTTAGTTTATTAGTACTATTTAGGGAACCACCTTCTGTTTCTAGTGAACCGTTAACTCTTAGTTTATTAGTACTATTTAGGGAACCACCTTCTGTTTCAAGGGAACCGTTAACTCTTAGTTTATTAATACTATTTAGGGAACCACTTTCTGTTTCTAGGGAACCGTTAACTCTTAGTTTATTAGTACTATTTAGGGAACCACCTTCTGTTTCTAGGGAACCGTTAACTCTTAGTTTATTAGTACTATTTAGGGAACCACCTTCTGTTTTAGGGAACCGTTAACTCTTAGTTTATTAGTACTATTTAGGGAACCACCTTCTGTTTTAGGGAACCGTTAACTCTTAGTTTATTAGTACTATTTAGGGAACCACCTTCTGTTTTTAGGGAACCGTTAACTCTTAGTTTATTAGTACTATTTAGGGAACCACCTTCTGTTTCTAGGGAACCGTTAACTCTTAGTTTATTAGTACTATTTAGGGAACCACTTTCTGTTTCTAGGGAACCGTTAACTCTTAGTTTATTAGTACTATTTAGGGAACCACCTTCTGTTTTAGGGAACCGTTAACTCTTAGTTTATTAGTACTATTTAGGGAACCCTCTTCTGTTTCTAGGGAACCGTTAACTCTTAGTTTATTAGTACTATTTAGGGAACCCTCTTCTGTTTCTAGGGAACCGTTAACTCTTAGTTTATTAGTACTATTTAGGGAACCACCTTCTGTTTCTAGGGAACCGTTAACTCTTAGTTTATTAGTACTATTTAGGGAACCACCTTCTGTTTCTAGGGAACCTTTAACTCTTAGTTTATTAGTACTATTTAGGGAACCACCTTCTGTTTTTAGGGAACCGTTAACTCTTAGTTTATTAGTACTATTTAGGGAACCACCTTCTGTTTCTAGGGAACCGTTAACTCTTAGTTTATTAGTACTATTTAGGGAACCCTCTTCTGTTTCTAGGGAACCGTTAACTCTTAGTTTATTAGTACTATTTAGGGAACCACCTTCTGTTTTAGGGAACCGTTAACTCTTAGTTTATTAGTACTATTTAGGGAACCACCTTCTGTTTCTAGGGAACCGTTAACTCTTAGTTTATTAGTACTATTTAGGGAACCACCTTCTGTTTCTAGGGAACCGTTAACTCTTAGTTTATTAGTACTATTTAGGGAACCCTCTTCTGTTTTTAGGGAACCGTTAACTCTTAGTTTATTAGTACTATTTAGGGAACCACCTTCTGTTTCTAGGGAACCGTTAACTCTTAGTTTATTAGTAATATTTAGGGAACCACTTTCTGTTTCTAGGGAACCGTTAACTCTTAGTTTATTAGTACTATTTAGGGAACCACCTTCTGTTTCTAGGGAACCGTTAACTCTTAGTTTATTAGTACTATTTAGGGAACCCTCTTCTGTTTCTAGGGAACCGTTAACTCTTAGTTTATTAGTACTATTTAGGGAACCACCTTCTGTTTCTAGGGAACCGTTAACTCTTAGTTTATTAGTACTATTTAGGGAACCACCTTCTGTTTTAGGGAACCGTTAACTCTTAGTTTATTAGTACTATTTAGGGAACCCTCTTCTGTTTCTAGGGAACCGTTAACTCTTAGTTTATTAGTACTATTTAGGGAACCACCTTCTGTTTCTAGGGAACCGTTAACTCTTAGTTTATTAGTACTATTTAGGGAACCACCTTCTGTTTTTAGGGAACCGTTAACTCTTAGTTTATTAGTACTATTTAGGGAACCCTCTTCTGTTTCTAGGGAACCGTTAACTCTTAGTTTATTAGTACTATTTAGGGAACCACCTTCTGTTTCTAGGGAACCGTTAACTCTTAGTTTATTAGTACTATTTAGGGAACTACCTTCTGTTTCTAGGGAACCGTTAACTCTTAGTTTATTAGTACTATTTAGGGAACCACCTTCTGTTTCTAGGGAACCGTTAACTCTTAGTTTATTAGTACTATTTAGGGAACCACCTTCTGTTTCTAGGGAACCGTTAACTCTTAGTTTATTAGTACTATTTAGGGAACCACCTTCTGTTTCTAGGGAACCGTTAACTCTTAGTTTATTAGTACTATTTAGGGAACCACCTTCTGTTTCTAGGGAACCGTTAACTCTTAGTTTATTAGTACTATTTAGGGAACCACCTTCTGTTTCTAGGGAACCGTTAACTCTTAGTTTATTAGTACTATTTAGGGAACTACCTTCTGTTTCTAGGGAACCGTTAACTCTTAGTTTATTAGTACTATTTAGGGAACCACCTTCTGTTTCTAGGGAACCGTTAACTCTTAGTTTATTAGTACTATTTAGGGAACCACCTTCTGTTTCTAGGGAACCGTTAACTCTTAGTTTATTAGTACTATTTAGGGAACCACCTTCTGTTTCAAGGGAACCGTTAACTCTTAGTTTATTAGTACTATTTAGGGAACCACCTTCTGTTTCTAGGGAACCGTTAACTCTTAGTTTATTAGTACTATTTAGGGAACCACCTTCTGTTTCTAGGGAACCGTTAACTCTTAGGATTTTCGTTTTGAATTTCTCCTGAGGTTCATCTTGCTGGTTGTTTTGTCCCCAGGAGCTTGAAGATCGGTTACTTCAGTCAGCATCACGTTGACCAGCTGGACATGAACGTCTGCTCCATAGAGCTGCTTCTCAACCGCTTCCCCGGTAACCACAAACACAACAACAACAATAACAATAAACCTAACCAAACACCATGCTGAGCTGTGTCTGCTTCTGATTGACTGGTCCTGATTGACTGGTCTTGGTTCTGATTGACTGGTCCTGATTGACTGGTCTTGGTTCTGATTGGATGGTTCTGATTGATTGTGTGTTTGTGTGCAGGTCGGCCGGAGGAGGAGTACCGGCACCAGCTGGGCGGGTACGGGATCACTGGTGAACTCGCCACGAGGCCGGTGGCCAGTCTGTCGGGGGGGCAGAAGAGTCGCGTGGCCTTCGCTCAGATGACCATGCCGTGGTAGGAAAACACTCCGGTATTTCTTCTTGCAGAGTCTTGATTTAATGTTTGTATAGCTTTTACAATCAAAATAACTTGTCTAATCCAAACCACAATTTCTTAAAGTTGTTAAAGTTTATGCATTTTTTAAGGTGATGTAGTCATAAAAAATAACGACAGTCATTTAAAGATTCAAAGGTTTTATCATCGGATGCTCAGCAGTGTAGATATGGCAATGAACATCTGAAGTCACAGGCTCCTCCCACTATGCAATGTAAATATAAATAAGACATAAAACAATAACAATATTGAAATAGAACAACATAAATAAAATAGTGCAAAGAAGGTTGAAAGTGACCAATGTGCAGGTAAATGCGTAAGAAGTCAACTGTATATTTGTTTTTGTTCCCGTCAGTCCAAACTTCTACATCCTGGACGAGCCGACCAATCATCTGGACATGGAGACCATCGAGGCTCTCGCAAAGTCCCTCAACAAGTTCAGAGTGAGTGAATCACCCACCTTCAGGGAACCGTTTACCGTCTTAGGGAACCGTTTACCGTCTTAGGGAACAGTTTACTGTCATAGGGAACCGTTTACCGTCTTAGGGAACAGTTTACTGTCTTAGGGAACAGTTTACTGTCTTAGGGAACAGTTTACCGTCTTAGGGAACCGTTTACCGTCTTAGGGAACAGTTGACTGTCTTAGGGAACAGTTTACTGTCTTAGGGAACAGTTTACTGTCTTAGGGAACAGTTTACTGTCTTAGGGAACAGTTTACCGTCTTAGGGAACCGTTTACCGTCTTAGGGAACAGTTGACTGTCTTAGGGAACAGTTTACTGTCTTAGGGAACAGTTTACTGTCTTAGGGAACAGTTTACTGTCTTAGGGAACAGTTTACTGTCTTAGGGAACAGTTGACTGTCTTTAGGGAACAGTTTACTTTCTTAGGGAACAGTTGACTCTCTTAGGGAACAGTTGACTGTCTTTAGGGAACAGTTTACTGTCTTAGGGAACAGTTGACTCTCTTAGGGAACAGTTGACTGTCTTAGGGAACAGTTGACTCTCTTAGGGAACAGTTGACTGCCTTTAGGGAACAGTTGACTCTCTTAGGGAACAGTTGACTGTCTTTAGGGAACAGTTTACTGTCTTAGGGAACAGTTGACTCTCTTAGGGAACAGTTGACTGTCTTAGGGAACAGTTGACTATCTTAGGGAACAGTTGACTATCTTTAGGGAACAGTTGACTCTCTTAGGGAACAGTTGACTGTCTTAGGGAACAGTTGACTGTCTTAGGGAACAGTTGACTGTCTTTAGGGAACAGTTTACTGTCTTAGGGAACAGTTGACTCTCTTAGGGAACAGTTGACTGTCTTAGGGAACAGTTGACTCTCTTAGGGAACAGTTGACTGCCTTTAGGGAACAGTTGACTCTCTTAGGGAACAGTTGACTGTCTTTAGGGAACAGTTTACTGTCTTAGGGAACAGTTGACTCTCTTAGGGAACAGTTGACTGTCTTAGGGAACAGTTGACTGTCTTAGGGAACAGTTGACTGTCTTAGGGAACAGTTGACTGTCTTAGGGAACAGTTGACTGTCTTAGGGTTGTAGTTGTGTCACATGTTAGTCTCAGGTTTGTCTCAGGTGCGTCTCAGGTTAGTCTCTGGTGTGTCTCAGGTTAGTCTCTGGTGTGTCTCAGGTTGGTCTCAGGTTAGTCTCTGGTGTGTCTCAGGTTGGTCTCAGGTTAGTCTCTGGTGTGTCTCAGGTTAGTCTCTGGTGTGTCTCAGGTTGGTCTCAGGTTAGTCTCAGGTTAGTCTCTGGTGTGTCTCAGGTTAGTCTCAGGTTAGTCTCAGGTGCGTCTCCTCACTGTGTGATGTCATGTTTCAGGTTAGTCTCAGGTTAGTCTCTGGTGTGTCTCAGGTTAGTCTCAGGTTTGTCTCAGGTGCGTCTCCTCACTGTGTGATGTCATGTCTCAGGTTAGTCTCTGGTGCGTCTCAGGTGCGTCTCCTCACTGTGTGATGTCATGTTTCAGGGCGGGGTCATCCTGGTGTCTCACGACGAGCGTCTGATCCGCATGGTGTGCAAGGAGCTGTGGGTGTGTGAGCACGGGAAGGTGGGCCGCATCGACGGAGGCTTCGACGAGTACAGGGACATCCTGCACGAGCAGTTCAAGAAGGAGGGTTACCTGTGAGGCCCCATTCAGCGCTTCAACAAGCCCCACCCCCTCTAACAACATCCTGTTATAGCAGCCAATCAGCAGCCTGGAGGACGTTTTTTTTTTCTCCTCTGAACTGATGTGCTTCAGGCCGATTGGTCGATTTCCCCTGGTGATGTCAGTGAACTCTGGAGGAGGCGGAGTCTATTTAAAGTCCATCGTTACATTTAACCTGATTTTTTTTTTTTTTCTGTGTCATCGACTCTTTTAAAGGACCCAACATTATATTTACATTCAGACACAAAACAAATAAATCCATCCGATCATGGTCTGTTCTTCTTCTGCTGATTCCTTTACAGCATCATTCTGTCTTCATGGGGGGGGGTGTTTCCTTTTATGTATACAGTATCAGAAGTGTTTCTATAAAGATATAGTATGAGTACTGTGTCTGTTTACTGACCTTGTTTATAAGATATATCAATTCTCTCAAGAACATGGCGGACGTAAACGACAACGTGGCGGCGTAAACAACAACAACGTAAAGTAAACCGTGGCGTAAACCGACAACGTGAGGTCGGAGCCCCCCATTGAAAACAAAGCTCTGTTTGAGACTCAGATTTCTGGAGGAATGATACCGTTTTTGAGGCATCTGTTTAATCATTTTACGGGACATCTGCATTTTGGTTTGAGGGCGCAGAGAGACCCTGATGTGTGGTGCTTTACAGGGGACTCAGAACCTCTCAGGTCAAAGTAAAACATGTTCAAGGAACAAACCTCTAGCTTTCAGTAAGGGAAGCACAAAGAGGAAGACGTTATAAAATCTTTATTAAAAATACTCTTCAAAGAACACATTATTTGCCTGAAGTAAAAAACAAACCAATGTTATAGATGAGCAAGGAAAGGAGATGAATTCAAGTTGCCTTTCTTTCGTACACTCTTACCTCTGTACATGTATATAAGTCCTACCAATGTAACAACAAGATATTGGTATTTCCCGTTAAGACACCGAACGCTTTCTGATACGACCGAACTACGGTTTACGCCTGGCCTCAGTTAGGCGTCCCAATGAGGCCCCTCTTTAAAGTGTCTCTACAGCTCGGGGCTCCAGGACGCCCCCCCCCCGTCTCTTAGGCGAGGCAGGACAGCGTATTGGTAAAATTTCTCGAGTTTGGACAGCGTCTCCTCCCACAGCTCGGGGTCAAAGGTCACCGGGACCACGGCCGTCTCTTTAAGGGTGAAGACAACGAAGTCGGCCTGATGGAGGCCCGTCACCGCCATCTGGAACTGGACCTGAGTGAAGTAGCTGTGGGACGACTTCAGGACGTACACCGGGACCTGGGGACGAGGAGAGGAGGAGACGAGGTGAGGACGTGAGAGACGAGGAGAGGACGATAGAGGAGAGGAGGTTAGAGACGAGGAGAGGAAGTTAGAGACGAGGAGGGGAGGTGAGAGGAGAGGAGGGGAAGTTAGAGACGAAGAGAGGAAGTTAGAGACGAGGAGGGGAGGTGAGAGGAGAGGAGGATAGAGACGAGGAGAGGAGGTTAGAGACGAGGAGAGGAGGTTAGAGACGAGGAGAGGAAGTGAGAGGAGAGGAAGTAAGGGACGAGGAGAGGAAGTGAGAGACGAGAGGAAGTTAGAGACGAGGAGGGGAAATTAGAGACGAGGAGGGGAGGTGAGAGGAGAGGAGATGAGGGACGAGGAGAGGAGGATAGAGACGAGGAGAGGAAGTGAGAGACGAGGAGAGGAAGTTAGAGACGAGGAGGGGAGGATAGAGACGAGAACAGGAGGAGAGAGACGAGAGGAGGATAGAGACGAGGAGAGGAAGTGAGAGACGAGGAGAGGAAGTTAGAGACGAGGAGGGGAGGAGAGAGACGAGAGGAGGATAGAGGAGAGGAGAGGAGGATAGAGGAGGAAAGACGAGGAGAGAGACGAGGAGAGGAGGTTAGAGACGAGGAGAGGAGGTGAGAGACAAGGTGAGAGACGAGGAGAGGAGGTTAGAGAGGAGGATAGAGGAGAGAGACGAGGAGAGAGACAAGGAGAGGAGGATAGAGGAGAGAAGAGGAGAATAGAGACGAGAAGAGAGGAGGTGAGAGACGAGGACATGTCAGTGTGATGTAGTCTGACCTCTCCGGGCCTCCGTCCGTCCTCATCCTGTATCTTCAGGCAGAAGTTGGGGTCGTCCCTGCAGGCGTCCTCCACCCGTCTGTCCTTGTGTTTGTAGGGACACTTCACCTCCAGGCAGAGCAGCCATTGGCCGGTCCGGCTGTCCGTCACGATGCCATCTGGACTCGCACCCAACCAGGGCCTCTGAGCATCCAGGAAGAGCCCGCAGGCGCGCACCGAGACGCTCCGTCCCAACGCCGCCGTCTTCACAGCCTGCAGGACGAGGACAGATCAGCAACTGATGGAAGCTGTGTTTCACAACACAGTCCCATCTCAACGTCCTCACAGTCCCACTTCAACGTCCTCACAGTCCCACCTCAACGTCCTGACAGTCCCACCTCAACGTCCTCACAGTCCCATCTCAACGTCCTGACAGTCCCATCTCAACGTCCTGACAGTCCCATCTCAACGTCCTCACAGTCCCATCTCAACGTCCTGACAGTCCCACCTCAACGTCCTCACAGTCCCACTTCAACGTCCTCACAGTCCCACCTCAACGTCCTGACAGTCCCATCTCAACGTCCTCACAGTCCCATCTCAACGTCCTCACAGTCCCATCTCAACGTCCTGACAGTCCCATCTCAACGTCCTGACAGTCCCACCTCAACGTCCTCACAGTCCCATCTCAACGTCCTGACAGTCCCATCTCAACGTCCTGACAGTCCCATCTCAACGTCCTGACAGTCCCACCTCAACGTCCTCACAGTCCCATCTCAATGTCCTCACAATCCCACCTCAACGTCCTCACAGTCCCATCTCAACGTCCTCACAGTCCCATCTCAACGTCCTCACAGTCCCATCTCAACGTCCTCACAGTCCCATCTCAACGTCCCCACAGTCCCTTCTCAACATCCTGACTTTTTCTGTAACTCCACATTGGCCTTCTGTCAGTGAGAGTTATTATAAACATTTAGTCTGCAGTCTCATGTGTTCTGGTTCTTCTCGTAGCTCCTCAGCCGAGCATCCACACCAAGAAGATGCTGCTTTTCCAAAACATTCAGACTTTAAGAAAAAGTCAGAATTTTTATAACAAAATCTGAATTTTGAGATTTTGAGAAAAACATCTCCAAACTCCGCAGTCACTGACAGAGGGTGCTCTGAAGCATCCTGCAGTCACTGACAGAGGGTGCTCTGAAGCATCCTGCAGTCACTGACAGAGGGTGCTCTGAAGCATCCTGCAGTCACTGACAGAGGGTGCTCTGAAGCATCCTGCAGTCACTGACAGGGGTGCTGTGAAGCATCCTGCAGTCACTGACAGAGGGTGCTCTGAAGCATCCTGCAGTCACTGACAGAGGGTGCTCTGAAGCATCCTGCAGTCACTGACAGAGGGTGCTGTGAAGCATCCTGCAGTCACTGACAGAGGGTGCTCTGAAGCATCCTGCAGTCACTGACAGAGGGTGCTCTGAAGCATCCTGCAGTCACTGACAGAGGGTGCTCTGAAGCATCCTGCAGTCACTGACAGAGGGTGCTCTGAAGCATCCTGCAGTCACTGACAGAGGGTGCTGTGAAGCATCCTGCAGTCACTGACAGAGGGTGCTGTGAAACATCCTTCAGTCACTGACAGAGGGTGCTGTGAAGCATCCTGCAGTCACTGACAGAGGGTGCTGTGAAGCATCCTGCAGTCACTGACAGAGGGTGCTGTGAAGCATCCTTCAGTCACTGACAGAGGGTGCTGTGAAGCATCCTGCAGTCACTGACAGAGGGTGCTGTGAAGCATCCTGCAGTCACTGACAGAGGGTGCTGTGAAACATCCTTCAGTCACTGACAGAGGGTGCTGTGAAGCATCCTTCAGTCACTGACAGAGGGTGCTCTGAAGCATCCTGCAGTCACTGACAGAGGGTGCTGTGAAGCATCCTGCAGTCACTGACAGAGGGTGCTGTGAAGCATCCTTCAGTCACTGACAGAGGGTGCTGTGAAGCATCCTGCAGTCACTGACAGAGGGTGCTCTGAAGCATCCTGCAGTCACTGACAGAGGGTGCTGTGAAACATCCTTCAGTCACTGACAGAGGGTGCTGTGAAGCATCCTGCAGTCACTGACAGAGGGTGCTGTGAAGCATCCTGCAGTCACTGACAGAGGGTGCTCTGAAGCATCCTGCAGTCACTGACAGAGGGTGCTCTGAAGCATCCTGCAGTCACTGACAGAGGGTGCTGTGAAGCATCCTGCAGTCACTGACAGAGGGTGCTGTGAAGCATCCTGC
Source organism: Notothenia rossii (assembly GCF_949606895.1). Lineage (NCBI taxonomy): Eukaryota > Metazoa > Chordata > Actinopteri > Perciformes > Nototheniidae > Notothenia > Notothenia rossii. The sequence continues at coordinate 95,739,078 of NC_136902.1, read as the reverse complement.
AGTCACTGACAGAGGGTGCTCTGAAGCATCCTGCAGTCACTGACAGAGGGTGCTCTGAAGCATCCTGCAGTCACTGACAGAGGGTGCTCTGAAGCATCCTGCAGTCACTGACAGAGGGTGCTCTGAAGCATCCTGCAGTCACAGACAGAGGGTGCTCTGAAGCATCCTGCAGTCACTGACAGAGGGTGCTCTGAAGCATCCTGCAGTCACTGACAGAGGGTGCTCTGTCAGTGAGAGACGAGCTCATGCTTCACCAGGTGTGTGATTCTGTACCTGGTAGCTGCTGACGGCCTCGGCCTCCATCTGCACCCCCCAGGACATGGCTCTGGTCCGGACGCTCCGCGCCTCACCTGAGAAACAACCAGATGGTGTTGCTTTGCTGTTATCTTCCCCATCATAGGTGTTCACCACCCGAGTTCACCACCCGAGTTCACCACCCGGGTTCACCACCCGAGTTCACCACCCGAGTTCACCACCCGGGTTCACCTGCTCATTCCTCTGATGTCATCATTATACAAATCATGAGGGAGCAGAACCCTCTCCGTCATGGTTAGTAAAAAGGCTGAGTCGTTTAATGGCGCATTTCCACTACGCGGCCTTGCTCGGCCTCGCTCGGTATGGCTAGGCCTCGTTAGGCCTCGTTAGGACAGGCTCACTTTATGGCGCATTTCCATTACAGTTTAGGAACTGGGGTAGTATCTATAGTAACGCAGTGTAGGAGGAGCCGTGACGTCATCTTCAATGAGAACCCCAGAAAAACAACACAGCCGTTAGCTGTTAGCACTCAGAGATCACAGCTCTTCATATCTGTTCAGAAACTAGACAGAAGTGAAACAAGTACAAACCACAGACTGTCTGTGTCATGGAGAATACAGTCGCTGTCTTATTCATCTCTGTAGGCCGTTGTTGTGAGTGTGTTGGAACAGATACACTGCGTTAGCTTAGCCCAGGGGTCGGCAACCCGCGGCCCACGGGCCGCATGCGGCCCTTTAAGCCCTCTGCTCTGGCTCCCTTGAGCTTAGACAAAAATAAGAAGGAAATAAAATAAAAGTATTTGTAGGACTATTTATATTTTGTTGCATGGTTGAAAATGTTTCGTATCTTGTATTTTGAGGTGATACTGTGACACATAAATAAAAAACAAAACAGTTTTAATTAGGTCAACTAAAAGATGCGTCACATCCTGCTACGGTCCCGCGCCAGCGCCTTTTCTTGGAGGCCGGGGACCCCCGGCTCGATGAGCGAACTATGGATAAATCAAAGAAAAGTACCGGAGGAACACAGGATTTAATTCTGTGTGGACAGAGTTATATGCTTTCACAGCAAACGATGCTGGTTTACCGGTATGTTTGATATGTAGAGAGAAGTTGTCAACGGTGCTGCAGCCTTTACGTGTCGGGGAACAACACGGGAGAGGAAGACAGCTGACGATCTTCAGTCATAATTCAATGGGGTATGTCATTTATTTCAGAAAACACTTTTTGTTATATTCCATGGAATGCTCTTAACGTCCCGATAGCAATGAATATATTAAATACTTTGAGAATAAATACATACAAAAATTAATCTGTGGAAGCCGTAGCGCTGTAAAAAGCACGACCAATCATCTGAGCCGGCTAAAGTAACTGGATGGCCTACCTGCCTGTCAGCCTTCCATCTGTGCACAAACTGATCTCTGCCCTCATTGGTCATGTGCGCGTTCGTGTGTGTTGGAGGAGGGGCTCTGTGAGGAAGTCTGAAGGAAGAGGCAGATTTTTTCCGGTTGTGTATTTTCAAATTCTAGCGCACTCGAGCTGGTTTCTCCATTCTTACCTACCTTTAACTCTTTTTAGGGTTCAGCTATATGTTTTATTTATTTCAAAGTGGGCACATTTTAATTATATATTTGTTTCCTTCAAATGTGCAGAGGACTCCCCAAGTGCTGTGTTTAACTTATTTTAAAGTAGGCCTGTGTATTATTTTTAATTCTCCTTATAGGAGTTCTTTGTTTCTTATTAGAGGTTAATAGTTTTATATAAAGTAATAAAAAGCCTAATAAATGCAAAAAAACTGTAGTTTTTGTCTGATATAACAATAAATACAACTTTATTAGCTATCAAGCTATGAAATATGTTTTGCGGCTCCAGAAAAAAATGTTGGGGGAAAAAGGAGCAAAATGGCTCTTTTGGTCAAAAAGGTTGCAGACCCCTGGCTTAGCCGGTCTCCATTCAGAAAACATGCACTCAGCCTGGTTGTTCCTGGCCCGGAAAGAACCTTGATTTCATGGGGCCAGAAGAACTGTGAATTAGGACCCGCTAGCTGGAACTAGGCCAAGTGGAAACACAACCAAAAACGGGCCCGCACGGCTCGGCACGCTTAAAGCGAGCTCCGCGCTGCAGTGGAAACGCGCCATTAGTCAGGTCACTACATACAGAGGTCCAATATTTTACCTGTGAAAGCAGCCAGGTAGGAAGTGGGCGGGGTTTACCTGTGACAGCAGCCAGGTAGGAAGTGGGCGGGGTTTACCTGTGACAGCAGCCAGGTAGGAAATGGGCGGAGTTTACCTGTGACAGCAGCCAGGTAGGAAGTGGGCGGGGTTTACCTGTGACAGCAGCCAGGTAGGAAGTGGGCGGGGTTTACCTGTGACAGCAGCCAGGTAGGAAGTGGGCGGGGTTTACCTGTGACAGCAGCCAGGTAGGAAGTGGGCGGGGTTTGGCTCTTTCCGTTGACCAATCCGCAGTGAGCGATGCTGTGAGCAATGGAGGCTGTGATCCGGTTCTTCCTCCAGGCAAACCAGGCGGGGTTGGTGCTCTGCCCGCGGGTCAGAACCTCCACCTCCTCCACCTCCTGCTGGTCCATCCGGACCCCCAGACCCAGTGGTACCTGTTATGTTTCAAGATTCAAGGCTTTTATTGTCATGTGTCCAGAGATACAGCGTAGATATGACAATGACAATCTGAGGCCACAGGCTCCTCCCACAGAGCAACACAATAACACAGATAAAATAATGCAAGGAGTTTAAAAGTAATTGCATTATGATATATTACATATATATATATATATATATATATATATATATTACATATTTTAACCCCAACCACTTCTGTGTCTGCACTTCAATATGTTTTATTTGGTTATCTGCTTATGTTATGAGTGTTTAAGATATCCACGACAGACCTGCTCCGGGCTGGGGGCGTCGCCACGAATCGGGCTCTCAGCACTCTGTTTCCCCGCATCAGGTCCAGGTCTCACAGCAGGCTTCACCTGGGGGTTCCTGGATCCAGTCTGGGGGGTTCTGGGTCCAGTCTGGGGGGTTCTGGTTCCAGTCTGGGGGGTTCTGGTTCCAGTCTGGGGGGTCCTGGATCCAGTCTGGGGGGTCCTGGGTCCAGTCTGGGGGGTCCTGGGTCCAGTCTGGGGGGTTCTGGGTCCAGTCTGGGGGGTCCTGGGTCCAGTCTGGGGGGTTCTGGGTCCTGCTTGAAGGGGGGGTTCAGCAGCAGGTCTGGGCCTCTGGGTCTGGCTGATTCTGGTTGTGGTGCTGGGGGTCGTGGTGCTGATGCTCGGGTGGTACCGGACCTCGGGGATCTTCAGGGTCCGGTCTGCTGCTGGGACCTGGTTTCTGTTCTGGTCCTGCATCTTCATTCATTCAGAACAGAAACAGGGTTTATCGTTAAATAAAAATAAGACGTAATGTATTTTTTATTATTTGATTAAATTATTTATAATAAACTTCAATTGTTTACGTTAACAACTTATCGTACGATATACGGACATGATCTAAACATCGTACGATATTTGGACGTAACTGCAATCATTTAAACGTTAACAATGGTGCGTACAGCCTTGAGGGGGGTTGCAGCAGCAGGTCTGCTCCTCTGGTCCTGGCTGGTTCTGGTTGTGGTTCTGGGGCTCGTGGGCTGGATGCTCGGATGGTACCGGACCTCTGGGATCTTCAGGGTCCGGTCTGCTGCTGAGATCTGGTTTCTGTTCTGGTCGAGCATCTATATCAGAGCAGGAAGCAGAGCAGGGAGACTCTTAACCCTTAAATCACTAAATACTATGAAGAGTGAATAGATTTGGGTTTTCTACATTTCACCCATATCACCCTGTTATTACACCTGTTATCACCCTGTTATTACACCTGTTATTACACCTGTTATTACACCTGTTATCACCCTGTTATTACACCTGTTATTACACCTGTTATTACACCTGTTATTACACCTGTTATTACACCTGTTATTACACCTGTTATCACCCTGTTATTACACCTGTTATTACACCTGTTATTATATCACCCTGTTATTACACCTGTTATTATATCACCCTGTTATTACACCTGTTATTATATCACCCTGTTATTACACCTGTTATCACACCTGTCATTACACCTGTTATCACCCTATTATTACACCTGTTATTACACCTGTTATCACCCTATTATTACACCTGTTATTACACCTGTTATTACAAATGTATTACACCTGTTGTAGTTCCAGTAATCCAAAGTTCGATTCACAGGTAGCAATAAGCTTGACTCGGACAATATACGTCTCAGGGTAGTTTGTTTGACTCTTTACTTCAACAAAAGGCAGGGCCGTGGGAAGTAGGGGTGCTGAGGGTGCTGCAGCACCCCCTGATGGACGACAGGGAATCTGCATGTCCACAAGATTAAATGGAAATATAATACAAAAAAACGAATTTTCAGCCCTGATGTAACAACATTAATAATTAAGTAAAGATAACACCCTTTTCACCCCGGTTACAGTTTTCATTTGCCCTGTACGATGAAAGTGGGGGATGTTGGCTTATCAGGCGCCCGCAGCTCACACACAGGACAGATATCAGCTGTCTGGACAGGACTGATAGCCAGACAGACTGAGAGGCTCAGTGAGGTAAAGGACTGAGGGTTTAGATATTTCACTTTAGTCTAAGTTATCTCAGAGGGTCTCAAACGGTTTGTTAACAATTTATGTAAATAAATATTTCCAAGGCAACCTTTATAATTATTGGGATAAATAAAAACAGGTTTGAAATCATTCCAGTGCATACTATAGGACAGTAAACCAGAAATATTGTTTAAATCTGGAGAGATTAAAGAATATGCATAAATAAATAAATGTTAACTGGTCAAATAAGAAATAAATGAACAACAAAAATAAAATAAGTTACATTTACTTGTTATTGGCTATGTTAGGTTATTGGTTATGTCCACATACTTATTTGATTATTAAAATGTAAACCGATATTTTCGATATGGGTGTTTAGAGTTGTACCCCTTAGATCTAGTCTCTGGCAATTCAGCTCAAAGTGCACCAGATTGAAGCATTTTACTTTATAATGTTGAAAAAAAATCTTCCCCCCTGACCCCCCTAGAGCATGTGATCCCCACAGCACCCCCCATTTGAAACATGTTCCCAAGGCTATGACAAAAGGTATCAAATACAAACACATATTTTCTCAGGTCAAAGACTATGTTGCTCTGTGCTTCCTTCTCCTTCTCACACACACGTGTGTGTGTGTGTGTGCGTGTGCGTGTGCGTGACATTCATATTTAGCTTGTTTTCATAAAAAAACTTAAGAACACAAATTATTTGCTTTTATTTTGAAAAGCTTGAAAGCGTCAACCGGAAGTTGTTGTTTACTTGTTATTTAACCCTCGGGAGTAAACAGGTGAGTGTTCTCTCAAAGTGTTTGTTGAACATCAGCAGGTACACACTTTACTGACAGCAGAAGCTGATACCCTGTAACTCAGGTATACACAGTGTAATACAGACACTGTCCACAGAACAAGATACTTCAGACTGCTTCTTTACGATCTCCATACTTCCACATTACTAACAACAACAACAACAACAAGACATACAACAGGCCGATCAATAAAACAGACGGATCAGATGTGTTTTAATCATTAGACAAACTGATCCGGTTCTGAACGGCTTTATAGTTATTGTGTAGTTGTTGTGTATTTGTGGTGTAGTTGTTGTGTAGTTGTTGTGTAGTTGTTGTGTAGTTGTTGTGTAGTTGTGGTGTAGTTGTTGTGTAGTTGTTGTGTATTTGTGGTGTAGTTGTTGTGTAGTTGTGGTGTAGTTGTTGTGTATTTGTGGTGTAGTTGTTGTGTAGTTGTGGTGTAGTTGTGGTGTAGTTGTTGTGTAGTTGTTGTGTAGTTAGACAGTGAGTAAACTATATTAAAACCAAAGGTAAACAGAAGATCTTACCTGCGTGTAATGTTAGTCTGTCGGAGAGAAACCTGAAGTGAAACTGACTCATCATCACGTGAGCTGTGTGTGTGACTCATAGTTCAACATTCCTCCGCTGGGATTGGTCAGATGTTGACGACCCTCGCTCTGATTGGCTAATATATAGGCTCACAATGCCCGACGGAGCCAGTCAGGATATATAATGTATGATGTCCTTTATTGTTTTATGTTTCATGTGGAACCTATATGCTGCAGGTCTCCCTTGAAAAAGAGATCGATGATCTCAAGAGACCAATGTGGTTAAACAAAGGTTTGAAATGAAATGAGGATGGCCGAGTGGTCTAAGGCGCTGCGTCTCCTCTGGAGGCGTGGGTTCGAATCCCACTTCTGAAGCATGCGTTTTAATATTGTTAAAACAAGCAGATGATATGATTCTTGTCATTAGTTTTAATTGTTATTTATTTATCCCGTCTTATTATGTTAATTTGTATTTACATTTAGCTATTTCCGTATTTATAAATTTCCATAATACATGTTGGAATCTCATAAATAGATAGAAATGGAGGATGAAACCCTATTTATTGATCACACATGTTCATGCTCAAAGCACACACACACACACACACACACACACACACACACACACACACACACACACACACACACACACACACACACACACACACACACACACACACACACACACACACACACACACACACACACACTAACTGGTTTTAGAATCATCTGGACTCTTTGTTTGTAGATATCTACTAAACTAAAGCAGAGACAGAGAGTAGGTCTGTTACACTGAGTGATATATATTATACACACTGCTCTGCTTTCTGCACGGACCTCTCAGCTGTTCTCTCTGGAAACATGGCGTCGTGATGAAAGCAGTTAATAAAATAATATCCAGGGGATGCATGCAGAGCTGTGATTGGCTGAGATCAGTCCGGCAGTGTGTCACGACTCTTTGAAACATCTCTGTTCCCGGAAATGCATCCAAGAAGGAGCCGAGGAGGAGCCATCAGTGTATCCTCGGTTAGAGCTCCTCCAGAGAGCCTCCTCTCTCCTCTCTCCTCTCTCCTCTCTCCTCTCTCCTCTCTCCTCTCTCCTCGGTTAGAGCTCCTCCAGAGAGCCTCCTCTCTCCTCTCTCCTCTCTCCTCTCTCCTCGGTTATAGCTCCTCCAGAGAACCTCCTCTCTCCTCTCTCCTCTCTCCTCTCTCCTCTCTCCTCGGTTAGAGCTCCTCCAGAGAACCTCCTCTCTCCTCTCTCCTCTCTCCTCTCTCCTCTCTCCTCTCTCCTCTCTCCTCGGTTAGAGCTCCTCCAGAGAGCCTCCTCTCTCCTCTCTCCTCTCTCCTCTCTCCTCGGTTAGAGCTCCTCCAGAGAGCCTCCTCTCTCCTCGCTCCTCTCTCCTCTCTCCTCTCTCCTCTCTCCTTGGTTAGAGCTCCTCCAGAGAGCCTCCTCTCTCCTCTCTCCTCTCTCCTCGGTTAGAGCTCCTCCAGAGAGCCTCCTCTCTCCTCTCTCCTCTCTCCTCTCTCCTCGGTTAGAGCACCTCCAGAGAGCCTCCTCTCTCCTCTCTACTCTCCCCTCTCTCCTCTCTCCTCTCTCCTCTCTCCTCTCTCCTCGGTTAGAGCTCCTCCAGAGAGCCTCCTCTCTCCTCTCTCCTCGGTTAGAGCTCCTCCAGAGAGCCTCTCCTCTCCTCTCCTCTCTCCTCTCTCCTCGGTTAGAGCTCCTCCAGAGAGCCTCCTCTCTCCTCTCTCCTCTCTCCTCGGTTAGAGCTCCTCCAGAGAGCCTCCTCTCTCCTCTCTCCTCTCTCCTCGGTTAGAGCTCCTCCAGAGAGCCTCCTCTCTCCTCTCCTCTCTCCTCGGTCCTATCTCCTCTCTCCTCTCTCCTCGGTTAGAGCTCCTCCAGAGAGCCTCCTCTCTCCTCTCTCCTCTCTCCTCTCTCCTCTCTCCTCGGTTAGAGCTCCTCCAGAGAGCCTTCTTTCTCCTCTCTCCTCTCTCCTCTGTCCTCGGTTAGAGCTCCTCCAGAGAGCCTCCTATCTCCTCTCTCCTCTCTCCTCGGTTAGAGCTCCTCCAGAGAGCTTCCTATCTCCTCTCTCCTCTCTCCTCGGTTAGAGCTCCTCCAGAGAGCCTCCTCTCTCCTCTCTCCTCTCTCCTCTCTCCTCTCTCCTCTCTCCTCGGTTAGAGCTCCTCCAGAGAGCCTCCTCTCTCCTCTCTCTTCTCTCCTCTCTCCTCTCTCCTCTCTCCTCTCTCCTCTCTCCTCTCTCCTCTCTCCTCGGTTAGAGCTCCTCCAGAGAGCCTCCTCTCTCCTCTCTCTTCTCTCCTCTCTCCTCTCTCCTCTCTCCTCGGTTAGAGCTCCTCCAGAGAGCCTCCTCTCTCCTCTTTCTTCTCTCCTCTCTCCTCTCTCCTCTCTCCTCTCTCCTCGGTTAGAGCTCCTCCAGAGAGCCTCCTCTCTCCTCTCTCTTCTCTCCTCTCTCCTCTCTCCTCTCTCCTCTCTCCTCTCTCCTCGGTTAGAGCTCCTCCAGAGAGCCTCCTCTCTCCTCTCTCTTCTCTCCTCTCTCCTCTCTCCTCTCTCCTCGGTTAGAGCTCCTCCAGAGAGCCTCCTCTCTCCTCTCTCTTCTCTCCTCTCTCCTCTCTCCTCTCTCCTCGGTTAGAGCTCCTCCAGAGAGCCTCCTCGACGCTCGATCCTCGGTCCTCGAAGTGTATTTAGAGAAATGAGATGTCCTTCAACATGGCGCGCTGAAATTCATTTCCGGGTCACTACCGGAGGACTGAGGAGTCGAGGAGACGAGGAGGGGAAATTAGAGTATTGAGAAACCGCTTAGGTCTCAGGTGTCTCCTGTCCTCAGGTCATCAGCATGTCTCAGGTGTCTCAGGTGTCTCCTGTCCTCAGGTCATCAGCATGTCTCAGGTGTCTCAGGTGTCTCCTGTCCTCAGGTCATCAGCATGTCTCAGGTGTCTCAGGTGTCTCCTGTCCTCAGGTCAGCAGCATGTCTCAGGTGTCTCAGGTGTCTCTGCCTCCTGTCCTCAGGTCAGCAGCATGTCTCAAGTGTCTCAGGTGTCTCTGCCTCCTGTCCTCAGGTCAGCAGCATGTCTCAAGTGTCTCAGGTGTCTCTGCCTCCTGTCCTCAGGTCAGCAGCATGTCTCAGGTGTCTCAGGTGCGTCCCGGGCTGTACCTGAGTGGTTCTGACCCGGCCCTACGTCTCAGCGTGCTCAGCAGCCGGAGCATCTCTCTGGTGGTGAATGCCAGCGGGCTCCAGGACCTGGTCTACCCCCCGATGGAGGGCCTCTCCGTGCTGAACGTCCCCCTCCAGGACCAGCCTCACGCCCCCCTGAAGCTCTACTTCGACCCGGTGGGGGAGCGGATCCACCAGAACCGAACCGGCAGAACTCTGGTTCACTGCAGCGCGGGAAGGAGCCGCTCGCCCAGCCTCATCATCGCCTACCTGATGAGGTGACCCCCCACACACCTACCCCCCACACACCTACCCCCCACACACCTACCCCCCACACACCTACCCCCCACACACCTACCCCACACACACCTACCCCCCACACACCTACCCCCCACACACCTACCCTCCACACACCTACCCCCCACACACCTACCCCACACACACCTACCCCCCACACACCTACCCCCCACACACCTACCCCCCACACACCTACCCCACACACACCTACCCCCCACACACCTACCCCCCACACACCTACCCCCCACACACCTACCCCCCACACACCTACCCCCCACACACCTACCCCCCACACACCTACCCCCCACACACCTACCCCACACACACCTACCCCCCACACACCTACCCCACACACACCTACCCCCCACACACCTACCCCACACACACCTACCTGATGAAGTGACCCCCCACACACCTACCCCCCACACACCTACCCCCCACACACCTACCCCCCACACACCTACCCCCACACACCTACCCACCACACACCTACCCCCACACACCTACCCCACACACACCTACCCCACACACACCTACCCCCACACACCTACCCCACACACACCTACCCACACACACCTACCCCACACACACCTACCCCACACACACCTACCCCCCACGGTGACCCCCCACACACCTACCCCCCACACACCTACCCCACACACACCTACCCCACACACACCTAGCCCCCACACACCTACCCCCCACACACCTACCCCCCACACACCTACCCCCCACACACCTACCCCCCACACACCTACCCCACACACACCTACCCCCCACACACCTACCCCACACACACCTACCCCCCACACACCTACCCCACACACACCTACCCCCCACACACCTACCCCCCACACACCTACCCCCCACACACCTACCCCACACACACCTACCCCACACACACCTACCCCACACACACCTACCCCCCACACACCTACCCCACACACACCTACCCCCACACACCTACCTGATGAAGTGACCCCCCACACACCCACCCCCCACACACCTACCCCCCACACACCTACCCCCCACACACCTACCCCCACACACCTACCCCCCACACACCTACCCACCACACACCTACCCCCACACACCTACCCCACACACACCTACCCCCCACGGTGACCCCCCACACACCTACCCCCCACACACCTACCCCCCACACACCTACCCCACACACACCTAGCCCCCACACACCTACCCCCCACACACCTACGCCCCACACACCTACCCCACACACACCTAGCCCCCACACACCTACCTGATGAGGTGACCCCCCACACACCTACCCCCCACACACCTACCCCACACACACCTACCCCACACACACCTACCCCACACACACCTACCTGATGAGGTGACCCCCCACACACCTAGCCCCCACACACCTACCCCCCACACACCTACCCCCCACACACCTACCCCACACACACCTACCCCCCACACACCTACCCCCCACACACCTACCTGATGAGGTGACCCCACACACACCTACCCCACACACACCTACCCCACACACACCTACCCCACACACACCTACCCCCCACACACCTACCCCACACACACCTACCCCCCACACACCTACCCCCCACACACATACCTGATGAGGTGACCCCCCACAGAAGTGGGGGGGACACAAAACAGGGGGTCCTCCACAATGAAACACTTTCTCGATTTAATTCCATTTCCTGCCTTTCTACAAATATATGAGGGACTATGGTGATAACTAATCCAAGACAAGTGTGTAGTGTATATAATGAGTGTGCACACTTATCTAGTATCCTATCCATGTGAACCTGTTTTATTTGTGATGACCTCACCTCCTCTAGGACCTCACCTCCTCTAGGACCTCACCTCCTCTAGGTCCTCACCTCCTCTAGGTCCTCACCTCCTCTAGATCCTCACCTCCTCTAGGTCCTCACCTCCTCTAGGTCCTCACCTCCTCTAGATCCTCACCTCCTCTAGGTCCTCACCTCCTCTAGGTCCTCACCTCCTCTAGATCCTCACCTCCTCTAGGACCTCACCTCCTCTAGGTCCTCACCTCCTCTAGGTCCTCACCTCCTCTAGGTCCTCACCTCCTCTAGGACCTCACCTCCTCTAGGTCCTCACCTCCTCTAGGACCTCACCTCCTCTAGGTCCTCACCTCCTCTAGGTCCTCACCTCCTCTAGGACCTCACCTCCTCTAGGTCCTCACCTCCTCTAGGTCCTCACCTCCTCTAGGTCATCACCTCCTCCAAGACCTCACCTCCTCTAGGTCCTCACCTCCTCTAGGTCCTCACCTCCTCTAGGGGGGTCCTCACCTCCTCTAGGTCCTCACCTTCTCTAGGTCCTCACCTCCTCTAGGACCTCACCTCCTCTAGGTCCTCACCTCCTCTAGGGGGGTCCTCACCTCCTCTAGGTCCTCACCTTCTCTAGGTCTTCACCTCCTCTAGGACCTCACCTCCTCTAGGTCCTCACCTCCTCTAGGGGGGTCCTCACCTCCTCTAGGTCCCCACCTTCTCTAGGTCCTCACCTCCTCTAGGTCCTCACCTCCTTTAGGACCTCACCTCTAGGTCCTCACCTCCTCTAGGGGGGTCCTCACCTCCTCTAGGTCCTCACCTCCTCTAAGGGGGTCCGGGGGGCATGCAAGATCTTTTTTAAATCTTGAAGTTGAAAGCATCAATCTGGTGCACTTTGAGAGCAACATGAAGAGATCTATGGATACATCTCTCAACACCCAGATGAAACACAACTGAAAGCAGATGTTCTTTTTCTTTATGGATATTTTACAGATCACTCCCCTTTCAAACTGTATTCTTGTTTTACTGCCATATAGTATTTCATAACTGTTTTTCATGGATTCTCTTATTGTTTGTATAACTATAATGATCATATGAAGGTGTGCCGCGGAAATAATCTTTTGAAGAATTTGTGACCAAACCGTTTGAGACCCACTGAGATAACTTAGACTAAAGTTAACTATCTAAACACTCAGAGTCCTTTAGCTCACCTGAGCCTCTCAGTCTGAGAGGAGAGCTCTCCTCCAGCTTGTTGTGGAACAAACAGCTCCGTATGTCCGTTAGTGCAGCTAGCTAACCAGATGCTAACAACACGGTCCCTGCTGCTGGCACCGGTCCCTCTCTCTCTCTCTCTCTCTCTCTCTCTCTCTCTCTCTCTCTCTCTCTCTCTCTCTCTCTCTCTCATCCTCTCTCTCTCTCTCATCCTCTCTCTCTCTCTCATCCTCCCTCTCTCTCTCATCCTCTCAATTCAATTCAATTCAAAGGGGCTTTATTGGCATGAAAGTTAAATTAAACAATGTTGCCAAAGCATCACAATACAAAATAATTAACAACATTAACATACATTTAAAATGTTTACATATTATTGATGATATATATATACAGTGATACAATTACATTTCAACACTTGTGTGTGTGTGTGTGTGTGTGTGTGTGTGTGTGTGTGTGTGTGTGTGTGTGTGTGTGTGTGTGTGTGTGTGTGTGTGTGTGTGTGTGTGTGTGTGTGTGTGTGTGTGTGTGTGTGTGTGTGTGTGTGTGTGTGTGTGTGTGTTCAGCTTGTTCCAGTAAATGCTCCTTACTTGGTTGAATGTTTGGCACTTCAGGAGGAAGTGCATCTCTGTCTCAGTCTCACCTGTCGTACAGTGACCACATGTTCTGTTCTCTTTTGGTTGCCAGGATCTTTTGAGTCTTCCTGTTTCGATTGGCAGTTTGTGGTCACTGAGCCTGTACTTGGTTAGGATCTGTCTCTGCTCTCTCTCTCTCTCTCTCTCTCTCTCTCTCTCTCTCTCTCTCTCTCTCTCTCTCTCTCTCTCTCTCTCTCTCTCTCATCAGAAAGTGCATTCTGTATGATAGGAGACCTCTAAAGTTCTGGTCTGTGCAGGTTTGAGGGTCTGAGCCTTAGACGGGCTCACGAGGCGGTTCTGGAGCAGCGTCCGTTCATCCGACCCAACGCCGGGTTCTGGAGGCAGCTGATGGAGTACGAGAGGTCTCTGTTCGGCAGGAACACCATGAGGATGGTGAGCACGCCGGGGGGGGTCCTGCCCGAAGCCCTGAGGCTGCCCGAAGACCTGCCCGAGGCCCTGAGGCTGCCCGAGGACCCCGAGCCGGCCTACTGCCTCAACATCTGAGGGTCCTCAACATCTGAGAGAAACTGCCTCAACATCTGAGACCCTCAACCTCTGAAGCAGCCTTGAGGGTCCTCTGATCTCCCAGGAACTGATTCAGGACCAGTTGTAATGACAGTGTTCGGCCACACGGCAGCGTGAATAAAGGACTGTTGATGCTTCTCTTTAATTACATGCTTTCAAATATTTTACTTCTAAAACTTTAAGTACATTTCCTTATCGTACATCTTTAGTATCCTTCTCCATGCAGTACTTCTACCTGAAAGAGTATTTCTACAGGGTGGTTTTAGTACTTGAGTGAGTGTGTGTGTGTGTGTGTGTGTGTGTGTGTGTGTGTGTGTGTGTGTGTGAGTGTGAGAGTGTGTGTGTGAGAGTGTGTGTGTTGAGAGTGTGTGTGTGTGAGTGTGTGTGTGTTTGTGAGAGTGTGTGTGCGTTGAGAGTGTGTGTGTGTGTGTGTGTGTGTGTGTGTGTGTGTGTGTGTGTGTGTGTGTGTGTGTGTGAGTGTGAGTGTGTGTTAGCTTCCCCATAGCAAGTGGTGCTGCTCTGCATGAATGAGGTCTGCATGGCTCGTGGAGTGCAAAGTGCTTTGAGGGGTCTTTACCCCTCATAGAGACATTTACACAGTCCTGTATCCATTTTTAGTTTTACAGATTTTTTCTGTGAATGTTTGGGACATTTTCCAGCAATTATTCACAAACGTTCTGGGTATTTTTCTACGTATTTTTCTGACAGTCTTACATCTTTTTGGACATTTCTACACACGTTTCAGATATGGTTTGGTCCTTTTTTAGGATCTTAACGTATTGCTCCCGCATCAGAGCTTCACAGAGTTAGATAAGAGCTAAGCTAACAGCTAACAGCTAACAGCTGACTGAGGTCTGAAGACAGAGGTCTTTGGGGTCTTTGGATCTATATTCAGGTAAATATGAGGTAAAGACAAATCTGATCTGATTCTCGGCGCCTTTAGCCTCACAAACACAACACGATCACTTCCGCTGGTGACACAAATCACTTCCGGTCCCTAGTTTCCATCTCCTTCAAAATAAGAGCTCGGTGCTGATAGAAGTTCTGAGTACTTATACTTGTACTCAAGTACAAGTTCTGATTACTTCTACTTGTACTCAAGTACAAGATCTGAGTACTTCTACTTGTACTCAAGTACAAGATCTGAGTACTTATACTTGTACTCAAGAACAAGATCTGAGTACTTCTACTTTTACTCAAGTACAAGATCTGAGTACTTCTACTTGTACTCAAGAACAAGATCTGAGTACTTCTACTGTTACTCAAGAACAAGATCTGACTACTTCTACTGTTACTCAAGAACAAGATCTGAGTACTTCTACTTCTACTAAAGTACAGGATGTGAGTACTTCTCTCCCCTCTGGTTGGAGGAGCTCAGATCTGTAGTTTATGTGAATATGATGTGACCTGCCCCACGGGGCTTCCCCAGTCGACACACCTAAGTCCCACGATTGAAGGCTGGCTCTGACAAGGAGAGAATACACGCAGGGTTATATTATCACGACTATGGGGTAAGTGAATCTTCTGGCCAGCTGCTGAGGGTTCCCCCAGAAACACATTATCACCACGTGTAGCTGCTTTCAATTAACACTCACTGCAAATCACCCATATACCTATCTGCATGCAAGAAGGGCCCAGCAAACCACATGCTCCACTCCACAGTATGGCCAGGATCGTCACTGTATTAGACCTTGAGGGTCAGGTCGGTACAAGGAGCGTGCTGTAGCTTTAAAGACTCAATCACTAGTTTCTACACAATGATACAAACTAGTCTATAAGCAAAACATAGGAGGCAGGCAAATCAATACTTAGGCAAACATAGTCTTTAGGCACGATACAATATAACTAAAAAACTAAGATAGAGAAAAGGAAAGGCAAAACAGAGCAAACTAATCCTAAAATAAATGGAGAAAGGAGATTAGCAATTGTATAAACACTTCTATGAATGTCCTTCAATGTATACAATTAATCTCGTCAGCTGGTCGCCCCTATCCCTGATGCAAACACATCCACTCAAATATCACCTAACTGGACACCTCCGCAGCGGTGATTCTTGACACGTTTACAGGCCACATTTTAACATTTGAGTGGTACCAGACCAGTCCTACCAGCAGCTCCACATACAACGATGATCGGAACAAGAACACACTCGTAATAGTCACGGCTGATTTGGGTGAGGTGTCAGTGGGCAGTTAAAGTGCAGCGGGAGATGCTGAACTACTACAGCTGCGGCGTTTTCCTCATATGGAAGGGCCAGCTGACTAAAGAAGGGGGGGTGTCGTAAAGGGGCAGTGGCTGCCCAGCCACGTACACAAATGATCTGACAGCTAATCCATAAAACAGTAGCGCCAGCTACAATGACATTAAAACCTTTGAATCTTGAAATGTAAAAAGTGAAAAGTTTGCGTTGGCCGGGAATCGAACCCGGGTCAACTGCTTGGAAGGCAGCTATGCTCACCACTATACCACCAACGCTGAGGGTCTCCAAACGTTTGGTCGCTTTTCACAATTTTTACACGTATTTTTTCGAGTAATTTTTCTGACACTTTTTATTTGTTCTGGATATATTCTGAAACTTTTCCCAATGAACATCTTTCTAGAAAATGTGACACACATTTCAGATATTTAGCAGATCTCTTTCAGACACGTTGGGTTTGTTGCTATGGGATTAGTTTTGTTTCATAAAGATAAAGCAACACTTTCTCAGAATCAAGCAAAAGTGATGCAGTGAAAAGAAAAAGAAAGAAAAGAGTTTAAGAGAAAAAAAACTGAGTCAAGCAAAATGAATGTAATTTAAATAATAAAACTATAAGTTGCAAACAGATCATTTGTGTAGTCATGGAAACTATAAGTCTTTTTCTTGGTTTGAACACATCTTTGTGTTTGCAGTTCTCTTCTTAAAAATGCCCTTTAATACTTTAATACTTTTTAATAGCCTTCATTTTCGCTAAGTTGATTTCTCAACTTTTAACACTTTTTAAGACCCCGCGGACCCCATTTATAGTCGGTGAGTCGTGATAGCAAGATTACCGTTAACCTAGAGTTAATTTATTCACATTCATTCCCATCAACAAATCCATTTTATGTGTCACATGAAATCTTTATTACAAATATTACACACCAGAAAACACAGAAATATCCATGAGATAAACATACAGTAGGCTTTAAAGAATTAAAGGGATGATTGGGAAGGCATTACAAATGTAAATATATTTTAAATAATAAAACAATCCCCCCACCACAGGTATCTACAGGAGAAGAGGGGATTCTCTCCACTAAGTGTGAATGCCCACGTGGAGAATGGAAATGCAGTCATGCGGCTGATGAGCCATCTTTGCCATCCACACATTCAGCTGCACTGACACCCCCTGTCAGTGGAAGAAGCCAAAGGCAGCTAAACGTACGCATTCAGTGGAGGAGCTATTTCCTCCAACCAATAACTCATTCAACCCGCTGAGCAGAGAGCCCACCTCCGAAGATCGTGACTGGCTGAGGGACAGACTCGGGGGCAGGTTCTCAGGAATCTATTGGCTTCTCTCCCCCGAGGCAGAAGAGGAACACTACAGCTTGGAAACACTTACTGTTCCTGAAATGATCAAATCTGTTGGGCATCAGGGACCTGAGGCAATTGTGGCAAGCATGGCATTGTCTGAAGAGCAACAGAGGGCAATTCAGGTGGCTACCACTGGTCAGCGAACCAGCCCAAACTGGCATCTGTTCAGGAAAGGAAGGTTGACTGCCAGCAACTTTGGAGCTGTCCTGAGGTCAAAGCGTGTGACTGCTTCCCTTACTGCCAGGGTGCTAGGGCAACCACAGGCCCTTGATGGTGTTTTGTCTGTACAGTGGGGGACTATGAGTGAATGTGAGGGCGTCAGGGCATTCACCACTGCAACCCAGATGCAGGTCCATGAGTCAGGATTGTTGGGGGCATCTCCAGTAGTCTGGTAGGGTCTCCCGCTGTGCTGGAGGTAAAGTGTCCCTACGGAGCCAGGGAAATGACAATTAGTGAAGCATTGCAAATCAAGGGCTTCTGTGTCAGTAAGGAAGGAGAAACATTCAGCCTGCGTGAGGAACATCCTTATTGGCACCAAGTGCAAGGTCAGCTACACCTCACTGCAAGGAAGAAGAAGAAATAATACAATTGTGAATTGTTTTTAATTTACATTTACTCGCCTTTGCAATGTTGTGGTTGTTAGAGTGTTAGGTTTCCTGTCAGCTCGTCTGTTGGGAAGATATAAAATATTTGTTTCATGGAAGTCACACCGTCACATATACTGTAAGAGCATTAAGACATACAGTACATAGGCTAAAACAAAACATCTAAAGATATAACCTTGCACTTTGATAAGTCTCGTGAACATTTTCACTATTTTGAAATTTTTATAGATGAAAATTGAACTAAAGAAATAAATGGTAGATTAATCCATATTGAAAATAGGTGTCAGCTGCTACACTAATTATAATAGTTATATTTCTTAATTAATTAAGATAAGATATTACTGTATTGATCCCAATTTGGGAAATGTTTGTGTTGCAGCAGCATAACAAGAAAAACAAAATATAAGTTATTATATATACAAAAGTATGTGAGGGATGGAATATTAAATAGAATATAAATGTAAAATGTACATGTGATTTTACGTCCAAGAGAAGCTACGGAGCAGAGTTCTCTGCCAGCCAGAGGTGATTTGTTATTAGTTCAATATGTCAAACTGATTTCCCTGACTACAATCTTTAGTTACATGGTGAAACGTTATGCTGCTTGTACTAATTAGACTTATCATATAAGACACACAGGTTTTAATAAGATGTATTCATTATCTTTACTTATGTTGCGGTCTTTTCAGCAGCGCCATCTCTAAAGCGGCGATACAGTCACTACCCATCATTTACATTTCACCGTGACATGGACAAAAATGTAACGTCAGCTTACCTCATGGCACGAATCCAGACTCTCCTTTGGAAAACATTGGCTGGGAAACGATAGAACAAGCACGTTTCATGCGAAGACCTGTGGCTGCAACCCGGAGCAAAGCAACAAACCATTGCGTAGCTAACTAGTAGCGCTAGCTTTAGCTAACGTTAGTTAACGAAACGAACTGCCGAGTAAAATTGGAAAACACTGGTAATTAATTATTCTATAATTTGTAAAACTACGGTGTTAAAAACGACAATTTCAAAAATACAGATTCTAATGGTCAGATATAGATATACAGATACTAAAGATAGGCAGGTACTAGCTTTTAAGCAGAACACAGAGGGAAACAAATTTAGCGGGAGTGTTTATGTGTTCTGCGTAATGACGTACAACGGCCTCGACAATTTCTGTAGTCCTATTCAGCCACTCGGTAACAAGCATCGTTTTTCAGACACGTAAACTCTTCAGAAATCCCCAGTGGGGTCACTGCTGATGTAATTAATGTCGTAGAACAAAACGTGAGCCCTCTCTTAAATGTGTCTCAACCACAGACCTTATTTGGAGCTATTTTCCAAAACCCTATGGAAAAAATGCATCGCTTTTTGAGGAAGGAACCGGAAGGGCTAAAAATGCTAACTTGCTTCCGGGTTTTAGGACGCGTCACTGCGGCTCTCTATTCAAATTCTGAAGTTTTTGCCAATCCAATCAGAAATGTAAGAAAACTGGAGATTTGTGTATCTTCAAAGAGCCCGATTCCAACGGCCAGACAGGCAAACAGCTGCATTAAGCCGTTAGAAATCGACGATCGGGCTCGATATATGGTTAAATAAAGCAGTAGGTGATCGATAGATGAGAGTAACATCTACGTGACTTTACGGCCCCGCCCACTTTTGGGGGAAATAACGCTGTCATTTGAACGTCAATCGAGCCTGAAGCCACAGAGCTCTTCTGTTACTGTCCTTTGTTCTGAGAGGGAGTTCAGAAACACTGAACTCTGGATTTGTTTTAATGTTTGAGGAGCAACAAACGACACAGCAGCTTTCTGGCATGATAACACTCTTATGTTCCGCCTCGCTCATGAGAGTAACAGCTGGAGAAGTTAAAGCCTCGCCTACTGATTTTAATGTAACCATATATCAAGACCGATTGTCGATTTCCAATGATCGAATGTAACTGTTTGCCTGACTGGCCATCGTCATCGAGCTCTTTGAAGATCCACAAATCCACGGTTTTCAAAACAATTTGATCGGATTGGCAAAAACTTCAGAATGTGTTTTGACCGCCGTTCAAATGACAGCGTTGTTTTCCCTCAAAAGTGGGCGAGGCCCTATTTTTTGCCCGGAAGTCACGTGGGTGTTACTCTCATCTATATAAACGGAAAAAAGGCTTTGGTTTTCCGTTTTTTCGTTTTAAATCAAAAACGGAAAAGGCTGATATTTTTGTTTTCTGACTTTTGGTTTAGAAGAAAAATCAAACTGACAAAACGTACACGGAGCCTGTTGGTATGCAGCCTAGGTCCGGTCTGTTTCATTAAAAAAAAATCTGCCACTTTTATATTATAGAATTTGATAAATTAAAGCAGTCTTTAAATGTTTGTCCTAAACATAGAAATATATGCTTTTCAAATGTAACATGTCTTTGAAAAGACAACAGTATGCAGTTTATACTGTGTATCACCTTTAGCTTGAAAATACATAGATGTGTTTTTTAATCTATAAAATAAATAGACAGTTTATAAATCCCACATTGGGAAAGTATTTAACAGCAGCAGTGTGTTCAGGTATTAACATATTTCAAGTTGGAATAAAGTATAAACACACAACACAAGTCTAATGCTCAGCAATCCGTAAGAGAAGTCCGATATGTTCATGAAACTCCCCAGGGCCCTTTCTCATCTCTCTAACTCCCCTCCTCGGCTCCCCTCCTCGTGTCTTAGTCCCGCCCACAGGAGATGCGAGCCAAGGAGCCGAGGAGGGGAGCCGAGGAGAGGGGAGGGGAAGCAGCAGGCGGTTAGAGAAATGAGAACTCCTCTCCTCTGAGCGGTCATTTTAAAGAGACGTCCATTAATGATGACAGGAGGCACAGCAGCCCTCTGTCTGATGGACAGATGAGTTCATGACCTCTCGTGGTTCATGACCACGAGAGAGGAGAGAGGAAAGAGAGGAGAGATGAGAGAGGAGAGAGGAGATAGGAGGCTCTCTGGAGGAGCTCTAACCGAGGAGAGAGGAGAGAGGGGAGAGGAGAGAGGAGAGAGGAGGCTCTCTGGAGGAGCTCTAACCGAGGAGAGAGGAGAGAGGGGAGAGGAGAGAGGAGAGAGGAGAGATGAGGCTCTCTGGAGGAGCTCTAACCGAGGAGAGAGGAGAGAGGGGAGAGGAGAGAGGAGAGGAGAGAGGAGGCTCTCTGGAGGAGCTCTAACCGAGGAGAGAGGAGAGAGGGGAGAGGAGAGAGGAGAGAGGAGAGAGGAGAGAGGAGAGGAGAGGCTCTCTGGAGGAGCTCTAACCGAGGAGAGAGGAGAGAGGAGGCTCTCTGGAGGAGCTCTAACCGAGGAGAGAGGAGAGATGAGAGAGGAGAGAGGAGGCTCTCTGGAGGAGCTCTAACCGAGGAGAGAGGAGAGAGGAGGCTCTCTGGAGGAGCTATAACCGAGGAGAGAGGAGAGAGGGGAGAGGAGAGAGGAGAGAGGAGGCTCTCTGGAGGAGCTCTAACCGAGGAGAGAGGAGAGGAGAGAGGAGAGGAGAGAGGAGGCTCTCTGGAGGAGCTCTAACCGAGGAGAGAGGAGAGAGGAGAGAGGAGGCTCTCTGGAGGAGCTCTAACCGAGGAGAGAGGAGAGAGGAGAGAGGAGGATCTCTGGAGGAGCTCTAACCAAGGAGAGAGGAGAGAGGAGAGAGGAGAGAGGAGGCTCTCTGGAGGAGCTATAACCGAGGAGAGAGGAGAGAGGAGAGAGGAGGCTCTCTGGAGGAGCTCTAACCGAGGAGAGAGGAGAGAGGAGAGAGGAGGCTCTCTGGAGGAGCTCTAACCGAGGAGAGAGGAGAGATGGGAGAGGAGAGAGAGGAGAGAGGAGAGAGGAGAGAGGAGGCTCTCTGGAGGAGCTCTAACCGAGGAGAGAGGAGAGGAGAGAGGAGAGGAGAGAGGAGGCTCTCTGGAGGAGCTCTAACCGAGGAGAGAGGAGAGGAGAGAGGAGGCTCTCTGGAGGAGCTCTAACCGAGGAGAGAGGAGAGAGGAGAGAGGAGGATCTCTGGAGGAGCTCTAACCAAGGAGAGAGGAGAGAGGAGAGAGGAGAGAGGAGGCTCTCTGGAGGAGCTATAACCGAGGAGAGAGGAGAGAGGAGAGAGGAGGCTCTCTGGAGAAGCTCTAACCGAGGAGAGAGGAGAGAGGAGAGAGGAGGCTCTCTGGAGGGAGCTCTAACCGAGGAGAGAGGAGAGATGAGAGAGGGGAGAGGAGAGAGGAGAGAGGAGAGAGGAGAGAGGAGGCTCTCTGGAGGAGCTCTAACCGAGGAGAGAGGAGAGAGGAGAGAGGAGGCTCTCTGGAGGAGCTCTAACCGAGGAGAGAGGAGAGAGGGGAGAGGGGAGAGGAGAGAGGAGGCTCTCTGGAGGAGCTATAACCGAGGAGAGAGGAGAGAGGAGAGAGGAGGCTCTGGAGGAGCTCTAACCGAGGAGAGAGGAGAGGAGAGAGGAGAGAGGAGGCTCTCTGGAGGAGCTATAACCGAGGAGAGAGGAGAGAGGAGAGAGGAGGCTCTCTGGAGGAGCTCTAACCGAGGAGAGAGGAGAGAGGAGAGAGGAGGCTCTCGAGGAGCTCTAACCGAGGAGAGAGGAGAGAGGAGAGAGGGGAGAGGGGAGAGGAGAGAGGAGAGCTCTCTGGAGGAGCTCTAACCGAGGAGAGAGGAGAGAGGAGAGAGGAGGCTCTCTGGAGGAGCTATAACGAGGAGAGAGGAGAGGAGAGAGGAGAGAGGAGGCTCTCTGGAGGAGCTCTAACCGAGGAGAGAGGAGAGAGGAGAGAGGGGAGAGGGGAGAGGAGGCTCTCTGGAGGAGCTCTAACCGAGGAGAGAGGAGAGAGGAGAGAGGAGGCTCTCGAGGAGCTCTAACCGAGGAGAGAGGAGAGAGGAGAGAGGAGAGAGGAGGCTCTCTGGAGGAGCTCTAACTGAGGAGAGAGGAGAGAGGAGAGAGGAGAGAGGAGAGAGGAGACTCTCTGGAGGAGCTCTAACCGAGGAGAGAGGAGAGAGGAGGCTCTCGAGGAGCTCTAACCGAGGAGAGAGGAGAGAGGAGAGAGGAGAGAGGAGAGAGGAGGCTCTCGAGGAGCTCTAACCGAGGAGAGAGGAGAGAGGAGAGAGGTGGCTCTCTGGAGGAGCTCTAACCGAGGAGAGAGGAGAGAGGAGAGAGGAGAGAGGAGAGAGGAGAGAAGAGAGAGGAGAGAGGAGAGAAGAGAGAGGAGGCTCTCTGGAGGAGCTCTAACCGAGGAGAGAGGAGAGAGGAGAGAGGAGGATCTCTGGAGGAGCTCTAACCAAGGAGAGAGGAGAGAGGAGAGAGGAGAGAGGAGGCTTTCTGGAGGAGCTATAACCGAGGAGAGAGGAGAGAGGAGAGAGGAGGCTCTCTGGAGGAGCTCTAACCGAGGAGAGAGGAGAGAGGAGAGAGGAGGCTCTCTGGAGGAGCTCTAACCGAGGAGAGAGGAGAGATGAGAGAGGGGAGAGGAGAGAGGAGAGAGGAGAGAGGAGAGAGGAGGCTCTCTGGAGGAGCTCTAACCGAGGAGAGAGGAGAGAGGGGAGAGGGGAGAGGAGAGAGGAGGCTCTCTGGAGGAGCTCTAACCGAGGAGAGAGGAGAGGAGAGAGGAGAGAGGAAGCTCTCTGGAGGAGCTATAACCGAGGAGAGAGGAGAGAGGAGAGAGGAGAGAGGAGGCTCTCTCGAGGAGCTCTAACCGAGGAGAGAGGAGAGAGGAGAGGAGAGAGGAGAGAGGGGAGAGGGGAGAGGAGAGAGGAGGCTCTCTGGAGGAGCTCTAACCGAGGAGAGAGGAGAGAGGAGAGAGGAGGCTCTCTGGAGGAGCTATAACCGAGGAGAGAGGAGAGGAGAGAGGAGAGAGGAGGCTCTCTGGAGGAGCTCTAACCGAGGAGAGAGGAGAGAGGAGAGAGGAGGCTCTCTGGAGGAGCTCTAACCGAGGAGAGAGGAGAGAGGAGAGAGGGGAGAGGGGAGAGGAGAGAGGAGGCTCTCTGGAGGAGCTCTAACCGAGGAGAGAGGAGAGAGGAGAGAGGAGGCTCTCTGGAGGAGCTATAACCGAGGAGAGAGGAGAGGAGAGAGGAGAGAGGAGGCTCTCTGGAGGAGCTCTAACCGAGGAGAGAGGAGAGAGGAGAGAGGAGGCTCTCTGGAGGAGCTCTAACCGAGGAGAGAGGAGAGAGGAGAGAGGAGGCTCTCGAGGAGCTCTAACCGAGGAGAGAGGAGAGAGGAGAGAGGAGAGAGGAGAGAGGAGGCTCTCGAGGAGCTCTAACCGAGGAGAGAGGAGAGAGGAGAGAGGAGAGAGGAGGCTCTCGAGGAGCTCTAACCGAGGAGAGAGGAGAGAGGAGAGAGGTGGCTCTCTGGAGGAGCTCTAACCGAGGAGAGAGGAGAGAGGAGAGAGGAGGCTCTCGAGGAGCTCTAACCGAGGAGAGAGGAGAGAGGAGAGAGGAGAGAGGAGGCTCTCGAGGAGCTCTAACCGAGGAGAGAGGAGAGAGGAGAGAGGAGAGGAGAGGAGAGAGGAGGCTCTCTGGAGGAGCTCTAACCGAGGAGAAAGGAGAGAGGAGAGAGGAGAGAGGAGAGAGGAGGCTCTCTGGAGGAGCTCTAACCGAGGAGACACTGATGGCTCCTCCTCGGCTCCTTCCTGGATGCATTTCCGGGAACAGAGATGTTTCAAAGAGTCGTGACACACGGCCGGACTGATCTCAGCCAATCACAGCTCTGCATGCATCCCCTGGATATTATTTTATTAACTGCTTTCATCACGACGCCATGTTTCCAGAGAGAACAGCTGAGAGGTCCGTGCAGAAAGCAGAGCAGTGTGTATAATATATATCACTCAGTGTAACAGACCTACTCTCTGTCTCTGCTTTAGTTTAGTAGATATCTACAAACAAAGAGTCCAGATGATTCTAAAACCAGTTAGTGTGTGTGTGTGTGTGTGTGTGTGTGTGTGTGTGTGTGTGTGTGTGTGTGTGTGTGTGTGTGTGTGTGTGTGTGTGTGTGTGTCTGTGTGTGTGTGTGTGTGTGTGTGTGTGTGTGCTCCTGTGTGTGTTCCTGTGTGTGTGTGTGCTCCTGTGTGTGTTCCTGTGTGTGTGTGTGTGTGTGTGTGTGTGTGCTCCTGTGTGTGTGTGTGTGTGTGTGTGTGTGTGTGTGTGTGTGTGTGTGCTCCTGTGTGTGTGTGTGTGTGTGTGCTCCTGTGTGTGTGTGTGTGTGTGTGTGTGTGTGTGCTCCTGTGTGTGTGTGTGTGTGTGTGTGCTCCTGTGTGTGTGTGTGTGTGTGTGTGTGTGTGTGTGTGTGTGTGTGTGTGTGTGTGTGTGTGTGTGTGTGTGTGTGTGTGTGTGTGTGTGTGTGTGTGTGTGTGTGTGTGTGTGTGCATCTTAGAGAGTAGCCTCTCTGAGTGGATGCAGATGAAGCGCTCTGCTCCCAGAGGCCGAGGAGGACTCAGAACGAGTCACTAAAGAACAGATCGGACACAGCGGGTGAAAAAAGACAAAATAAAGTTTATTGAGACTCCTGTGTGATGTCATCAGATCACATGACCCGGACCGACCACCCCCGTCGTCCTGGCTAAAACAACAACAACAACAACAATAACAACAACAACAACAACAAAAAGGCGGGGGTTGTTGGGTCAGTACTGGAAGCTCCTCTTGGTTTGGATGTCGTCCAGAATCTGCTGCAGCTCCTCGTCCTCAAACCGGCCCTCCAGGCTGGAGACACAGGAGAGGGTCAGAGTGTGTGTGTGTGTGTGTGTGTGTGTGTGTGTGTGTGTGTGTGTCTCACCTGGGGATCAGGGCCTTCCCCTCCTCTGCAGCTTCAGGGCAGAGATTAGCTAAACTGGCCAACTCAAACTTGTGCAGCTTCTTCTGCAGCAGGAGGCTGGAACAGAGACGCATGACATCATTACATATAATACAACTTCTACTCACACCGCTCTGCTGACCCCCCCTCAGCAGCCGACCCGCCCCTCAGCAACAGACCCGCCCCTCAGCAGCCCCTCAGCAACTGACCCGCCCCTCAGCAACAGACCCGCCCCTCAGCAGCCCCTCAACAGCCGACCCGCCCCTCAGCAGCCGACCCGCCCCTCAGCAGCCGACCCGCCCCTCAGCAGCCGACGAGCCCCTCAGCAGCCCCTCAACAGCCGACCCGCCCCTCAACAGCCGACCCGCCCCTCAGCAGCCCCTCAACAGCCGACCCGCCCCTCAACAGCCGACCCGCCCCTCAGCAGCCCCTCAGCAGCCGACCCGCCCCTCAACAGCCGACCCGCCCCTCAGCAGCCCCTCAGCAGCCGACCCGCCCCTCAACAGCCGACCCGCCCCTCAACAGCCGACCCGCCCCTCAGCAGCCCCTCAACAGCCGACCCGCCCCTCAACAGCCGACCCGCCCCTCAACAGCCCCTCAACAGCCCCTCAGCAGCCCCTCAGCAGCCCCTCAGCAGCCGACCCGCCCCCCAGCAGCCGACCCGCCCCTCAGCAGTTGACCCCGCAGTGATGGTGTGTGTGTGTGTGTGTGTGTGTGTGTGTGTGTGTGTGTGTGTGTGTGTGTGTGTGTGTGTGTGTGTGTGTGTGTGTGTGTGTGTGTGTTACCGGAGGCCTGTTCTACGAAGCCGGTTCAACCTAACCTGGATATGTTGGAGTTAGCCGGTTGGCCTAATCCAAAACATACGCGCTCTCGCTAAACGGTCCTACGATTCTGGTTATCAAGTGGATCGCTCAAGCCAGCCGTGTCCTATCTAGTTAGGAGCGCGTTCACATGAAAGGGGTGGTATCTGGAGCATTCGACCAATCACAAACATGGAGAAGCGTACTGACAGCGCAGCGTCATACTTCCTGAATGAAAAGTCAACAATAATATTAGACATATGAAGAAGTTAAACTTTAAACATCCATGACTTAAACACTTGATCCAGGATCAAAGCCACATAGCTGCACCTGCAAGGTGAATACAGCTGGTAACAGAACAAGTGTTTGAATGCGTACATGAACAGGTTTATGATATCACTGCCCCGTCTAAGACACCATCTGACTTTCATTACATTTGACTCGAGTGTTTCCTCAACTTAATGTGTTGCTTCAAATAATCCTTCTGCATCCAGTATGTGACACTGTGAGTGTTGCACGGCCAGATACGGCTCAGCTGACTCAGATAAGGAGATGATACATTATGATGTGATATGCCGCGGACTGTACTTAATGTTACTCTGATCCGGTTACTTATGTTGTGGCAGATATTTAAGTAAGCTTTCTTAACGCTAATGTTCTAATAGTCAGATTGCTCTGAAGATGGGAGGTGATATTCTATTCATGTTCACGTTCACACAGTCGCTGATTTTTGCCGGCCGTCTTTCCTGCAACGGCAGCTTTTCTGTATTTCCTTTCTCCTGTAATATGACTTGATCGCTTTAAACTCCGCACACTGAGCTCTGATTGGTCAGCAGGCAGTGCTTTCACTGAGTTGAGCTCTTAGCCTGCATCCTAACCTGGTCGGGACCAGGTTAGCCGCTCAGCATCAGTTACCATGGAGATCTAGCCTGCTAAAAAGAGAACCAGCTTCGTAGGACCGGAAACCCAGAGTTTACCTGAAGTTAGCCGCTAAGAGAACATCCGGCTTCGTAGTATACCCCCCTGCACACAGCAGTGATGCTCTCTCTCTCTGTGAGTGAGTGAGTGAGTGAGTGAGTGAGTGAGTGAGTGAGTGAGTGAGTGAGTGTGTGTGTGTGTGTTACCTGCGCACAGCAGTGATGGTCTCTCTGTTCTTGAACCGGCTGAATCTAGCCGTGTAGTTCAGAGTCTTCATGAACACTTCAGAGAGCTCCTGCTCGTCCTCCGCGCTCTCGTTCTGCTGCTTCCTGTGTTCCAGCAGCATGTGCACCTCTGAGTTCAGGAGCGTCTCCGAGCTCTCAAACTCTGAGGACACACCATCATCATCATCATCATCATCATCATCATCATCATCACACACACGGGGGGGGGGCGCAACAGCGGTAATTAAAGTTTCAAAGTCTCAAAATGCTACAACTCCTGTCCCAAACTGGATGAGTGTGAAGTGTTTAGTGAAAGGAGGATGGAAGCGTAACTAAGGAGCTCTATGGAGAGACTCTGATGGTTACTGGACTCAGGATTCATTCATGTGGATTCCCGCTGTATGAAGAAATTAAAGGACGGCTCAAGTGAAAACAAATCAGAAAGAGATTAAACTGTTTGAAACACATGCTCAAAGTGAGCCGGATTCTGAGATGTGTTTCTGTGGATTCTAAAGTCCTAAATAATCTACAGAATGGAGGAGACCGATCTGATCGGAGCAACTGACAAATAATCCAACTGAAACCGGCATGGACCATGACTGAATGTGTTTATCCAGACAAGCCCGGTTTGGACCCTTTACGGGCAGAACAAACATTTCTATTAAAGAAAGAGTTCTACATGGCGCCCCCCTGCGATCGGGTCGGGATCCACTGATCTAACACACACTGATAGCTCTGAGCTCAGGAGCGTCTCCCAGCCCTCAAAGTCTGAGGACCCTCCATCATATACTCATTTCAAACACGACGTCTGATACTCTGTTCAATTGTATTGTTCGTCTTGTCTGTGCTTAGAGACATGTGTTAAGGATTTACATCTCAGGAGGCAAAGGTGCTCCTACGGTGTAGTTTGTAGGAACACTGCAGTAAAAGTACTAATACTACACTGTAGGAATACTACACTGTAGGAACACTGCAGTAAAAGTACTAATACTACACTGTAGGAATACTACACTGTAGGAACACTGCAGTAAAAGTACTAATACTACACTGTAGGAATACTACACTGTAGGAACACTGCAGTAAAAGTACTAATACTACACTGCAGGAATACTACACTGTAGGAACACTGCAGTAAAAGTACTAATACTACACTGTAGGAATACTACACTGTAGGAATACTACACTGTAGGAACACTGCAGTAAAAGTACTAATACTACACTGTAGGAATACTACACTGTAGGAATACTACACTGTAGGAATACTACACTGCAGGAATACTACACTGTAGGAATACTACACTGCAGGAATACTACACTGTAGGAATACTACACTGCAGGAATACTACACTGCAGGAATACTACACTGTAGGAATACTACACTGCAGGAACACTGCAGTAAAAGTACTAATACTACACTGTAGGAATACTACACTGTAGGAATACTACACTGCAGGAACACTGCAGTAAAAGTACTAATACTACACTGTAGGAATACTACACTGCAGGAATACTACACTGCAGGAATACTACACTGTAGGAATACTACACTGCAGGAACACTGCAGTAAAAGTACTAATACTACACTGCAGGAATACTACACTGTAGGAATACTACACTGCAGGAATACTACACTGTAGGAATACTACACTGCAGGAATACTACACTGTAGGAATACTACACTGTAGGAATACTACACTGTAGGAATACTACACTGCAGGAATACTACACTGTAGGAATACTACACTGTAGGAATACTACACTGTAGGAATACTACACTGCAGGAATACTACACTGCAGGAATACTACACTGTAGGAATACTACACTGCAGGAATACTACACTGCAGGAATACTACACTGTAGGAATACTACACTGCAGGAATACTGCAGTAAAAGTACTAATACTACACTGCAGGAATACTGCAGTAAAAGTACTAATACTACACTGCAGGAATACTACACTGCAGGAATACTGCAGTAAAAGTATTAATACTACACTGTAGGAATACTACACTGTAGGAATACTACACTGTAGGAATACTACACTGCAGGAATACTACACTGTAGGAACACTGCAGTAAAAGTACTAATACTACACTGTAGGAATACTGCAGTAAAAGTACTAATACTACACTGTAGGAATACTACACTGCAGGAATACTGCAGTAAAAGTACTAATACTACACTGTAGGAATACTGCACTGTAGGAACACTGCAGTAAAAGTACTAATACTACACTGCAGGAATACTGCAGTAAAAGTACTAATACTACACTGTAGGAATACTACACTGCAGGAATACTGCAGTAAAAGTACTAATACTACACTGTAGGAATACTGCAGTAAAAGTACTAATACTACACTGTAGGAATACTACACTGTAGGAACACTGCAGTAAAAGTACTAATACTACACTGTAGGAATACTGCAGTAAAAGTACTAATACTACACTGTAGGAATACTACACTGCAGGAATACTGCAGTAAAAGTACTAATACTACACTGCAGGAATACTGCAGTAAAAGTACTAATACTACACTGTAGGAATACTGCAGTAAAAGTACTAATACTACACTGCAGGAATACTGCAGTAAAAGTACTAATACTACACTGCAGGAATACTACACTGTAGGAATACTACACTGCAGGAATACTGCAGTAAAAGTACTAATACTACACTGTAGGAATATCCCGATAAAACACCGAACTCTTCGAACCCGTGCTCACATATGAAGATGTTTGCTTTAGTGAACACACCTTTAGCTGGTATTAATTAATACATTAATATGATTATAAAGATGAACAAACCTTTGGGAAACAGCAGCTGTGACGCGTCTTCTTCAACATCTCCAACACTCGTGTTAGTGGAGCAGGCTCCAGCCGCCATCACAACAACAAACAAACAATAAATAAACAACAACAACACGTGCTAACGGCTAGCGCTGCTCCCGCATCAGAGCTTCACAGAGTTAGATAAGAGCTAAGCTAACAGCTAACAGCTAACAGCTGACTGAGGTCTGAAGACAGAGGTCTTTGGGGTCTTTGGATCTATATTCAGGTAAATATGAGGTAAAGACAAATCTGATCTGATTCTCGGCGCCTTTAGCCTCACAAACACAACACGATCACTTCCGCTGGTGACACAAATCACTTCCGGTCCCTAGTTTCCATCTCCTTCAAAATAAGAGCTCGGTGCTGATATAATATTTGCATCGCTATTGTGAGCATTGGGGTGAGAGTTCATGTGTTGTGAGCATGCGCAGTCTGTCCTGAAGTTGTGAAAAGAGTGTGGTTGCTTTTGTTTTCAAAACACTAAATGGACTGGCTCCGGTGTCAGTACCATATGTGTTCGCCCTACCATATGTGTTCGGGGTCCGTCGCTTACCAATGACGTCACGCATCGTGATTGGCTGTACGGTAATCGCACGCTGATTGGTGTAACTAGGGGCGCTGACTAGGGGAGAGGATAACGGTTCACAACCGTAAGCGGCCTCTTATCATTCAGGAAACGACAGCGAAGCATCTGGGGTGTTTTCTGGCATCTATTCTGATAATGAACACAACATTCTCTTTACATCCGCGTTGCATGTCACATCTCTACATAACTACTCACGTCACTGTCACTAGTATTATTTATACATACTAGGGCTGTACCCGAATATCCGAATAATCGTAATTTGGAGTACTATTCGGGTTTCAATTTCGTTAATCAGATATTCGTTTTGTTTGTTTTTTCCGGGTTTTTTTCAAATTGAATTTATTGAAAACTCCAACATCAACGTAAGAGTTTGTGCCTCTTCGGCGGGTGCTAACACTTAACCATAAACGTTATTGTTTACTTTCTCCGTCTTTATATGTAGATATCCTGGCTCCAAAATGGTGGAATAAGCTCCTCATTGAAATCAGGACAGCAGATAGCTTACACATCTTCTTCAGACTGAAAACTCATCTCTTTGGACTCCACTTCGAGAGATAGAATTACTAACGAAGCACTTAAAGGACTGGCTTATCTAAAACCAGTTGAGTAGCACTTGAAATGTTTTAGCTCTATGAAACCTGATGTACTTATATGATTGTGTTTTCTTCAAGTTTGTATTTTGTTGGTCGAACGCACTTATTGTAAGTCGCTTTAGATAAAAGCGTCAGCTAAATGTAATGTAATGAATGCTTTTCTCCGTTAATCTCCGTCACGTTGTTTCCAAAGCAACTTCCTGTCAACTGCGCCAACTCTCCTTCAAAATAAAAGCATGTCCATAAATCGGAAGCCAAGCCAAATTACACTTAAGACATATACAACTGCAACGAAAGTAACAAACAGAATGCGATATCCTTTTCAATTTCAAAGAACACAAATTGGGTTACATTAACAAATAACTATAAAATAACAATACTGTAGAATAACAAAATGAATGCCGTGAATACACAGAAATACACGTGTTGAAGTGGTTCTCTGCTGAATAATACCCCCCCCCCGCACGGGCCGAATATTGGGACAAAGTAAAGAATTAAGTTTATGTTTAAATGTTAGCAACCCCCGAAGAGGCTCAAGCTCTTACGTTGAGTCTTGAGTTTCAATACATTCGGAATTTGGCCGTGTAAACTGTCCTCTTGGGTTGCCCTACAGCCAATGCGCGACGTCATTGGTAAGCGTAACGGACCTCGAACACATCTGGTAGGCCAAACACATATGGTACCTACACCGGCCTATATAGCTGAACTCCTCCAGCGCTACACCCCAGAGCCTTAAGGTCTGCTGACCAGCTGCTGCTGGTAGTGCCCAAGACCAGGCTCAAAACCCGAGGGCACCGAGCCTTCGCAGCATCTGGCCCTAGGCTCTGGAACACTGCCCCTCCATGTGAGGTCGGCCCAGACCCTAGGGGTGTGTACACTTAAGACTCACTTCTTCTCCCTGGCCTTCAAGTCAGAGCGGAGCACGACTCCTGGCTATTCCTTGTGTTTGATTTTTACATTTGCTGTTGTAATTTATTGTCTTCTGTTTGCGACTGTAGTAATGTGTTATTTGTTATTTGCATGTACAGCACTTTGACTCGACCAAAAATTGTTTTTAAAATGTGTTATATAAATAGAACTTGATTTGATTTGGTGTGTCTCTAAACGGAGGCACTGTCTGTGACGCTCCAAAAGGTGCATAAGTTCCTGAGTTCTTTTTACACAGATATATCTTTGAAGCCTTAACACCTCGGACGTTACACTATTATTATATGTTTATAAACTTTAAGGAACAATGAACATTCAGGTCAAAAGAACTCATTGCCATTTTCTTGAAATGTAAAAAGTGAAAAGGTTGCGTTGGCCGGGAATCGAACCCGGGTCAACTGCTTGGAAGGCAGCTATGCTCACCACTATACCACCAACGCTCACATGCATCGCACTGCCCCATGTGGTTTATATATACACAGTCTGTGGCTCCTGCTACAGCCACAGGATGGCGCTCATGAACAGCTAATCGTTTCTCACTTCCTCTTCTCTCTGGGGTGTACATCCATGGGCCCTTTCTCATTTCTCTAACTCCCCTCCTCGACTCCTATCCTCGACTCCTATCCTCAAGACTTAGTCCAGCCCACAGGAGATGCGAGCGGAGGAGCCGAGGAGCCGAGGAGCCGAGGAGGGGAACCGAGGAGAGAGGAGGGGAACCGAGGAGAGAGGAGCCGAGGAGGGGAGCCGAGGAGAGGGGAGGGGAAGCAGCAGGCGGTTAGAGAAATGAGAACTCCTCTCCTCTGAGCGGTCATTTTAAAGAGACGTCCATTAATGATGACAGGAGGCACAGCAGCCCTCCGTCTGATGGACAGATGTGTTCATGACCACACACACACACACACACACACACACACACACACACACACACACACACACACACACACACACACACACACACACACACACACACACACACACACACACACACACACACACACACACACACAGGAACACACACACACACACACACACACACACACACACACACTAACTGGTTTTAGAAACATCTGGACTCCTTGTTTGTAGATATCTACTAAACTAAAGCAGAGACAGAGAGTAGGTCTGTTACACTGAGTGATATATATTATACACACTGCTCTGCTTTCTGCACGGACCTCTCAGCTGTTCTCTCTGGAAACATGGCGTCGTGATGAAAGCAGTTAATAAAATAATATCCAGGGGATGCATGCAGAGCTGTGATTGGCTGAGATCAGTCCGGCCGTGCGTCACGACTCTTTGAAACATCTCTGTTCCCGGAAATGCATCCAGGAAGGAGCCGAGGAGGAGCCATCAGTGTATCCTCGGTTAGAGCTCCTCCAGAGAGCCTCCTCTCTCCTCTCTCCTCTCTCCTCTCTCCTCTCTCCTCTCTCCTCTCTCCTCGGTTAGAGCTCCTCCAGAGAGCCTCCTCTCTCCTCTCTCCTCTCTCCTCTCTCCTTGGTTAGAGCTCCTCCAGAGAGCCTCCTCTCTCCTCTCTCCTCTCTCCTCTCTCCTCGGTTAGAGCTCCTCCAGAGAGCCTCCTCTCTCCTCTCTCCTCTCTCCTCTCTCCTCTCTCCTCGGTTAGAGCTCCTCCAGAGAGCCTCCTCGACGCTCGATCCTCGAAGTGCATTTAGAGAAATGAGATGTCCTTCAACATGGCGCGCTGAAATTCATTTCCGGGTCACTACCGGAGGACCGAGGAGTCGAGGGCCATTTCTCAATCTCGAGGAAACTGGCTTCCAAGCCAATATTTCAAGCATGCTACGTCATTGAGTGCCGCCGAAGGATTGTTCCAATCTCCAGCATACTTGGAATTCCACCGAGGCCACGTCCTTGGTTTGGGGGTAATTTCGAGGCTGCACATGGGTAGACTTCGCGTCCTTAAAATCCCCACAATGCTTTGCGCACGGAACAATTTCAAAAACCCTTGCGGAGAATGGCTGAACCGACGCAGCACACATTTAAATGTAAGTATGGAGTGGCGTAGAACATGTGTTGGGAAATATGTTGCTTTGTTACATTTGTTATCACCAAAACTGTGTTTTCCGTGAAAGTAAAGCAAGTTCATAATTAGATAGACATCGTGAGGTATTTATTTTCGATACAGTTTATGTTGAAACCGTTAGAGAGAGTGGCACACTTGTTAGCCTGTTCCATTCTTCTTTGTTTTCTGAAGCCGGGGCTTGGAAGCATACTTGCTTCGTTTCTGAAGGAAGTGACATGGAAGTATGCGACTACCAAGCCAGTATCCTCGCGATTGAGAAACGGCCGAGGAGTCGAGGAGGGGGATTTGATGAAATGAGAAAGGGCCCTAGTGTGGTGTCCTCTGGTGTCACATTGTATTCCGCCCCTGGTTTATTTTCTTCCTCCCTGTTGGTAAGAGACAGTTTTCAGAGTGAGAGAATCTCAGCTAATCTCTCAGGTCAGACTCATCACTCTGTGCTATTGGGTTTAGCCCAGTGCTAACAGCTGCTACATCTAACTATGCTAACAGCTTGCTAACAGTATGCTAACTATGCTAACAACATGCTAACCAAAACAAATACTTGAAGCAGGAGATGAGACAAACTGAAGGGAATCTGTTTGTGTGAGGACCAGAGGGGGTAGAAGTACTCAGATATGGTACTTGAGTAAAAGTAGAAGTCCTCAGATCTTGTACTTGAGTAAAAGTAGAAGTACTCAGATCTTGTACTTGAGTAAAAGTAGAAGTACTCAGATCTTGTACTTGAGTAAAAGTAGAAGTACTCAGATCTTGTACTTGAGTAAAAGTAGAAGTACTCAGATCTGGTACTTGAGTAAAATTAGAAGTACTCAGATCTTGTACTTGATTAAAAGTAGAAGTACTCAGATCTTGTTCTTGAGTAATAGTAGAAGTACTCCGATGTTATACTTGATTAAAAGTAAAAGTACTCAGATCTTGTTCTTGAGTAATACTAGAAGTACTCGGATGTTATACTTGAGTAATAGTGGAAGAATAATCAATCATCTAACCTCCATCTGTCCACAGGTGTCCCACAAGGGTCAATTCTGGGTCGATTGTTATTTTCATTGTACATAAACGACTTCCCAGCGATATGTCCTGACACAAACATCCACATGTATGCTGATGATAGTGTCATGGATGTTCACGGAGGCAGTCTGACACAGGTGGCTAATGAACTGACGAACAAGATGGTTCATGTAACAGCTTGGTTGGAGCAATGTCAGTAAAACTGTATGTATGTTATTCACCAAAACCAAGTCCTCCTGGGTTGAGCCAGATGTGTTTGTGTCTGGGGAGAGGCTACAGGTGGTCTCACAGTACAAACACCTGGGGGTCTTCATTGATTCAAGACTCCATTTTAATGCTCAGGTGAAAAAGGTTTGCAGCAGGGTCAAATTCAGTCTATTCAATTTGAGGTTTACCAGGAACTGCATGTCAACAGAGGCAGCTCTGATGTACATGCACTGTATGGTTCTATCTCATACCACTTACTGCTGAACAACCTGCTCACATGCACTGTATGGTTCTATCTCATACCACCTACTGCTTAGCAACCTGCTCACATGCACTGTATGGTTCTATCTCATACCACCTACTGCTTAGCAACCTGCTCACATGCACTGTATGGTTCTATCTCATATCACCTACTGCTCAACAACCTGCTCACATGCACTGTATGGTTCTATCTCATATCACCTACTGCTCAACAACCTGCTCACATGCACTGTATGGTTCTATCTCATATCACCTACTGCTCAACAACCTGCTCACATGCACTGTATGGTTCTATCTCATATCACCTACTGCTTAGCAACCTGCTCACATGCACTGTATGGTTCTATCTCATATCACCTACTGCTTAGCAACCTGCTCACATGCACTGTATGGTTCTATCTCATATCACCTACTGCTTAGCAACCTGCTCACATGCACTGTATGGTTCTATCTCATATCACCTACTGCTTAGCAACCTGCTCACATGCACTGTATGGTTCTATCTCATATCACCTACTGCTTAGCAACCTGCTCACATGCACTGTATGGTTCTATCTCATATCACCTACTGCTTAGCAACCTGCTCACATGCACTGTATGGTTCTATCTCATATCACCTACTGCTTAGCAACCTGCTCACATGCACTGTATGGTTCTATCTCATACCACCTACTGCTTAACAACCTGCTCACATGCACTGTATGGTTCTATCTCATACCACCTACTGCTTAACAACCTGCTCACATGCACTGTATGGTTCTATCTCATATCACCTACTGCTTAGCAACCTGCTCACATGCACTGTATGGTTCTATCTCATATCACCTACTGCTTAGCAACCTGCTCACATGCACTGTATGGTTCTATCTCATATCACCTACTGCTCAACAACCTGCTCACATGCACTGTATGGTTCTATCTCATACCACCTACTGCTTAACAACCTGCTCACATGCACTGTATGGTTCTATCTCATATCACCTACTGCTTAGCAACCTGCTCACATGCACTGTATTGTTCTATCTCATATCACCTACTGCTTAGCAACCTGCTCACATGCACTGTATGGTTCTATCTCATATCACCTACTGCTCAACAACCTGCTCACATGCACTGTATGGTTCTATCTCATACCACCTACTGCTTAACAACCTGCTCACATGCACTGTATGGTTCTATCTCATACCACCTACTGCTTAGCAACCTGCTCACATGCACTGTATGGTTCTATCTCATACCACCTACTGCCTAACAACCTGCTCACATGCACTGTATGGTTCTATCTCATACCACCTACTGCCTAACAACCTGCTCACATGCACTGTATGGTTCTATCTCATACCACTTACTGCTTAGCAACCTGCTCACATGCACTGTATGGTTCTATCTCATACCACTTACTGCTTAACAACCTGCTCACATGCACTGTATGGTTCTATCTCATACCACCTACTGCTCAACAACCTGCTCACATGCACTGTATGGTTCTATCTCATATCACCTACTGCTGAGCAACCTGCTCACATGCACTGTATGGTTCTATCTCATACCACTTACTGCTTAACAACCTGCTCACATGCACTGTATGGTTCTATCTCATATCACCTACTGCTTAGCAACCTGCTCACATGCCTGTACACCCACTCTTAAACCCCTGGAATCATTGTACAAACAAACACTTCAAATAGTAGATAAGAAATCAGTTTATTCTCATCATTGCCCAATACTCACAAAGTGTAACTTGTTGAGCTGGGAAATGTAATGAGATGCAAATGCTTGCCTCATGTACAAAATAATACACGGCCTTACCTCACCTCCGCTCAGACATGTGATCACCATACGCACATCTGTAGGTCGACAAGAGCTGCACCCAGAGGAGACTGCGTTGTTCCATTGAGGAAGAGCTCATTCAGTCAATCTGCTTTTTCTTTTAAAG
Source organism: Notothenia rossii (assembly GCF_949606895.1). Lineage (NCBI taxonomy): Eukaryota > Metazoa > Chordata > Actinopteri > Perciformes > Nototheniidae > Notothenia > Notothenia rossii. The sequence continues at coordinate 95,701,031 of NC_136902.1, read as the reverse complement.
CTGCACAACAGAGGAACTCAGTCCCAGTAAAGATTAGAGAACAAAACACCTGTTTATTTAAATCTAACTTCAAAACATGGTTAGTGGAAAGTCAGCTCTGTCAACACTGACACAATCTGCACTTTACAACGCTCTGTCTGTACATGTGCCTTGACCTGTTGCTCTCCGTCTGCTTTGGGAATATGTATTTATGTTTTTATGTTTTTATGTTTTTATATATGCTTTTATCATAATATAAGCATCTCTGTTGAATGTTGTTCTGGTGATTGTATTTTCCTGTTATTTGAAGTGAATTTTATTTTTTAGGATGACTTTCAACATCTGTCCAGGGACTACGGACGAAAAATAGCCTGTTGGCTAGCTCTGGCGCATTTACAGAAATGTCAATCAATGTGCACTGTCCCTGTCAAATAAATATATAAATACAAAAATTAAAAAATGAAGTAGTCGGATGTTAAACTTGAGTAAAAGCAGAAGTGCTCAGATCTGTTACTTGATGAATTGCCCTTTGAGTTGAAGCACTCAGACTCTATCAGGACATTATCGTCTTTACATTTATAGACTAAATACTTTTTTCAATCATTAAATCATTAATAGCTTTACATTTATTCAATTTCTTTTTTGCATGAATACATTAAAAAAAATCTATAAAGTAATATTAATTAGTCCTTAAAACACTGCTAACATCAATGAAGTATTTCTTAAATAAAGGATATTTATTAATATTATAATATTTAAATCAATATAATTACTTTTACACAAATGAGTTCATTTCTTCCCATTTTTAACATATTATTATTTATTTATTTTATTCAGCGAAAGCATTTAAAATTAATACAATCATACAATCATTTTTTATTTATGCAACGGCAGGGACCTGGACCCTAACCTGGACCTGGACCCAGCTGTGTGTCCATGAAGACGGACCGGTCCGATGGATCATCCTACCTTTAAAGCTGGACTTCCTGCAGATGGAGGGTAAGAATTGAAAACTGAACGGAGAGAGGAGATATGAAGTAGTGATCGGAGACGTGAAGCGGGGTTACAGAGAGGTCAGAGAAGTTTCTGGTGAATACTAGATCAAGGAGGCTGCCAGATGTGTGAGTGCAGTAGGTGGAGAAAGAGACACTTAGAGAGAGAGAAGGAGTTTCCTGCAGGATGGACCATGGTGGACTGCAGTGGTTGAAACCTGGTGTGAGGAAGAGTGAGTGTGCTTTCAGTTTGATTCCTCAGAGCTGCTCAGGTTACACTGCACATGAGATCCTCAGAGCTGCTCAGGTTACACTGCACATGAGATCCAGAGAGCTGCTCAGGTTACACTGCACATGAGATCCAGAGAGCTGCTCAGGTTACACTGCACATGAGATCCTCAGAGCTGCTCAGGTTACACTGCACATGAGATCCAGAGAGCTGCTCAGGTTACACTGCACATGAGATCCTCAGAGCTGCTCAGGTTACACTGCACATGAGATCCAGAGAGCTGCTCAGGTTACACTGCACATGAGATATAGAGAGCTGCTCAGGTTACACTGCACATGAGATCCAGAGAGCTGCTCAGGTTACACTGCACATGAGATCCTCAGAGCTGCTCAGGTTACACTGCACATGAGATCCTCAGAGCTGCTCAGGTTACACTGCACATGAGATCCTCAGAGCTGCTCAGGTTACACTGCACATGAGATCCAGAGAGCTGCTCAGGTTACACTGCACATGAGATCCAGAGAGCTGCTCAGGTTACACTGCACATGAGATCCAGAGAGCTGCTCATGTTACACTGCACATGAGATCTAGAGAGCTGCTCAGGTTACACTGCACATGAGATCCAGAGAGCTGCTCAGGTTACACTGCACATGAGATCCAGAGAGCTGCTCAGGTTACACTGCACATGAGATCCAGAGAGCTGCTCAGGTTACACTGCACATGAGATCCTCAGAGCTGCTCAGGTTACACTGCACATGAGATCCAGAGAGCTGCTCAGGTTACACTGCACATGAGATCCAGAGAGCTGCTCAGGTTACACTGCACATGAGATCCACAGAGCTGCTCATGTTACACTGCACATGAGATCCAGAGAGCTGCTCAGGTTACACTGCACATGAGATCTAGAGAGCTGCTCAGGTTACACTGCACATGAGATCTAGAGAGCTGCTCAGGTTACACTGCACATGAGATCCAGAGAGCTGCTCAGGTTACACTGCACATGAGATCCAGAGAGCTGCTCAGGTTACACTGCACATGAGATCCAGAGAGCTGCTCAGGTTACACTGCACATGAGATCCAGAGAGCTGCTCAGGTTACACTGCACATGAGATCCAGAGAGCTGCTCAGGTTACACTGCACATGAGATCTAGAGAGCTGCTCAGGTTACACTGCACATGAGATCTAGAGAGCTGCTCAGGTTACACTGCACATGAGATCCAGAGAGCTGCTCAGGTTACACTGCACATGAGATCCAGAGAGCTGCTCAGGTTACACTGCACATGAGATCCAGAGAGCTGCTCAGGTTACACTGCACATGAGATCCTCAGAGCTGCTCAGGTTACACTGCACATGAGATCCAGAGAGCTGCTCAGGTTACACTGCACATGAGATCCAGAGAGCTGCTCAGGTTACACTGCACATGAGATCCAGAGAGCTGCTCAGGTTACACTGCACATGAGATCCAGAGAGCTGCTCAGGTTACACTGCACATGAGATCCAGAGAGCTGCTCAGGTTACACTGCACATGAGATCCAGAGAGCTGCTCAGGTTACACTGCACATGAGATCCAGAGAGCTGCTCAGGTTACACTGCACATGAGATATAGATACAGGAACTTTGATATGGCTTCCTCAGTGTTCAAGTAGGTAGGCCTACACCCTACACAATAAACGTTAACACTGCTTTCTTCACCAGGTAAAGTGCACTCTCTTGCTAAATAAAATATTCAAGGCACAGTTTCTCAGTATAAAAATGCACTTCCTGTTTTAGGTAGCACTAGCAGTGATGTAACATCGATACACATGAAAAGGAGAGTAAAACATAACGAAGTAAAACATAAAACATCAATGAGGGAAAGTCAGTGCCAAACAATTCAAATGTAAACTTTAGACTTGAAGTGCAATCAAAGACTTTGGCATAACTGAACATCTGTTTCAAAAGGGAAAAACAATATAAATACCTTATTGATCAAATAAAATATAAGCCAGCAGAATCAACCAAGACAATAAATGAAGTGCAATAGTGTCTGAATCCTGACTACAGCTTGGTTACTAACCGGTATCAGTGTGTAGTCACTTCGGCATCATTTTGAAACGTGTATTACAATTAAGTCACAGTAAAATACGTTAATTTTGTCGTAGTTGGTTTCCACCACAGTATTTACATGGATATTCAATTCAATCTTTATTTCAGACTCAAGGTCCATATCACATATAAAAGAACAAGACACACATCAATAAATAAGATAAAAAGCTCAACACAAAACAGATCAAAACAAACAGATAAAAAACATCAAATCCGACCAATCACAGCCAGCCTCACGCTCACTGTCTGTAGAGGCTGCTGCGCCAATGTCTCCACATCATGGAAGGGAACCGAGTAGAACTCTTCACAGGGTTCATTCAAATCGAGATGACATGATTGTTCGACTCTTCTAGGCGACACATGAATTTGTACATTAACTTTCTTAAGAGGGCTTGACAGGTCGGTTCCCCCAAGTTAACAAACAGCTGCTGGCACTGAGCCATCTCCGTACCCTCAGCAGCAACCGCAAAGCATCACTGTCTGCACCTCTTAGTTTGTGTCTGCTTCTAGCCGTGTAGTTGCTCCACAGGTGAGCCTTGTTACTCCACAGGTGAGCCGTGTAGTTGCTCCACAGGTGAGCCTTGTTACTCCACAGGTGAGCCGTGTAGTTGCTCCACAGGTGAGCCTTGTTACTCCACAGGTGAGCTTTGTAGTTGCTCCACAGGTGAGCCTTGTTGCTCCACAGGTGAGCCTTGTTACTCCACAGGTGAGCCTTGTTACTCCACAGGTGAGCTTTGTTGTTACTCCACAGATGAGCCTTGTTACTCCACAGGTGAGCCTTGTTACTCCACAGGTGAGCTTTGTTGTTACTCCACAGGTGAGCCTTGTTACTCCACAGATGAGCCTTGTTACTCCACAGGTGAGCCTTGTTACTCCACAGGTGAGCCTTGTTACTCCACAGGTGAGCTTTGTAGTTGCTCCACAGGTGAGCCTTGTTACTCCACAGGTGAGCTTTGTAGTTGCTCCACAGGTGAGCTTTGTTACTACACAGGTGAGCTTTGTTGTTACTCCACAGGTGAGCCTTGTTACTCCACAGGTGAGCCTTGTTACTCCACAGGTGAGCCGTGTAGTTACTCCACAGGTGAGCTTTGTAGTTGCTCCACAGGTGAGCTTTGTTACTCCACAGGTGAGCTTTGTAGTTGCTCCACAGGTGAGCCTTGTTACTCCACAGGTGAGCTTTGTAGTTGCTCCACAGGTGAGCTTTGTTACTCCACAGGTGAGCTTTGTAGTTACTCCACAGGTGAGCCTTGTAGTTGCTCCACAGGTGAGCCTTGTTACTCCACAGGTGAGCCTTGTAGTTACTCCACAGGTGAGCTTTGTTACTCCACAGGTGAGCTTTGTAGTTACTCCACAGGTGAGCTTTGTTACTCCACAGGTGAGCTTTGTAGTTACTCCACAGGTGAGCTTTGTTACTTCACAGGTGAGCCTTGTAGTTACTCCACAGGTGAGCTTTGTTACTCCACAGGTGAGCTTTGTAGTTACTCCACAGGTGAGCCTTGTAGTTACTCCACAGGTGAGCCTTGTTACTCCACAGGTGAGCTTTGTAGTTACTCCACAGGTGAGCTTTGTAGTTACTCCACAGGTGAGCCTTGTAGTTACTCCACAGGTGAGCCTTGTTACTCCACAGGTGAGCTTTGTAGTTACTCCACAGGTGAGCCTTGTAGTTACTCCACAGGTGAGCCTTGTTACTCCACAGGTGAGCTTTGTAGTTACTCCACAGGTGAGCCTTGTAGTTGCTCCACAGGTGAGCCTTGTTACTCCACAGGTGAGCCTTGTTACTCCACAGGTGAGCCTTATTACTCCACAGGTGAACTTTGTAGTTGCTCCACAGGTGAGCTTTGTTACTCCACAGGTGAGCTTTGTAGTTGCTCCACAGGTGAGCCTTGTTACTCCACAGGTGAGCTTTGTAGTTGCTCCACAGGTGAGCCTTGTTACTCCACAGGTGAGCTTTGTTACTCCACAGGTGAGCTTTGTAGTTGCTCCGCAGGTGAGCCTTGTTGCTCCACAGGTGAGCCTTGTTACTCCACAGGTGAGCCTTGTTACTCCACAGGTGAGCCTTATTACTCCACAGGTGAGCTTTGTAGTTGCTCCACAGGTGAGCCTTGTTGCTCCACAGGTGAGCCTTGTTACTCCACAGGTGAGCTTTGTAGTTGCTCCACAGGTGAGCCTTGTTGCTCCACAGGTGAGCCTTGTTACTCCACAGGTGAGCTTTGTAGTTGCTCCACAGGTGAGCCTTGTTACTCCACAGGTGAGCTTTGTTACTCCACAGGTGAGCTTTGTAGTTGCTCCACAGGTGAGCCTTGTTACTCCACAGGTGAGCTTTGTAGTTGCTCCACAGGTGAGCCTTGTTACTCCACAGGTGAGCTTTGTAGTTGCTCCACAGGTGAGCCTTGTTACTCCACAGGTGAGCTTTGTAGTTGCTCTACAGGTGAGCCTTGTTACTCCACAGATGAGCCTTGTTACTCCACAGGTGAGCTTTGTAGTTGCTCCACAGGTGAGCCTTGTTACTCCACAGGTGAGCCGTGTAGTTGCTCCACAGGTGAGCCTTGTTACTCCACAGGTGAGCCGTGTAGTTGCTCTACAGGTGAGCCTTGTTACTTCACAGGTGAGCCTTGTTACTCCACAGGTGAGCCTTGTAGTTACTCCACAGGTGAGCCGTGTAGTTACTCCACAGGTGAGCCTTGTAGTTACTCTACAGGTGAGCCTTGTTACTCCACAGGTGAGCCTTGTAGTTGCTCCACAGGTGAGCCTTGTTACTCCACAGGTGAGCCTTGTAGTTGCTCTACAGGTGAGCCTTGTAGTTGCTCCACAGGTGAGCCTTGTAGTTACTCCACAGGTGAGCCTTGTAGTTGCTCCACAGGTGAGCCTTGTTACTCCACAGGTGAGCCTTGTAGTTGCTCTACAGGTGAGCCTTGTAGTTGCTCCACAGGTGAGCCTTGTTACTCCACAGGTGAGCCTTGTAGTTACTCCACAGGTGAGCTTTGTAGTTGCTCTACAGGTGAGCCTTGTTACTCCACAGGTGAGCTTTGTAGTTGCTCCACAGGTGAGCCTTGTTGCTCCACAGGTGAGCCTTGTTACTCCACAGGTGAGCCTTGTAGTTACTCCACAGGTGAGCCGTGTAGTTACTCCACAGGTGAGCCTTGTAGTTGCTCTACAGGTGAGCCTTGTTACTCCACAGGTGAGCCTTGTTACTCCACAGGTGAGCCTTGTAGTTACTCCACAGGTGAGCCGTGTAGTTACTCCACAGGTGAGCCTTGTAGTTGCTCCACAGGTGAGCCTTGTTACTCCACAGGTGAGCTTTGTAGTTGCTCCACAGGTGAGCCTTGTTACTCCACAGGTGAGCTTTGTAGTTGCTCCACAGGTGAGCCTTGTTACTCCACAGGTGAGCTTTGTTACTCCACAGGTGAGCTTTGTAGTTGCTCCACAGGTGAGCCTTGTTGCTCCACAGGTGAGCCTTGTTACTCCACAGGTGAGCTTTGTAGTTGCTCCACAGGTGAGCCTTGTTGCTCCACAGGTGAGCCTTGTTACTCCACAGGTGAGCTTTGTAGTTGCTCCACAGGTGAGCCTTGTTGCTCCACAGGTGAGCCTTGTTACTCCACAGGTGAGCTTTGTAGTTGCTCCACAGGTGAGCCTTGTTACTCCACAGGTGAGCTTTGTTACTCCACAGGTGAGCTTTGTAGTTGCTCCACAGGTGAGCCTTGTTACTCCACAGGTGAGCTTTGTAGTTGCTCCACAGGTGAGCCTTGTTACTCCACAGGTGAGCTTTGTAGTTGCTCCACAGGTGAGCCTTGTTACTCCACAGGTGAGCTTTGTAGTTGCTCTACAGGTGAGCCTTGTTACTCCACAGATGAGCCTTGTTACTCCACAGGTGAGCTTTGTAGTTGCTCCACAGGTGAGCCTTGTTACTCCACAGGTGAGCCGTGTAGTTGCTCCACAGGTGAGCCTTGTTACTCCACAGGTGAGCCGTGTAGTTGCTCTACAGGTGAGCCTTGTTACTTCACAGGTGAGCCTTGTTACTCCACAGGTGAGCCTTGTAGTTACTCCACAGGTGAGCCGTGTAGTTACTCCACAGGTGAGCCTTGTAGTTACTCTACAGGTGAGCCTTGTTACTCCACAGGTGAGCCTTGTAGTTGCTCTACAGGTGAGCCTTGTAGTTGCTCCACAGGTGAGCCTTGTAGTTACTCCACAGGTGAGCCTTGTAGTTGCTCCACAGGTGAGCCTTGTTACTCCACAGGTGAGCCTTGTAGTTGCTCTACAGGTGAGCCTTGTAGTTGCTCCACAGGTGAGCCTTGTTACTCCACAGGTGAGCCTTGTAGTTACTCCACAGGTGAGCCTTGTAGTTGCTCTACAGGTGAGCCTTGTTACTCCACAGGTGAGCTTTGTAGTTGCTCCACAGGTGAGCCTTGTTGCTCCACAGGTGAGCCTTGTTACACCACAGGTGAGCCTTGTAGTTACTCCACAGGTGAGCCGTGTAGTTACTCCACAGGTGAGCCTTGTAGTTGCTCTACAGGTGAGCCTTGTTACTCCACAGGTGAGCCTTGTTACTCCACAGGTGAGCCTTGTAGTTACTCCACAGGTGAGCCGTGTAGTTACTCCACAGGTGAGCCTTGTAGTTGCTCCACAGGTGAGCCTTGTTACTCCACAGGTGAGCCTTGTAGTTGCTCCACAGGTGAGCCTTGTAGTTACTCCACAGGTGAGCCTTGTAGTTGCTCTACAGGTGAGCCTTGTTACTCCACAGGTGAGCTTTGTAGTTGCTCCACAGGTGAGCCTTGTTGCTCCACAGGTGAGCCTTGTTACTCCACAGGTGAGCTTTGTTGTTACTCCACAGGTGAGCCTTGTTACTCCACAGATGAGCCTTGTTACTCCACAGGTGAGCCTTGTTACTCCACAGGTGAGCCTTGTTACTCCACAGGTGAGCTTTGTAGTTGCTCCACAGGTGAGCCTTGTTACTCCACAGGTGAGCTTTGTAGTTGCTCCACAGGTGAGCTTTGTTACTACACAGGTGAGCTTTGTTGTTACTCCACAGGTGAGCCTTGTTACTCCACAGGTGAGCCTTGTTACTCCACAGGTGAGCCGTGTAGTTACTCCACAGGTGAGCTTTGTAGTTGCTCCACAGGTGAGCTTTGTTACTCCACAGGTGAGCTTTGTAGTTGCTCCACAGGTGAGCCTTGTTACTCCACAGGTGAGCTTTGTAGTTGCTCCACAGGTGAGCTTTGTTACTCCACAGGTGAGCTTTGTAGTTACTCCACAGGTGAGCCTTGTAGTTGCTCCACAGGTGAGCCTTGTTACTCCACAGGTGAGCCTTGTAGTTACTCCACAGGTGAGCTTTGTTACTCCACAGGTGAGCTTTGTAGTTACTCCACAGGTGAGCTTTGTTACTCCACAGGTGAGCTTTGTAGTTACTCCACAGGTGAGCCTTGTTACTTCACAGGTGAGCCTTGTAGTTACTCCACAGGTGAGCTTTGTTACTCCACAGGTGAGCTTTGTAGTTACTCCACAGGTGAGCCTTGTAGTTACTCCACAGGTGAGCCTTGTTACTCCACAGGTGAGCTTTGTAGTTACTCCACAGGTGAGCTTTGTAGTTACTCCACAGGTGAGCCTTGTAGTTACTCCACAGGTGAGCCTTGTTACTCCACAGGTGAGCTTTGTAGTTACTCCACAGGTGAGCCTTGTAGTTACTCCACAGGTGAGCCTTGTTACTCCACAGGTGAGCTTTGTAGTTACTCCACAGGTGAGCCTTGTAGTTGCTCCACAGGTGAGCCTTGTTACTCCACAGGTGAGCCTTGTTACTCCACAGGTGAGCCTTATTACTCCACAGGTGAACTTTGTAGTTGCTCCACAGGTGAGCTTTGTTACTCCACAGGTGAGCTTTGTAGTTGCTCCACAGGTGAGCCTTGTTACTCCACAGGTGAGCTTTGTAGTTGCTCCACAGGTGAGCCTTGTTACTCCACAGGTGAGCTTTGTTACTCCACAGGTGAGCTTTGTAGTTGCTCCGCAGGTGAGCCTTGTTGCTCCACAGGTGAGCCTTGTTACTCCACAGGTGAGCTTTGTAGTTGCTCCACAGGTGAGCCTTGTTGCTCCACAGGTGAGCCTTGTTACTCCACAGGTGAGCTTTGTAGTTGCTCCACAGGTGAGCCTTGTTGCTCCACAGGTGAGCCTTGTTACTCCACAGGTGAGCTTTGTAGTTGCTCCACAGGTGAGCCTTGTTGCTCCACAGGTGAGCTTTGTAGTTGCTCCACAGGTGAGCCTTGTTACTCCACAGGTGAGCTTTGTAGTTGCTCCACAGGTGAGCCTTGTTACTCCACAGGTGAGCTTTGTAGTTGCTCCACAGGTGAGCCTTGTTACTCCACAGGTGAGCTTTGTAGTTGCTCTACAGGTGAGCCTTGTTACTCCACAGATGAGCCTTGTTACTCCACAGGTGAGCTTTGTAGTTGCTCCACAGGTGAGCCTTGTTACTCCACAGGTGAGCCGTGTAGTTGCTCCACAGGTGAGCCTTGTTACTCCACAGGTGAGCCGTGTAGTTGCTCTACAGGTGAGCCTTGTTACTTCACAGGTGAGCCTTGTTACTCCACAGGTGAGCCTTGTAGTTACTCCACAGGTGAGCCGTGTAGTTACTCCACAGGTGAGCCTTGTAGTTACTCTACAGGTGAGCCTTGTTACTCCACAGGTGAGCCTTGTAGTTGCTCCACAGGTGAGCCTTGTTACTCCACAGGTGAGCCTTGTAGTTGCTCTACAGGTGAGCCTTGTAGTTGCTCCACAGGTGAGCCTTGTAGTTACTCCACAGGTGAGCCTTGTAGTTGCTCCACAGGTGAGCCTTGTTACTCCACAGGTGAGCCTTGTAGTTGCTCTACAGGTGAGCCTTGTAGTTGCTCCACAGGTGAGCCTTGTTACTCCACAGGTGAGCCTTGTAGTTACTCCACAGGTGAGCCTTGTAGTTGCTCTACAGGTGAGCCTTGTTACTCCACAGGTGAGCTTTGTAGTTGCTCCACAGGTGAGCCTTGTTGCTCCACAGGTGAGCCTTGTTACTCCACAGGTGAGCCTTGTAGTTACTCCACAGGTGAGCCGTGTAGTTACTCCACAGGTGAGCCTTGTAGTTGCTCTACAGGTGAGCCTTGTTACTCCACAGGTGAGCCTTGTTACTCCACAGGTGAGCCTTGTAGTTACTCCACAGGTGAGCCGTGTAGTTACTCCACAGGTGAGCCTTGTAGTTGCTCCACAGGTGAGCCTTGTTACTCCACAGGTGAGCTTTGTAGTTGCTCCACAGGTGAGCCTTGTTACTCCACAGGTGAGCTTTGTAGTTGCTCCACAGGTGAGCCTTGTTACTCCACAGGTGAGCTTTGTTACTCCACAGGTGAGCTTTGTAGTTGCTCCACAGGTGAGCCTTGTTGCTCCACAGGTGAGCCTTGTTACTCCACAGGTGAGCTTTGTAGTTGCTCCACAGGTGAGCCTTGTTGCTCCACAGGTGAGCCTTGTTACTCCACAGGTGAGCTTTGTAGTTGCTCCACAGGTGAGCCTTGTTGCTCCACAGGTGAGCCTTGTTACTCCACAGGTGAGCTTTGTAGTTGCTCCACAGGTGAGCCTTGTTACTCCACAGGTGAGCTTTGTTACTCCACAGGTGAGCTTTGTAGTTGCTCCACAAGTGAGCCTTGTTACTCCACAGGTGAGCTTTGTAGTTGCTCCACAGGTGAGCCTTGTTACTCCACAGGTGAGCTTTGTAGTTGCTCCACAGGTGAGCCTTGTTACTCCACAGGTGAGCTTTGTAGTTGCTCTACAGGTGAGCCTTGTTACTCCACAGATGAGCCTTGTTACTCCACAGGTGAGCTTTGTAGTTGCTCCACAGGTGAGCCTTGTTACTCCACAGGTGAGCCGTGTAGTTGCTCCACAGGTGAGCCTTGTTACTCCACAGGTGAGCCGTGTAGTTGCTCTACAGGTGAGCCTTGTTACTTCACAGGTGAGCCTTGTTACTCCACAGGTGAGCCTTGTAGTTACTCCACAGGTGAGCCGTGTAGTTACTCCACAGGTGAGCCTTGTAGTTACTCTACAGGTGAGCCTTGTTACTCCGCAGGTGAGCCTTGTAGTTGCTCCACAGGTGAGCCTTGTTACTCCACAGGTGAGCCTTGTAGTTGCTCTACAGGTGAGCCTTGTAGTTGCTCCACAGGTGAGCCTTGTAGTTACTCCACAGGTGAGCCTTGTAGTTGCTCCACAGGTGAGCCTTGTTACTCCACAGGTGAGCCTTGTAGTTGCTCTACAGGTGAGCCTTGTAGTTGCTCCACAGGTGAGCCTTGTTACTCCACAGGTGAGCCTTGTAGTTACTCCACAGGTGAGCCTTGTAGTTGCTCTACAGGTGAGCCTTGTTACTCCACAGGTGAGCTTTGTAGTTGCTCCACAGGTGAGCCTTGTTGCTCCACAGGTGAGCCTTGTTACTCCACAGGTGAGCCTTGTAGTTACTCCACAGGTGAGCCGTGTAGTTACTCCACAGGTGAGCCTTGTAGTTGCTCTACAGGTGAGCCTTGTTACTCCACAGGTGAGCCTTGTTACTCCACAGGTGAGCCTTGTAGTTACTCCACAGGTGAGCCGTGTAGTTACTCCACAGGTGAGCCTTGTAGTTGCTCCACAGGTGAGCCTTGTTACTCCACAGGTGAGCCTTGTAGTTGCTCTACAGGTGAGCCTTGTAGTTGCTCCACAGGTGAGCCTTGTTACTCCACAGGTGAGCCTTGTAGTTACTCCACAGGTGAGCCTTGTAGTTGCTCCACAGGTGAGCCTTGTTACTCCACAGGTGAGCCTTGTAGTTGCTCCACAGGTGAGCCTTGTTACTCCACAGGTGAGCCTTGTTACTTCACAGGTGAGCCTTGTTACTCCACAGGTGAGCCTTGTTACTCCACAGGTGAGCCTTGTAGTTACTCCACAGGTGAGCCGTGTAGTTACTCCACAGGTGAGCCTTGTAGTTGCTCCACAGGTGAGCCTTGTTACTCCACAGGTGAGCCTTGTAGTTGCTCTACAGGTGAGCCTTGTAGTTGCTCCACAGGTGAGCCTTGTTACTCCACAGGTGAGCCTTGTAGTTGCTCTACAGGTGAGCCTTGTAGTTACTCCACAGGTGAGCCTTATTACTCCACATGTGAGCCTTGTTACTCCACAGGTGAGCCTTGTTACTCCACAGGTGAGCCTTGTAGTTGCTCTACAGGTGAGCCTTGTAGTTACTCCACAGGTGAGCCTTATTACTCCACATGTGAGCCTTGTTACTCCACAGGTGAGCCTTGTTACTCCACAGGTGAGCCTTGTTACTCCACAGGTGAGCCTTGTAGTTACTCCACAGGTGAGCCTTGTTACTCCACAGGTGAGCCTTGTTACTCCACAGGTGAGCCTTGTTACTCCACAGGTGAGCCTTGTAGTTGCTCCACAGGTGAGCCTTGTTACTCCACAGGTGAGCCGTACATACAGAGCACTTGTGAAATGTGTTAGCCTGGGCATACAGCTTGCAGCGTTGCCTATGGATGTCTTTGTCCTCTGTGAGGTCATCAGAGATAGAATGAGGTGCTCCCTCTCACTGCACACGGGAACAATGCTGAGAATACAATGAGGACAGACAGCCTTCTTATCCTCTTCACACAATCATGATGCTACTCTTCTTGGCGTTACACTTAATAGACCCTCCAGAAAAACGCGGGCTAAAATCCTTGATTATGCGGGCTAAAATCCTTAATTATGCGGGCTAAAATCCTTGATTATGCGGGCTAAAATCCTTGATTATGCGGGCTAAAATCCTTAATTATGCGGGCTAAAATCCTTAATTATGCGGGCTAAAATCCTTAATTATGCGGGCTAAAATCCTTGATTATGCGGGCTAAAATCCTTAATTATGCGGGCTAAAATCCTTGATTATGCGGGCTAAAATCCTTAATTATGCGGGCTAAAATCCTTGATTATGCGGGCTAAAATCCTTAATTATGCGGGCTAAAATCCTTAATTATGCGGGCTAAAATCCTTGATTATGCGGGCTAAAATCCTTAATTATGCGGGCTAAAATCCTTGATTATGCGGGCTAAAATCCTTAATTATGCGGGCTAAAATCCTTGATTATGCGGGCTAAAATCCTTAATTATGCGGGCTAAAATCCTTAATTATGCGGGCTAAAATCCTTGATTATGCGGGCTAAAATCCTTGATTATGCGGGCTAAAATCCTTAATTATGCGGGCTAAAATCCTTAATTATGCGATAAAAATGCAGGGTTTTTATGTGATTTTCTGCGGGGAAATTGCGGGAAGTTGCGTAATATGCGGGAAGCGGAAAAAAGGTGATTATTCTCTCACACACACACACACACACACACACACACACACACACACACACACACACACACACACACACACACACACACACACACACACACACACACACACACACAAACACAAACACACACACACACACACCTCCTCCTCCTCATTCTGTTTTCATTTACTCGTTCGTTATCTGACCAGCTTCAATCTTGTAGGCTACTCACCTCGTTGCTTGCAACCCTCGAAAGGGTTTTGGAGGTTGAAGCCTCTGTGAGCGTGAGTTGTTTGGCTTTCTTGTCCGCAGCAGAAACCATTTTTGAATGTTTGAGCGAATCGAAGTGGGTATTCACAGTCGATTTCCTTTTATGCTCCAACACACAGTTGCACGGGGTACAGAACAGTTTCCCCCCACTTTCGTGCAAGACATTGGGGTACTGCTTTGCCCGGTCTTTAGCTGAAATGTTTGTGGGTAAATGTGATGGATTCGATTTGTTCATCTTGGTGTGTGAATTCCACACCTTCACACGACGGTGTTTGCCTTCTGTGATGTGCTGACTGATGACGTTGCGTCATCATCATTACTCGTCAAGACGAGTTAACTTTTTAATTTTTTTCTCAACTTTGTGTGGAAAAATGCGGGGATTATGCGGCCTTTTGATAAATATGCAGACTTTTAAAAATCTGCGGCATTTTGATGATTATGCGGGAAATTCTGCGATCGCAGAATCGCGTTTTTCTGGAGGGTCTAACTTAATATTAAAATCAATGCCATTCTTGGAACCAGTCCTCAGAAGCTGCTGTAAGCCAGCACTGCACGGGGAGAAGATAATTAAACCATCTGCGTCCATAAGGTGGTTGACAACAGTAGCTCCGATGACACATCCAATTTTACACACGTTCAGTTTCCAGACAGATCATCCACAGATTGAACAACAAGGGAGATAAAATCCCACCTTGCGATATAAGCCCCGCCCCCTCTCCAGCGCGTCCTGTTTGAGTGACAGGAGTAAACACAGCTGACAGCCGCGGTGAAACTCCAGCGGTTATGCTACGTTCACACTGGACGCGATGCAAATATTCGCTTCGCTCTAATCGCTCAAGTTTCACTGCGGCTTGCAGCTTGTTTTATCGCGTCATTCAAAACAGACATACCGTTGACGCGCCGCTGACTCAGGAGCTACAACTACAACAAGATGAACGTATTTTACCGTGATTTAATTGTAATACTCGTTTAAAAATGATGCCGAAGTAACAACATACTGATAACGGTTAGTAAAAACCATCAATCAATGCTTTGACCAGTCTGCAGACAGGCGGCAGGCGAAAAGCCTTTTAAAATGTGTGTTTTCTGAATGGAGATCGGCTAAGCTAACGCAGTATATGCTCATTCCACACTCTCAACAACCACGGCCTACAGACAGAAATAAAGCAGCGACTGTATTCTCCATGACACAGACAGTCTGTGGTTTGGACTTGTTTAGTTTAGTTTAGTTTTTATTAGGATCCCCATTAGCACTAGCATGAGCATTGGCTATTCTTCCTGGGGTCCTCACCCACACAAAACATACATAATACAAACCAGAACGGAACAACTCATCATTTCATGAAAAGTGCATGGTAAGGAAGTGAAAGCAAAAACAAAACAGAAAAAAATAGTCATCACATTTTAGCCATCATCAAGTCAAAACCTAAACAAAATTTTACCAACAATATAATTTACATGATAATACTAATTACTAATTACTAATTGACCCACAAGTACAGTTCAAATTTAATTTGTAGTTCTCAAATATTGTTTTAGCAAATGTTTGAAATGTATGTTTGAGTTTCACTTGTGTCTAGTTTCTGAACTGATATGAGGAGCTGTGAGCTCTGTGTGCTAACTGCTAACAGCTAATGGCTGATGTTTTCTGGTTGAACCTCAGTGACGGCAGGCTGAGATCCTCACCGCTGATTGGTTTCCGCGAGAACGCGTCACGTGAATTTGACGCTCGAGTTGAAAAAATGGAACTCTTCCGTTTGACGCGGCACAGTTCAATCGCCTCAATCGCGTGATTCGCGCCGCGTCCACCGCTTCATGCTCGCCGTCGGAGCGAATTCGCTTCTGATCGTGTCTCTGCATTGACTTTACATGTAATCACGCCGCCCCCCAAACGTCGCATCGCGTCCGGTGTGAACGCAGCATAATGCAGCTCAGAAACCACTGTTCTGATGCTCTTAAAGCAACTTCGAGATTTTAACAGTATCAGGGCACGCAGGCCATGGTGGCCGTAGGACGTACAATTATTTTCGGGGCTAATCCTACCCCACTCGCAGCACTCACAGTGAGTGCACATTCTATGACTGAGTGCAGGAGCGGACTGGCCATCTGTAGAATCTGGAGAACCACAGAAGGGCCGGCCGTTGTTTAACGTCGTCATTTAAGTTGCGCTGACGGCCAACAGAGGGCGACAGCGGCCGCTAATGCAGTTGTGTGGTTCTTATCTGTCAAATAATCACACGAAGAAGAAAAAAGAGCGGCCACACGAAGAGAAGGGATTAGACGCGGCGGCAGACAGGGAGAATGAAAAAACATGGATACAAATCTAAGAAAACGAAAAGAAAAATGTGGGGCCGAGAAGGCAAGAGAAGAAAAGGTGAAGTCACTCGCAGGTGAAGCTGCTGCTAAGCTCTATCAGCAGCAGCTTAGAACAACAAGTGCAAGATGATGAAGAGAATGATGAGGGCGCGAGTTCAGATATACAGCCAGCCTCCTGCGTTCATGATGAGAGACAGAGTTGAGCCGGAGGAAGAACCAGCTCAACTGGCACACGTGCAGGGCAAGAGGTGGGTCCAAATGATCCCTTGAACTCAGTGGCGTTTTCCCCTGGAGGCCAAGGGAAGCCTGTTTTTTTGGATTGTAGTTTCATTTTAATAAATAAATAAAAACACTTCGTTTAGTTTCGGTAATTTTTCTTTGTTGTGTGTTGCTGCCGGCCCGTCTCTCCCCCATTCTCATTGAGTATTTTACAAAGAGTGAAACAGCGCCCCTCTAGATGTTATGGTGAAACAGTAGATTGCACTCTCTGTTGCGAGAGGAGGCCAGCCGAAATTTGCTTCCCTTGGTGAAAAAAAATGGAGGGATTGACCAATCAGATGAGGCTCACGTCATGCCCCTGCCAATCTGTGATTGGTCAGGGCCATGCCAAGGCCAATCCAGAGGCTGCTGGCTTCCCTTGCCTCACAATCCAATCAAATTGCATCAACTTCAGTTCGTACTGTGACTGTCATCACCGACCTTAGAAAGTAGCAAGCTACTGGAGGGTGGAGATTTGGAGTATTTCATCAAAAATAATTTTACTAAACTTCTGCTGCAGCAGCAACTAAAAATAAATCTGATGACAGGCCCAAACTGGAGCTGTGTACAGCGAGGAAAAAAGGAACGAATCGGACGTAAAACTTTAAATAATAAACACCGGATTTCTAACATTTAACATTTCATGTGGCCGGACTAGGTCAGTTTCCAGGGCTGAATTTTAGTCCCAGTCCGCCCCTGACTGAGTGACTCTCTGTATCACGATAGATATGATATCTCTGAAAAGGAATTTCGTGGAGACCTAATATCGTCATATCGCCCACCCCTATGTTCTCTGTTTTCTCAGAAGGTTTCCTGCTTCAATAAACTAACTCTATTCAGAGTATACAGGATGTGATGAACCATCTCATCGTTAGAGAGACTGCCTGGAGATAATGATTCCAGTTATTGTATGAATGATAAACTCTTATCTCATTATCACAGTGTGTATGTTGGGAGGTTTTAAAAACAACAATACATCAATATCAAATGTTTGTTTGTGTTTATGAAGCAGTTCAGTTTCTCCTCAGGATGTCGACCACGTCTCAGAAACATCGGGACTTTGTGGGCGAGCCGATGGGCGACAAGTCGGTGACGAGTCTGTCGGGGATCGGAGAAATCCTGGGGAAGAAACTGGAGCAGCAGGGCTTCGATAAGGTCAGGGAAATACACTTAGAGGAGACACTTAGGAGACACTTAGGAGACACTTAGGAGACACTTTGGAAACACTGAGAAAACCCTTAATAAGCACCTTGGGATTGCTTTGAGCAATGAAAGGTGCTTTATAAATGGAATTTATTATTATTATTATTATTATTATTATTATTAGAATAAAACACTTAGAAACACTGAGGAAACACTGAGGAAACTCTTAGGAAACACTGAGGAAACACTGAGGAAACACTGAGGAAACTCTTAGGAAACACTTAGGAAAGACTGAGGAAACTCTTAATAAAACACTTAAAAATAATTTACAACTACCCTTAAAAACACTTAAAATTAGACATAAAAAACAATTTCAATTTTGAACTTATTTTAAGTGGGACCTCAAAACCCTCTAAGGGGGGTCCGGGGGCACGCCTCAATCTGGTGCACTTTGAGGGGGAAATAAAGAGACTAGATCTATGGAACATCTTCTTGTGTGGAAGAAGATAGACAGTCAGCCTGTGTGAGGCAGACCCACATTTGCGCAGCGTTGCGTTCACAATACATACAAAAATAAATCCCCAGGCCAGCGGGCCACTTAACAGGCCGGGCCATCGGGAAACCTCCCGGTCCTCCCGATGGCCAGTCGGGGCCTACCCTTTATCCATAAAACACTTAAAAAACACCTTTTTAAATTGACATACTTAGAAACATTACATTAAAGTTTGTTGATGTACTCTCTCCCCCCCAGGCGTACGTGGTGCTGGGTCAGTTCCTGCTTCTGAAGAAAGACTCTGAGATGTTTTCTGAGTGGTTGAAGGACGCCAGCGGAGCTAACAGCCGCCAGGCGGGGTCCTGCAGTCAGTGTCTGAGGGAGTGGTGCGACGCCTTCCTCTGAGGTCCCGCCCTCTTCCTCTGAGGCCCCGCCCCCTCAGTCAGTGTCTGAGGGAGTGGTCAGACGCCTTCCTCTGAGGCCCTGCCCACTTACTCTGAGGTCCGCCCCCTCAGTCAGTGTCTGAGGGAGTGGTCAGACGCCTTCCTCTGAGGCCCTGCCCACTTACTCTGAGGTCCGCCCCCTCAGTCAGTGTCTGAGGGAGTGGTCAGACGCCTTCCTCTGAGGCCCTGCCCACTTACTCTGAGGTCCGCCCCCTCAGTCAGTGTCTGAGGGAGTGGTCAGACGGCTTCCTCTGAGTCCCTGTCCACTTACTCTGAGGCCCCGCCTACTTCCCACAAGGCCCAGCCTTCTTCACCTGAGGCCCGCCCACTCCTTCACATGTCCCGCCCCTGTTCATCTGAGACCACACCCAATGTATTTGTGAGTGAGACCCCTTCCTATGAGGCCCCGCCCACGTCTCCCCACGCCCCTCCTCTGTTCATCTGATGTCCCGCACACTTCTCCCCACGCCCCGCCTTTGTTCATATCTGGCCCCGCTCACGTCTCCCCACATCTGAGGCCCCGCCCACTTCTCCAAACGCCCCGCCTCCATTCATCTGAGGCCCCGCTCACTCCTTCCCACTTAACCTTCTTCCCCTTCTATTAGTCCCGCCTCTCCTGTAAACTCCTCCCCTTCCTGTTTGTTCACCGTGTTTTTATTGTTATTGTTTTGTGGAAAGCTAAATAAAGAGTTGTCAGCTTATTGTGACGCATTTAATCAAATGTTTCTCATACTTGCCAATTTTCTGCTAAAGTTTCTACTTTTTAGTTTGTTTATCACTCATTTCTTCCTCTTTCTCATTAAAATGCTCCTTCCTGTATTAGTTATTAATCACAGGAGAATATAACCCTTGCTTAGTGAGGACAGTTCTCCCTGAACCTCCTGACACTCGAGAGGACGGCAGGGTTGTCCTTTACTGCGTTCAGTGAATGCAACAGAGGCAAGACACCCGACCAATCAGAGAGTTGGATGGAAATAAACGTGTCTTATTGGCTGACAGGTACCTGACAGAGGATCATTTGAACAATGTTAGCACTATTAAAATCATTAGATATAAGAAGGCAATCAAAACTAATTTGATATTTAAAACATATTTAATCTGAAGTTTCAAAATGTATTTCTTTCCATTTTTCGGTTTTCTTTATTTACTGTATGTAATGTGTTGTTGTTTTGTATGTCTGACAATTGAATAGATGAATACAAAGAAAACACAAGAAGACATTTTCCTCTAAAAGAAGACAGTCCACTTGGGTAGAAAGGAGGATCTGATGTTTGTAATATTTCTGAGGTGATCAAAGCACGGATGAGTTATAGACTGGGACAGAGAAGTTTGGCCAGCGGCAGTGCCCCCCCCCCCTTTGTAAAAGAGTCCTTGGTTTTATGAAAGGCTCTATATATAAATATAAGTCATTCTTAATATTATTGTCAGCATTTAGCTGCAGGAAGTTTTGAGAGATCTGTGTGGAAGCTGGAGGAGTTGAGGAGATGAACAGTGTTAGAGAGAGGGTCCCAGCTTCAATGAATCAACTGCATAACCATGGAAACAACTCTCACAGCCCCAGTCCCCCAAACTGGGGTCTGGACCCCCTCAACTCTAACCATCAGATCAATGTCTTCCTGTGCAGCAAACTCAAGATATCAACATGTTCAGATCAGAAGTCCCGACACGAAGAGCGTGGCTTTGAGGTCGGTCCAAACCCAGAGATGACCTGATAACTCTAAGCCTTCAGAGTTTCCATGACGATGAGATAAAGAAGTCACGATGTTGGACTACCAAAGAGACGCTGATGCTGAGGGTTGATACAGATTCAGAGCACTTTACATACGAGTCATTCCCACCACTCAGATACCTCCACCATCTGCACCTCTTTAAAGAGCGTGTTCACTTTGTGTTTGACTCCTTGAAAACGCTTACAGTCAAACATAAGGCAAATGTAATTAAAATGGTAAAGCCATAAAAAAATAGTTTTCAAAGTAAGAATCAAAAGCAAATTCTTGTCAAAGATTAAAAAGCAATCTTATCTCAAAATAAATGAATATTATCATTCAAACAAAAAAAGAATATAATGATTAATAACCATCAGTGGCGGTTCTACGGGGTGGCACGGGGTGGCAGCTGCCACCTCAGAAAAATGCCTTGCCACCCCAGCTGCCGCCCCAGTTGGCAGCTTTGTTTTGAAAGGAAAGTTGTGGCTCATCGGACATTTATGAGAGAAAATCTCTAATGTCCGAGTGCAAGTGAATGCAGCACAAGACGTGAGCCTTGTAACCCCTCCCCCGGCCCTGGCGCGAGCCTGGAAATATGATTGGCGGCGATTTCATTTGAACGGGGGGACAGCGCAAAACGAGAAGCATTTCGGATCCAAGTAGACGGAAGGAATGAGGTATTTGCAATGACAGAGAAGAGCCTGTCAAGTTTGGCTGTAAGGCAAGTTTATTGATATAGCACTTTTCTGTATGCGACAATTCAAAGTGCTTTATAAAACAAATTAAAATACTTTTTAGGATAAATACGGTAAAAACACATATATAATTGCATTTTACAACAGGCATTACAAAGCAAAGATAATAAAATAATAAAAATAAACACCACAGGTATACAATACGTTTAAAAGGCATAGGCATACTGTAGTGTGAATCTGAGCAGATCTACATTTAAAGCAGCCAAAGAGATATGTTTTTAGTCTTGATTTAAAAATAGTAAGCGTTTCTGCGGACGTGCATGATTTGGGTAGTTTGTTCCAGAGTGTCGGGGCATAACAGCTAAATGCTGTCTCTCCTTTTTTTGTTGTTACTCTCTGAGCCGATAGCAGACCCGTCCCAGAAGACCTGAGGCACCTTGATGGCTCGTAATTATGAGTTCAACAATATACTTTGGTCCTAAACCATGTAATGATTTAAAAACTAGCAATAGTACTTTAAAATCAATTATTTGGCCGACTGGAAGCCAATGTAAAGATTTAGAACCGGACTGATGTGATCCACTCTTTTAGTGTTAGTGAGGAGGACACGTGCAGCAGCGTTCTGAATCAGCTGCAGCTTTCTGATGGATTTCTTTGTCAGCCCTGTGAAGACACTATTGCAGTAGTCGAGTAAAGATAAAAGCATGGACAAGCTTTTCTAAGTCCTGTTGTGACATTAGTTTTGTAATCTTCGATATGTTCTTCAGGCTGTACTCAGCATTGAATCAAAATGCACCATAGCTTTAAATCTTAATCAGTTTGTGAGGTGTTTTGCTGAGCCACATGGTGATCGCCTCATTCAGCTGTTATAGCCAACTTGATGCTCTGCTCACGGATGACTCAATGAGCGTAATAAACTGTTAAGATGATGACCGTACGTGTGTAAATACATTTTTCTTCTGTGTGGGGGTCTGCCCCCAAACAACAGTCTCAAGTCCTGAGAAAGTCAAATCAGACGGTGTGTAATACTTCACTGCCCAGCCAACAGAAAGTAACCACTCTGATTGAACTAGGCCAGTAGGTACGGACTTTCCACTGGATCATAACTGCAGCGATGTTTATGTTTTAGCTGAATACACGTTTTTTAACCCTAACTGATGCAGTTAGTCACTTCTTTAATGTTTGTTCTTTCTGATGTAAAGTCACGTTTGTAACTGTTTGCAATGAAGTCGTGGGGCGCTGAACTGTTCCTTTGATTCTTTTGAATTATGATAGTAATTACTTGTCTTTCAAATTTGAAGGAGGGTGAGCAAGCATCTTGAGGAACGTTCATCATTAACTCTCCAAATAATAGAGTTTATTTAATAATAACATATGATTATCATAATATGTGAATCATAACAGTGATTGACAGCTGATAGGAATAATATGATTGTTAATATAATCATATTAATTCATACACACATCGATGAGACAGTTCATTAATGTACTTATTGCAGCAGTCTGCATATATTTGGTTCCCCTGCTGGTCTAAGAGTGAAACAAACTCATTCAGTTATTGTTCAGTTAAAATTCATTCAATTAAGCCTGCCACCTTATATATTTATATTTAAGGCTTTACTGATGTGACACAATAATGTCACCTAATGTTATTTAGTTAACATATTAATATTGTGGCTTTCCAACTAACATTAATTGATATGACTGCGATTAAATCAGCATATACTTCTGCCAGGGGATGCCACCCCTCAAATTCTCCTGCCACCCTCTGGCCACCCCATGAATATTTTTCTAGATCCGCCCCTGGTAAGGAGCATTTACTGGAACAAGCTGAACACACACACACACACACACACACACACACACACACACACACACACACACACACACACACACACACACACACACACACACACACACACACACACACACACACACACACACACACACACACACACACACACACACACACACACACACACACATACATACACATACACACACACACACACACACACACACACACACACACACACACACACAGACACACACACACACACACACACACACACACACACACACACACACACACATACATACACATACACACACACATACACACACACACACACACACACACACACACGTTGAAATGTAATTGTATCACTGTATATATATATCATCAATAATATGTAAACATTTGAAATGTATGTTAATGTTGTTAATTATTTTGTATTGTGATGCTTTGGCAACATTGTTTAATTTAACTTTCATGCCAATAAAGCCCCTTTGAATTGAATTGAATTGAAATGAATTGAAAGAGAGACAGAGAGAGACAGAGAGAGAGAGAGAGAGAGAGAGAGAGAGAGAGAGAGAGAGAGAGAGAGAGAGAGAGAGAGACAGAGCAGCACTTCCTCACACAATGCACAACTTTTGAACCTATATGGAAACAATTCTTCCCAAAACTCAAACATAAGCATCCTCAATTATTTAAAAATGAAAATGAAAAACTAAAAATACTTCTCGGGGAATATAAAGAGAGCTGCATTGTGGCAGGACAGTTTGTCTCTGCCTCAGTCTGAGGAACAGCTTGTCTCTGCCTCAGTCTGAGGGACAGTTTGTCTCTGCCTCAGTCTGAGAGACAGTTTGTCTCTGCCTCAGTCTGAGGGACAGTTTGTCTCTACCTCAGTCTGAGGGACAGTTTGTCTCTGACTCAGTCTGAGGGCCAGTTTGTCCCTGCCTCAGTCTGAGGGACAGTATGTCTCTGCCTCAGTCTGAGAGACAGTTTGTCTCTGCCTCAGTCTGAGGGACAGTTTGTCTGCTCAGTCTGAGGGACAGTTTGTCTCTGCCTCAGTCTGAGGGCCAGTTTGTCCCTGCCTCAGTCTGAGGGACAGTATGTCTCTGCCTCAGTCTGAGAGACAGTTTGTCTCTGCCTCAGTCTGAGGGACAGTGTGTCTGCTCAGTCTGAGGGACAGTTTGTCTCTGCCTCAGTCTGAGAGACAGTTTGTTTCTGCCTCAGTCTGAGGGACAGTTTGTCTCTGCCACAGTCTGAGGGACAGTTTGTCTCTGCCTCAGTGTGAGGGACAGTCTGTCTCTGCCTCAGTCTGAGGGACAGTGTGTCTCTGCCTCAGTCTGAGGGACAGTTTGTCTCTGCCTCAGTCTGAGGGACAGTTTGTCTCTGCCACAGTCTGAGGGACAGTTTGTCTCTGCCTCAGTGTGAGGGACAGTGTGTCTCTGCCTCAGTCTGAGGGACAGTTTGTCTCTGCCACAGTCTGAGGGACAGTGTGTCTCTTCCTCAGTCTGAGGGTGAGGGACAGTGTGTCTCTGCCTCAGTCTGAGGGACAGTGTGTCTCTGTCTCAGTCTGAGGGACAGTATGTCTCTGCCTCAGTCTGAGGGACAGTGTGTTTCTTCCTCAGTCTGAGGGTGAGGGACAGTGTGTCTCTGCCTCAGTCTGAGGGACAGTTTGTCTCTGCCTCAGTCTGAGGGTGAGGGACAGTGTGTCTCTGCCTCAGTCTGAGGGACAGTGTGTCTCTGCCTCAGTCTGAGGGACAGTGTGTCTCTGCCTCAGTCTGAGGGACAGTGTGTTTCTGCCTCAGTCTGAGGGACAGTGTGTCTCTGCCTCAGTCTGAGGGACAGTGTGTCTCTGCCTCAGTCTGAGGGACAGTGTGTCTCTGCCTCAGTCTGAGGGACAGTGAGCAGGTACACCAGGTCTCTCATCTTCAGTATATCATGCTATATTTTGTATTCATGTTTTCTATGGATCTGTGTTCCTTGTTTTTAGCAGTTTGTTTATCTGTTTATCTGTTTATCTGTTTATTTGTTTATTTGTTTATTTTGTATCTGTTTATTTGTTTATTTGTGTGTTTGTGTGTTTGTTTATTTGTTTATTTGTTTATCTGTTTATTTGTTTATTTGTTTATCTGTTTATCTGTGTGTTTGTTTATTTGTGTGTTTGTGTGTTGGTTTATTTGTTTATTTGTTTATCTGTGTGTTTGTTTATTTGTTTATTTGTTTATCTGTGTGTTTGTGTGTTTGTGTGTTGGTTTATTTGTTTATTTGTTTATCTGTGTGTTTGTTTATTTGTGTGTTTGTTTATTTGTTTATTTGTGTGTTTGTTTATTTGTTTATTTGTTTATTTGTTTATTTGTTTATTTGTGTGTTTGTAAAGATGTTACAGCTATACAAAGCTTTGGCAATGCTGTATGTAAATAAGGTCATGCTAATAAAGCTTTTGAATTGAATTGAGAGACACACAGAATAACATATAAACTACTTTGTATGATCTTCCCCCTCCGACTCCAGGCTTGTCACTAACGATGTTATTCGTGTCATTACGTTCTGTCTGTCTTCGATGTTCAAGGGAAGCATGATTTCCACCCAAAGGAGTCTGCTGCTGACACTGAACGCTTCTTCTCAATACAGATATTTGAAGCTCTAGATATCAACATGTTCAGATCAGGAGTCCAGACACGAAGAGCGTGGCTTTGAGGTCAGTCCAAACCCAGAGATTACCTGATAACTCTAACCCTTCAAAGTTTCCATGACGATGAGATAAAGATGTCATGTTGTCGGTCCACCAATGAGACGCTGTTGCTGAGGGTTGATACAGATCTTATAAGTGAGCGGTGTCAGTGTTTGCACAACACTCTCGAGGAAACCTCGGAGCAGAATGGCTGCAGTCTCAGAGCTCTCCGTGCTGCTGCTTGCTCTCATCAGCAACATTCACGCTGAAGAACTCATCGTCCTCCGAGAGGAAAGCGACTCTCTCACCTTCGAGCTCCCAGAGGAGGCCGGCTCCTGCCTGATCTCCAGATCTGTTGGTGAGGAGAAGCTGGTCCTGTGGAACACCTCTGACCTCTGGCCCCAGAACTCCTCACTACCTGAAGACCTGAAACAACGACTCGTCAGCGTGGCCGATACTTCTTCCTACGAGATCAACGACCTGACCCGCTCAGACTCCGGCCTGTACCAAGAGGAGTGCTGGACTGAGGGCAAAGTGACTCGAGAGAGAAACATCACACTTACTGTTTGTAGTTCACTAGATGGGCCCTTTCGTGAATACATGAAAGATGAAGAAACAATAGACCTGCGTTGTCTTGGAGCAGCTGACCACCTGGATGTCCAGTGGCTCAAACGGGATTATCGACATGAACAGAAAATATGGACCAGAGTTTTTGGGGACGATACGGCATCAGTGATGGAACATGATAGAGGAAGATACCAAGTGGTGAAGAACACATCAGCTCTACGTATATCCAACACCTCAGCCGCTGACCTCGGAGAATACACCTGTCTGAGGATGGACCAACAGCAGTGTGTTAGTGGTAAGACTGTAAAGTATCAGCTGTTAGAGTGGATCTATCACTCAGTGGAAGACACGGCTGTGTTGCAGTGCCCTGACTCTGGTTTCAATGAAGAGAAGCCTCCAGATTGGAAGACTAAGTTATTCAACAATCATCAAGAACAACATAACCAGCCTGTGGGTGTAAGGGACCAGAACTACTCTCTGGTGTTAACATCGGTAACGTTAAATCACACAGGTTGGTACTCTTGTAATAACTTAAATATGTTGAAAGAATATCGGCTGATGGTGTGCCCCAAATTCCCCCCCCCTGATGTAGAGCTCTTCTCAGGGGGAGAAGAAGTCACTCTCAGATGCAAAGATAGGGAAAAGGGTCAGTATCATCTTTGGTTCTTTAAGTCGAACCGAACCAAAGGAAGAACCATTAGTTTATATTATAATCAGACCAGTAACAATGTGCGCAGGGACAGTGATGGGAGATTGGTGATTTCTGATGTCTCTCTGGAAGACACAGGAGAGTATTGGTGTGTAGTTACTGACAGATATGGTCAGTGTCTGTCTTCAACCAAGACCCTCCTGCGCAGAGACCCCTTTGGGGTTCACTCCACCTTCTACGCAGTGAGATGCTCAGCGCTCAGTGTTCTGCTGCTGATGCTCTGTGTTGCTGTAGTCACTGTGACCCTGAGGACCAGAACACGGGACACTTGATATGCATCTGTTCACTTCCCTCTGTCCTCGTCCTCTTTCATACAGCGGCTCAGAAACAGCATTATTATTATTTTTGATAAATTCATTAACAATTTAAAAGTGTAAAAGGTTAAATTTAAGATAGGAATACAAACTATAAATACATAATAATACTTGGAAAAAAGGCTTTAATGTTGGCATTTTTTATGAATATATCTTTAATATAACATACATTTTATTAAATATAAATATATGATTCTATGTTGTATATATATTTCTGAAAATATAAAATAAGACAGAGACAGAGAGAGAGACAGAGAGAGAGAGAGAGAGAGACAGAGAGAGAGAGAGAGAGAGAGAGAGAGAGAGAGAGAGAGAGAGAGAGAGAGAGAGAGAGAGAGAGAGAGAGAGACAGAGACAGAGAGAGAGAGGTTACAGAGACCAACGGCAAAATGTAACATCATTATTATTATTATTATTTTGGTTGATAAATTATTTGACCATTTAAAAATAGAAAAGGTGAAACAGAGAATACAGAGAAAAAGGGTTTAAAAGTTTAAAGTAAATAAAGATATTGTTATTAATATAAACATATATTTAGTTTTGTATGAATATATTCTTGTATATTGTAAATGTGTGTTTTGCTCTTCTTGTAAAGACTTGTGATGTTAGGGTCCCTGCTCCGCTCTGCTCCGTGTTGTTTTCATATATATTGTTAAATGTTCACTTATCAACCTTTTAAACATCGCTTTTACATTCAATGATTTCAATCCCCTTATTTTTAATCCTGTGTTTTTAGACTGATGTTTTATTTCAAATCAAATAATTGTGATTTTCTTTGAATTGGATGTGAAAGAATGTGATTTCTGTTTGATGCATTTCATAAGTCCTGTATCTCTCATGGTGTCAGTGTTACATCATGTGCTCTCATACCTTGGTATATATATCTATCAGTTATCAAGTGTCTGTCTAATAAAGATTACAACCAATCAAACCTGGAACACCCTTCTTCTGTTTTGTGATCGTTAGAATATTATTATTTACATCAGAGCTTTTCAAATGACTAACTCATATTCAAAAGTAACGTCCACAAAGTCGATGAAATGATGAACCCTTTCCCTCCTATCAGACGCTTCTCTTTGGAACGACGCCACACTTCAGGCCATTATGATTATCATGTTTTATTCTTATTCATTTTCTCTCTCTCTTTTATTGAAGTAATTGTTCTGTAAACTGAGATAAACATAGATATCTTTCTACATGATTAAAGTCAGATTGTTGCCCCCATGGAGAGGTGTGTGTTATATGCTCAGAAACTGCTCTGCACACATTGAGTACGCTAGAGGGGAAGGGGCTCAAATGCATGGAAGGGCACTTTGGAGATATTTGTCCCCTCTCCTACATCAACAGGTGTCCCCTCTTCTCCATGTCTCTTCTACATCAACATGTGTCCCCTCTTCTTCATGTCTCTTCTACATCAACATGTGTCCCCTCTTCTTCATGTCTCTTCTACATCAACATGTGTCCCCTCTTCTTCATGTCTCTTCTACATCAACATGTGTCCCCTCTTCTCCATGTCTCTTCTACATCAACAGGTGTCCCCTCTTCTCCATGTCTCTTCTACATCAACATGTGTCCCCTCTTCTTCATGTCTCTTCTACATCAACATGTGTCCCCTCTTCTTCATGTCTCTTCTACATCAACATGTGTCCCCTCTTCTTCATTTCTCTTCTACATCAACATGTGTCCCCTCTTCTTCATGTCTCTTCTACACGGGCCCGGCGCCACGAGGGGGCAAAAGGGGGCATTGCCCCCTCAGTTGTATTATTTGCCCCCTCACTTTGAGCATCATTCATCCATCAAAAAGTACAATAAATGTCACAATTATTAAATAACTTTAAATATTTTGTTTCCACAATACACGTTACTATGTTTAGATCAGATGTGTGGGCAGGCAGTCAAGCAACGTGTAAAAAAGCCTCAACCCCAAGTGAGCTAGTCTTAATGTTAGCGTGTGTGCTAGCTGTAAACACAGTCGGATGGGTGACCAAAACGTCCCCGTTTCCGGGCAGAGTCCCCGTTTTCGGTGGCTGGTACCCGGTTGAAACTCCCGAAAATGTTCCCGTTTTTGAACGTGCGTTAAAAAAGATAGAGCAAGGTGAAATCAAATGTTACATGTCAGTAAAAACAGAGTAACAGTGTTGTGCCTGTTTGTAGCGTTAGCGTATTTCTTCTTCTACTTCTTCTTCTTCTTCTTCTTCTTCTTTTGTCTTTAATGGCGAATCGCTTCCACTTGGAGCATATATCGCCACCTACTGTTGATTTATTAAATGTTCATATTAAATCCTTGTCCTCAGACCAGTGTTTTTGAGGAACTTGAAGATCAGCTTGTTTGCTTAATTTCTTGATTTACTTTCGTATATTGACTTGAAATCCATGTTGTTTGACATCAACAAAAAATAAGACAAACAACTACAGATAGCACCACACGTGATGGTTACTTGTTATTATTTAGGGCTGTATGGATCACGTTTTTGCCAAAGCGAGCCCTTTTACTGGAATAACAATATGTTATGTATTATATAAACCGTATTGTTACAATGAGCGATATCTCGTGACGGATTTTGGAACATTGATTTGATTTTTCTCC
Organism: Notothenia rossii; assembly: GCF_949606895.1. Classification (NCBI taxonomy): domain Eukaryota; kingdom Metazoa; phylum Chordata; class Actinopteri; order Perciformes; family Nototheniidae; genus Notothenia; species Notothenia rossii. The sequence continues at coordinate 95,671,515 of NC_136902.1, read as the reverse complement.
TGGCAGTTAGACTCTAGAGACAAACCAGGGGACTTTATTTTTATTTTTAATCTGTGTCTGTCCATTTGGTGTAGTATTTGATCCAATATTACATTTGGTTTATATATTAGTCACTTTCTCATGAAATGCCAGGTTTTAGGCCTTGGTCTGAACATTCAATCCAGAAAATAAAAAATCAGCCAGATTAATGTTTCTTTAATCCTGACCTGACTAGAGGTAAGTCCATCTGTATAGGAAGACGAGTTAAGGGATAGAGGAGAAAAGGTTATGGTATAATTACAGAGCCTGTCCATTTATAAATTGAGGAAGTCAATGTTAGTCTGTAAAACAAAGTTCAGCCATCTAATAATGTACTATCTATTATTAAAGATCAGAGGAAAAGAACAGAACGACAGAGGTAAATCCAGAATAACAAATAAAGAAGCAAAGAGATTGTAGAGCAGTGAGAAGGAAAAAAGCTTGGTGTGTCATTTCATTACATTGCCAGTATTTTTCATTGTTGTGAAAAAAGAATCGCCCCCTCGGATTTTTTAACAGCCCCCTCAGTCATTTCATCCTGGAGCCGGGCCTGCCTCTACATCAACATGTGTCCCCTCTTCTTCATGTCTCTTCTACATCAACATGTGTCCCCTCTTCTTCATGTCTCTTCTACATCAACATGTGTCCCCTCTTCTTCATGTCTCTTCTACATCAACATGTGTCCCCTCTTCTTCATGTCTCTTCTACATCAACATGTGTCCCCTCTTCTTCATGTCTCTTCTACATCAACATGTGTCCCCTCTTCTCCATGTCTCTTCTACATAAACATGTGTCCCCTCTTCTCCATGTCTCTTCTCATCAACATGTGTCCCCTCCTCTCCATGTCTCTTCTCATCAACATGTGTCCCCTCCTCTTCAGGTCTCTTCTACATCAACATGTGTCCCCTCTTCTTCATGTCTCTTCTACATCAACATGTGTCCCCTCTTCTTCATGTCTCTCCTACATCAACATGTCTCCCCTCTTCTCCATGTCTCTTCTACATCAACATGTGTCCCCTCTTCTTCATGTCTCTTCTACATCAACATGTGTCCCCTCTTCTCCATGTCTCTTCTCATCAACATGTGTCCCCTCCTCTCCATGTCTCTTCTCATCAACATGTGTCCCCTCCTCTTCAGGTCTCTTCTACATCAACATGTGTCCCCTCTTCTTCATGTCTCTTCTACATCAACATGTGTCCCCTCTTCTTCATGTCTCTCCTACATCAACATGTCTCCCCTCTTCTCCATGTCTCTTCTACATCAACATGTGTCCCCTCTTCTTCATGTCTCTTCTACATCAACATGTGTCCCCTCTTCTTCATGTCTCTCCTACATCAACATGTGTCCCCTCTTCTCCATGTCTCTTCTACATCAACATGTGTCCCCTCTTCTTCATGTCTCTTCTACATCAACATGTGTCCCCTCTTCTCCATGTGTCTTCTACATCAACATGTGTCCCCTCTTCTCCATGTCTCTCCTACATCAACATGTGTCCCCTCTTCTCCATGTCTCTTCTCATCAACATGTGTCCCCTCTTCTCCATGTCTCTTCTACATCAACATGTGTTCCCTCTTCTTCATGTCTCTTCTCATCAACATGTGTCCCCTCTTCTCCATGTCTCTTCTACATCAACATGTGTCCCCTCTTCTTCATGTCTCTTCTACATCAACATGTGTCCCCTCTTCTCCATGTCTCTTCTCCATCAACATGTGTCCCCTCTTCTTCATGTCTCTTGTACATCAACATGTGTCCCCTCTTCTTCATGTCTCTCCTACATCAACATGTGTCCCCTCTTCTTCATGTCTCCTCTACATCAACATGTGTCCCCTCTTCTTCATGTCTCTTCTACATCAACATGTGTCCCCTCTTCTCCATGTCTCCTCTACATCAACATGTGTCCCCTCTTCTTCATGTCTCTTCTACATCAACATGTGTCCCCTCTTCTTCATGTCTCTTCTACATCAACATGTGTCCCCTCTTCTTCATGTCTCTTCTACATCAACATGTGTCCCCTCTTCTTCATGTCTCTTCTACATCAACATGTGTCCCCTCTTCTTCATGTCTCTTCTACATCAACATGTGTCCCCTCTTCTCCATGTCTCTTCTACATAAACATGTGTCCCCTCTTCTCCATGTCTCTTCTCATCAACATGTGTCCCCTCCTCTCCATGTCTCTTCTCATCAACATGTGTCCCCTCCTCTTCAGGTCTCTTCTACATCAACATGTGTCCCCTCTTCTTCATGTCTCTTCTACATCAACATGTGTCCCCTCTTCTTCATGTCTCTCCTACATCAACATGTCTCCCCTCTTCTCCATGTCTCTTCTACATCAACATGTGTCCCCTCTTCTTCATGTCTCTTCTACATCAACATGTGGCCCCTCTTCTCCATGTCTCCTCTACATCAACATGTGTCCCCTCTTCTCCATGTCTCTTCTACATCAACATGTGTCCCCTCTTCTTCATGTCTCTTCTACATCAACATGTGTCCCCTCTTCTCCATGTCTCTTCTCCATCAACATGTGTCCCCTCTTCTTCATGTCTCTTGTACATCAACATGTGTCCCCTCTTCTTCATGTCTCTCCTACATCAACATGTGTCCCCTCTTCTTCATGTCTCTCCTACATCAACATGTGTCCCCTCTTCATCATGTCTCTCCTACATCAACATGTGTCCCCTCTTCATCATGTCTCTCCTACATCAACATGTGTCCCCTCTTCTTCATGTCTCTCCTACATCAACATGTGTCCCCTCTTCTTCATGTCTCTCCTACATCAACATGTGTCCCCTCTTCTTCATGTCTCTCCTACATCAACATGTGTCCCCTCTTCATCATGTCTATTCTACATCAACATGTGTCCCCTCTTCTTCATGTCTCTCCTACATCAACATGTGTCCCCTTTTCTTCATGTCTCTCCTACATCAACATGTGTCCCCTCTTCTTCATGTCTCTCCTACATCAACATGTGTCCCCTCTTCTTCATGTCTCTCCTACATCAACATGTGTCCCCTCTTCTTCATGTCTCTCCTACATCAACATGTGTCCCCTCTTCTTCATGTCTCTTCTACATCAACATGTGTCCCCTCTTCTTCATGTCTCTCCTACATCAACATGTGTCCCCTCTTCATCATGTCTATTCTACATCAACATGTGTCCCCTCTTCTTCATGTCTCTCCTACATCAACATGTGTCCCCTCTTCTCCATGTCTCTTCTACATCAACATGTGTCCCCTCTTCTTCATGTCTCTTCTACATCAACATGTGTCCCCTCTTCTTCATGTCTCTTCTACATCAACATGTGTCCCCTCTTCTTCATGTCTCTTCTACATCAACATGTGTCCCCTCTTCTCCATGTCTCTTCTACATAAACATGTGTCCCCTCTTCTCCATGTCTCTTCTCATCAACATGTGTCCCCTCCTCTCCATGTCTCTTCTCATCAACATGTGTCCCCTCCTCTTCATGTCTCTTCTACATCAACATGTGTCCCCTCTTCTTCATGTCTCTTCTACATCAACATGTGTCCCCTCTTCTCCATGTCTCTTCTACATAAACATGTGTCCCCTCTTCTCCATGTCTCTTCTCATCAACATGTGTCCCCTCCTCTCCATGTCTCTTCTCATCAACATGTGTCCCCTCCTCTTCATGTCTCTTCTACATCAACATGTGTCCCCTCTTCTTCATGTCTCTTCTACATTAACATGTGTCCCCTCTTCTTCATGTCTCTTCTACATCAACATGTGTCCCCTCTTCTTCATGTCTCTTCTACATCAACATGTGTCCCCTCTTCTCCATGTCTCTTCTACATCAACATGTGTCCCCTCTTCTCCATGTCTCTTCTACATCAACATGTGTCCCCTCTTCTCCATGTCTCTTATACATCAACATGTGTCCCCTCTTCTTCATGTCTCTTCTACATCAACATGTGTCCCCTCTTCTTCATGTCTCTTCTACATCAACATGTGTCCCCTCTTCCTCATGTCTCTTCTACATCAACATGTGTCCCCTCTTCTCCATGTCTCTTCTACATCAACATGTGTCCCCTCTTCTCCATGTCTCTTATACATCAACATGTGTCCCCTCTTCTCCATGTCTCTTCTACATCAACATGTGTCCCCTCTTCTCCATGTCTCTTCTACATCAACATGTGTCCCCTCTTCTCCATGTCTCCTCTACATCAACATGTGTCCCCTCTTCTTCATGTCTCCTCTACATCAACATGTGTCCCCTCTTCTTCATGTCTCCTCTACATCAACATGTGTCCCCTCTTCTTCATGTCTCTCCTACATCAACATGTGTCCCCTCTTCTTCATGTCTCTTCTACTCAACATGTGTCCCCTCTTCTCCATGTCTCTTCTCCATCAACATGTGTCCCCTCTTCTTCATGTCTCTTCTACATCAACATGTGTCCCCTCTTCTTCATGTCTCTTCTACATCAACATGTTTCCCCTCTTCTTCATGTCTCTTCTACATCAACATGTGTCCCCTCTTCTCCATGTCTCTTCTACATCAACATGTGTCCCCTCTTCTTCATGTCTCTTCTACATCAACATGTGTCCCCTCTTCTCCATGTCTCTTCTACATCAACATGTTTCCCCTCTTCTTCATGTCTCTTCTACATCAACATGTGTCCCCTCTTCTCCATGTCTCTTCTACATCAACATGTGTCCCCTCTTCTCCATGTCTCTTCTACATCAACATGTGTCCCCTCTTCTTCATGTCTCTCCTACATCAACATGTGTCCCCTCTTCTCCATGTCTCTTCTACATCAACATGTGTCCCCTCTTCTTCATGTCTCTTCTACATCAACATGTGTCCCCTCTTCTTCATGTCTCTCCTACATCAACATGTGTCCCCTCTTCTCCATGTCTCTTCTACATCAACATGTGTCCCCTCTTCTTCATGTCTCTTCTACATCAACATGTGTCCCCTCTTCTCCATGTGTCTTCTACATCAACATGTGTCCCCTCTTCTTCATGTCTCTTCTACATCAACATGTGTCCCCTCTTCTTCATGTCTCTTCTACATCAACATGTGTCCCCTCTTCTTCATGTCTCTTCTACATCAACATGTGTCCCCTCTTCTTCATGTCTCTTCTCCATCAACATGTGTCCCCTCTTCTTCATGTCTCTTCTCCATCAACATGTGTCCCCTCTTCTCCATGTCTCTTCTACATCAACATGTGTCCCCTCTTCTTCATGTCTCTTCTACATCAACATGTGTCCCCTCTTCTTCATGTCTCTTCTACATCAACATATGTCCCCTCTTCTTCATGTCTCTTCTACATCAACATGTGTCCCCTCTTTTTCATGTCTCTTCTACATCAACATGTGTCCCCTCTTCTTCATGTCTCTTCTACATCAACATGTGTCCCCTCTTCTTCATGTCTCTTCTACATCAACATGTGTCCCCTCTTCTTCATGTCTCTTCTACATCAACATGTGTCCCCTCTTCTCCATGTCTCTTCTACATCAACATGTGTCCCCTCTTCTCCATGTCTCTTCTACATCAACATGTGTCCCCTCTTCTTCATGTCTCTCCTACATCAACATGTGTCCCCTCTTCTCCATGTCTCTTCTACATCAACATGTGTCCCCTCTTCTTCATTTCTCTTCTACATCAACATTTGTCCCCTCTTCTTCATGTCTCTCCTACATCAACATGTGTCCCCTCTTCTCCATGTCTCTTCTACATCAACATGTGTCCCCTCTTCTTCATGTCTCTTCTACATCAACATGTGTCCCCTCTTCTCCATGTGTCTTCTACATCAACATGTGTCCCCTCTTCTCCATGTCTCTCCTACATCAACATGTGTCCCCTCTTCTCCATGTCTCTTCTCATCAACATGTGTCCCCTCTTCTCCATGTCTCTTCTACATCAACATGTGTCCCCTCTTCTTCATGTCTCTCCTACATCAACATGTGTCCCCTCTTCTTCATGTCTCTTCTACATCAACATGTGTCCCCTCTTCTCCATGTCTCTTCTACATCAACATTTGTCCCCTCTTCTCCATGTCTCTTCTCCATCAACATGTGTCCCCTCTTCTTCATGTCTCTTCTACATCAACATGTGTCCCCTCTTCTCCATGTCTCTTCTCCATCAACATGTGTCCCCTCTTCTTCATGTCTCTCCTACATCAACATGTGTCCCCTCTTCTTCATGTCTCTTCTACATCAACATGTGTCCCCTCTTCTTCATGTCTCTTCTACATCAACATGTGTCCCCTCTTCTTCATGTCTCTTCTACATCAACATGTGGCCCCTCTTCTTCATGTCTCTTCTACATCAACATGTGGCCCCTCTTCTTCATGTCTCTACTACATCAACATGTGGCCCCTCTTCTTCATGTCTCTTCTACATCAACATGTGTCCCCTCTTCTTCATGTCTCTTCTACATCAACATGTGTCCCCTCTTCTTCATGTCTCTTCTACATCAACATGTGTCCCCTCTTCTTCATGTCTCTTCTACATCAACATGTGTCCCCTCTTCTTCATGTCTCCTCTACATCAACATGTGTCCCCTCTTCTTCATGTCTCTTCTACATCAACATGTGGCCCCTCTTCTTCATGTCTCTTCTACATCAACATGTGTCCCCTCTTCTCCATGTCTCTTCTACATCAACATGTGGCCCCTCTTCTTCATGTCTCCTCTACATCAACATGTGTCCCCTCTTCTCCATGTCTCTTCTACATCAACATGTCTCCCCTCTTCTTCATGTCTCTTCTACATCAACATGTGTCCCCTCTTCTTCATGTCTCTTCTACATCAACATGTGTCCCCTCTTCTTCATGTCTCTTCTACATCAACATGTGGCCCCTCTTCTTCATGTCTCTTCTACATCAACATGTGGCCCCTCTTCTTCATGTCTCTTCTACATCAACATGTGTCCCCTCTTCTTCATGTCTCCTCTACATCAACATGTGTCCCCTCTTCTCCATGTCTCTTCTACATCAACATGTGTCCCCTCTTCTCCATGTCTCTTCTACATCAACATGTGGCCCCTCTTCTTCATGTCTCTTCTACATCAACATGTGTCCCCTCTTCTTCATGTCTCTTCTAAATCAACATGTGTCCCCTCTTCTTCATGTCTCTTCTACATCAACATGTGTCCCCTCTTCTCCATGTCTCTTCTACATCAACATTTGTCCCCTCTTCTCCATGTCCCTTCTACATCAACATGTGTCCCCTGTTCTTCATGTGTCTTCTACATCAACATGTGTCCCCTCTTCTTCATGTCTCTTCAACATCAACATGTGTCCCCTCTTCGCCATGTCTCTTCTACATCAACATGTGTCCCCTCTTCTTCATGTCTCTTCAACATCAACATGTGTCCCCTCTTCTCCATGTCTCTTCTACATCAACATGTGTCCCCTCTTCTTCATGTCTCTTCTACATCAACATGTGTCCCGTGTTCTTCATGTCTCTTCTACATCAACATGTGTCCCCTCTTCTTCATGTCTCTCCTACATCAACATGTGTCCCCTCTTCTCCATGTCTCTTCTACATCAACATGTGTCCCCTGTTCTTCATGTGTCTTCTACATCAACATGTGTCCCCTCTTCTTCATGTGTCTTCTCATCAACATGTGTCCCCTCTTCTCCATGTCTCTTCTACATCAACATGTGTCCCCTGTTCTTCATGTGTCTTCTACATCAACATGTGTCCCCTCTTCTCCATGTCTCTCCTACATCAACATGTGTCCCCTCTTCTCCATGTGTCTTCTACATCAACATGTGTCCCCTCTTCTTCATGTGTCTTCTCATCAACATGTGTCCCCTCTTCTCCATGTCTCTTCTACATCAACATGTGTCCCCTGTTCTTCATGTGTCTTCTACATCAACATGTGTCCCCTCTTCTCCATGTCTCTCCTACATCAACATGTGTCCCCTCTTCTCCATGTCTCTTCTACATCAACATGTGTCCCCTCTTCTTCATGTCTCTTCTACATCAACATGTGTCCCCTCTTCTTCATGTCTCTTCTACATCAACATGTGTCCCCTCTTCTCCATGTCTCTTCTACATCAACATGTGTCCCCTCTTCTTCATGTCTCTTCTACATCAACATGTGTCCCCTCTTCTTCATGTGTCTTCTCATCAACATGTGTCCCCTCTTCTCCATGTCTCTTCTACATCAACATGTGTCCCCTGTTCTTCATGTGTCTTCTACATCAACATGTGTCCCCTCTGAGATTCTCTCTCTTTTTGATCCATTTCTATAAAAACCTGTCTGAAAATGAGCTGATCAGATTTTGGCCGCTTTATGATGTCATAACGATGTTTTGTCTTGTGTAACCATTAGCCAATCAGCAACAAGGTAACCCCCTCTAGTGGAGGATCCTCCCTAGCACCATCTAGTGGAGGATCCTCCCTAGCACCCTCTAGTGGAGGATCCTCCCTAGCCCCATCTAGTGGAGGATCCTCCCTAGCACCCTCTAGTGGAGGATCCTCCCTAGCACCCTCTAGTGGAGGATCCTCCCTAGCACCCTCTAGTGGAGGATCCTCCCTAGCCCCATCTAGTGGAGGATCCTCCCTAGCCCCATCTAGTGGAGGATCCTCCCTAGAACCCTCTTGTGGAGGATCCTCCCTAGCACCATCTAGTGGAGGATCCTCCCTAGCACCCTCTAGTGGAGGATCCTCCCTAGCACCCTCTAGTGGAGGATCCTCACTCCAAATGAAACACAGTCTTCAGAAAACATGGTTTATTGCAGATTTATCACCAAACTGACACGTGGAAACCTTCAGAGGAACAAACATCCGACACGCTGTCGAGGAAATACCTTCATGAGTCTTTGTTTACTGAATCAAACAACAACAACAACAACAACAACGGTTCAGAGACGTCTGGCCAACCTTCACGGTAAATATGAAATATTCTAAAAACAATCAGAGAATTCATTTAAACTTCTGGTGTTTGGTTATTTGTTGGTGTCCGTAGAAGCTCCATCGTCAGCACGCGCTGACCCTCGTTAGACGCTCGGAGGCTTCGGCTGGAGGGAATCTGCATCATGTAATAAAAGACTGAAGATAGAAAAGTATTTGCATCGCTAAGATTTATAAGAGTTTAATATATAAAAATACAGATGCTTTAAGTGAGCACCGTTATATTTAGAGCTAATGTTAAACTGTATGAACTGCCGTCTAACCATGTATAAGAAGAAAGGACTGGTTTAACTAAAGAAGAAACAAATGGAAATACACAAAGAAAAAAAATTGTCTTTAGAAAAAAAGTGTTTTTGGATTATTTTGTTTTGGCTGATTTTAAGTGTTTTCTGTGTTTTTCAGAGGAGGAATTGTTCTCAGATTTAACCCTTTGTTCTCAGAATTTCAGAATCAATATTTTTAAGAATACGTTTTTTTCCCTCAGATTTTGAATTTATTTGAGAAAATATGACTTTGTTTCCGATGTTTATTTTTTATTCAGAATTTTAAGGTTTTTCTTATTTCAAGTTTTTTTTCTTCAAAATTTCATTTTTTTTTTAAGAATGTCATGTTTTTTTCAAAATCTCACTTTTTTGGAATTTCATGTTTTTTTAATTTTATTTCAGTTTATTTGTTTAATTACAACAAAAACTAGAATTTCACGTCTTTTTTTTAAGAACTACATTTTCATCTCCAGGTGTACTTGTGTACCTCAGAAACTTTGAAAAGTACCTCAGTAACTAAAAAAGTACCTCAGTACTTGTGTACTTCAGTAACTTGTACTTGAGTAAAAGTATTTTGTTGCTTCCACACGCCGCCTTTGAGAGAAACCCTAACCAGAGAAACTGAGTTTTCCTGTCAGACTTGAACACATCTTAAAATAAAAAGGGGCGGAGCTGAGTAGCAGCACAGCTTCTGATTGGCTGTCAGGACTCTCTGACGACGTCACCTGAGAAATGCATCAAGGTTTGTGCATCAGGTAAAAACATTATTTTAATATAAAGATAAATATATTATTTCTCTTTATATTAAAATAAAAGTATTTACTTATTTATCTATTCCTTTTTAAGAATAAATACATTTTATTTGCTGATTTATTCTTTGTTTACGGCACATTCAGGATGAGGTGAGGATTTTCAGAATAAGAGCCTGAGTGGGTTTTCAGGGACTCGATGTAATGGAGGATTTTCAGAATAAGAGCCTCAGTGTGTGTTCAAGGACTCGATGTAATGGAGGATTTTCAGAATAAGAGCCTCAGTGTGTGTTCAAGGACTCGATGTAATGGAGGATTTTCAGAATAAGAGCCTCAGTGTGTGTTCAGGGACTCGATGTAATGGAGGATTTTCAGAATAAGAGCCTCAGTGTGTGTTCAAGGACTCGATGTAATGGAGGATTTTCAGAATAAGAGCCTCAGTGTGTGTTCAAGGACTCGATGTAATGGAGGATTTTCAGAATAAGAGCCTCAGTGTGTGTTCAGGGACTCGATGTAATGGAGGATTTTCAGAATAAGAGCCTCAGTGTGTGTTCAAGGACTCGATGTAATGGAGGATTTTCAGAATAAGAGCCTCAGTGTGTGTTCAGGGACTCGATGTAATGGAAAGTCGCTCCGAGAGCCCAGCTGGTCTCAACCTGATGGATCGTCCTTGCCAGCTGTAACACACACAATAACACACACATTAATACACACAATAACACACACATTAATACACACAATAACACACACATATTCACACACACTCAATACACACACCCCATGTGGAAAATACAAGTTATGATAAGGATATAATAATAAATCCAGAAGGAGTATTGGAGCCTGTGAACAACCTGCTGACGTTAGGGTGTTGAAGAAGACCCTTTAAAGAGTGGGGGGGCCCACCTTGAGAGTTTTGTGGGGGGGGAACCCCAGCTCCTGCAGCAGCGTGGAGATGTAGAGCAGGTCCAGACAGAGGAAGGGGCTCGAGCCGGAGGACGCACCCCACCCCCCGCACACTGAAACAGAAACAGCATCTCTCATCAGAGTCAGCGATTAGCATAAGCTAACGATCTTATTCCAATGTTTTTACAATGATGCAATGTGCGCCAAAGAGAAAAGACATCACCTTCATAACCCCGGTTGGTTTTTATATGAAATGTATTTTGACAATAAAAACTAAAACGAACTGTCATTTTCATATTAGCAGGCTAGCCCTTCAAAGTGCTAACGAAGAGCTAAAGCTTCAACTCATTGGAGTTTCCAATTGTATTTTATTTTGAATGTAAGCCTCTTCTACACATATTCTATTTCTATTCTATTTTGATATGTATTTATTGTTCCTATATATTAGATATAATGCTGTAGTGCCGTGTGCAGAGCGTCCAGCAGGGAGCACCCTCACCTCTCTGTATATTAGATATAATGCTGTAGTGCCGTGTGCAGAGCGTCCAGCAGGGGGCACGCTCACCTCTCTGTATATTATATATAATGCTGTAGTGCCGTGTGCAGAGCGTCCAGCAGGGGGCGCCCTCACCTCTCTGTATATTAGATATAATGCTGTAGTGCCGTGTGCAGAGCGTCCAGCAGGGGACGCCCTCACCCCTCTGTATATTAGATATAATGCTGTAGTGCCGTGTGCAGAGCGTCCAGCAGGGGGCGCCCTCACCCCTCTGTATATTAGATATAATGCTGTAGTGCCGTGTGCAGAGCGTCCAGCAGGGGACGCCCTCACCCCTCTGTATATTAGATATAATCTTGTAGTGCCGTGTGCAGAGCGTCCAGCAGGGGGCGCCCTCACCTCTCTGTATATTAGATATAATGCTGTAGTGCCGTGTGCAGAGCGTCCAGCAGGGGGGGCCCTCACCTCTCTGTATATTAGATATAATGCTGTAGTGCCGTGTGCAGAGCGTCCAGCAGGGGACGCCCTCACCTCTCTGTATATTAGATATAATGCTGTAGTGCCGTGTGCAGAGCGTCCAGCAGAGGGCGCCCTCACCTCTCTGTATATTAGATATAATGCTGTAGTGCCGTGTGCAGAGCGTCCAGCAGGGGGCACCTTCACCTCTCTGTATATTATATATAATGCTGTAGTGCCGTGTGCAGAGCGTCCAGCAGGGAGCACCTTCACCTCTCTGTATATTAGATATAATGCTGTAGTGCCGTGTGCAGAGCGTCCAGCAGGGAGCGCCCTCACCTCTCTGTATATTAGATATAATGCTGTAGTGCCGTGTGCAGAGCGTCCAGCAGGGGGCGCCCTCACCTCTCTGTATATTAGATATAATGCTGTAGTGCCGTGTGCAGAGCGTCCAGCAGAGGGCGCCCTCACCTCTCTGTATATTAGATATAATGCTGTAGTGCCGTGTGCAGAGCGTCCAGCAGGGGGCGCCCTCACCTCTCTGTATATTAGATATAATGCTGTAGTGCCGTGTGCAGAGCGTCCAGCAGGGGGCGCCCTCACCCCTCTGTATATTAGATATAATGCTGTAGTGCCGTGTGCAGAGCGTCCAGCAGGGGGCGCCCTCACCTCTCTGTATATTAGATATAATGCTGTAGTGCCGTGTGCAGAGCGTCCAGCAGGGGGCACCTTCACCTCTCTGTATATTAGATATAATGCTGTAGTGCCGTGTGCAGAGCGTCCAGCAGGGAGCGCCCTCACCTCTCTGTATATTATATATAATGCTGTAGTGCCGTGTGCAGAGCGTCCAGCAGGGAGCACCTTCACCTCTCTGTATATTAGATATAATGCTGTAGTGCCGTGTGCAGAGCGTCCAGCAGGGAGCGCCCTCACCTCTCTGTATATTATATATAATGCTGTAGTGCCGTGTGCAGAGCGTCCAGCAGGGGGCGCCCTCACCTCTCTGTATATTAGATATAATGCTGTAGTGCCGTGTGCAGAGCGTCCAGCAGGGGGCGCCCTCACCTCTCTGTATATTAGATATGTATAATATCACTCACCTCTCTCTGCTGCCTCGCTGTAATCTGAGACTCTGACGCTGCCTCCTGTCTGCTCCTCTGAAACACAACACATAGACCTTTATTACTTTATTATATACATCTTTATTTCATGTTTAAATATTGTTCTATTTTTAAACAATTTTTTGTTTCAGTGTGAAAATATTTGTTCAAACATTTTCTATTTTCTCTGAACTTTAATCTGTGTCCGCTCACATCGTTGAACAACACGAGACAAAATGTACATCTTTTCCTGAAAACGAATACTCATGTTTGTGCCGAGTTAGCATACTGTACATACTACTGTACTGATACCTTACAGACTGTACATACTACTGTATTGATACCTTACAGACTGTACATACTACTGTACTGATACCTTACAGACTGTACATACTACTGTACTAATACCTTACATACTGTACATACTACTGTACTGATACCTTACAGACTGTACATACTACTGTACTGATACCTTATAGACTGTACATACTACTGTACTGATACCTTACAGACTGTACATACTACTGTACTGATACCTTACATACTGTACATACTACTGTACTGATACCTTACAGACTGTACATACTACTGTACTGATACCTTATAGACTGTACATACTACTGTACTGATACCTTACATACTGTACATACTACTGTACTAATACCTTATAGACTGTACATACTACTGTACTGATACCTTATAGACTGTACATACTACTGTACTGATACCTTATAGACTGTACATACTACTGTACTGATACCTTATAGACTGTACATACTACTGTACTGATACCTTACATACTGTACATACTACTGTACTAATACCTTATAGACTGTACATACTACTGTACTGATACCTTACAGACTGTACATACTACTGTACTGATACCTTATAGACTGTACATACTACTGTACTAATACCTTACATACTGTACATACTACTGTACTGATACCTTACAGACTGTGCATACTACTGTACTGATACCTTACATACTGTACATACTACTGTACTGATACCTTACAGACTGTACATACTACTGTACTGATACCTTATAGACTGTACATACTACTGTACTGATACCTTACATACTGTACATACTACTGTACTAATACCTTATAGACTGTACATACTACTGTACTGATACCTTACAGACTGTACATACTACTGTACTAATACCTTATAGACTGTACATACTACTGTACTGATACCTTACAGACTGTACATACTACTGTACTGATACCTTATAGACTGTACATACTACTGTACTGATACCTTACAGACTGTACATACTACTGTACTGATACCTTACATACTGTACATACTACTGTACTGATACCTTACAGACTGTACATAATACTGTACTGATACCTTACATACTGTACATAATACTGTACTGATACCTTACATACTGTACATAATACTGTACTGATACCTTATAGACTGTACATACTACTGTACTGATACCTTACATACTGTACATACTACTGTACTGATACCTTACATACTGTACATACTACTGTACTGATACCTTATAGACTGTACATACTACTGTACTGATACCTTACATACTGTACATACTACTGTACTGATACCTTATAGACTGTACATACTACTGTACTGATACCTTATAGACTGTACATACTACTATACTGATACCTTACAGACTGTACATACTACTGTACTGATACCTTATAGACTGTACATACTACTGTACTGATACCTTATAGACTGTACATACTACTGTACTGATACCTTATAGACTGTACATACTACTGTACTGATACCTTATAGACTGTACATACTACTGTACTGATACCTTACATACTGTACATAATACTGTACTGATACCTTACAGACTGTACATACTACTGTACTGATACCTTATAGACTGTACATACTACTGTACTGATACCTTACAGACTGTACATACTACTGTACTGATACCTTATAGACTGTACATACTACTGTACTGATACCTTATAGACTGTACATACTACTGTACTGATACCTTATAGACTGTACATACTACTATACTGATACCTTACATACTGTACATAATACTGTACTGATACCTTATAGACTGTACATACTACTGTACTGATACCTTACAGACTGTACATACTACTGTACTGATACCTTACATACTGTACATACTACTGTACTAATACCTTACATACTGTACATACTACTGTACTGATACCTTATAGACTGTACATACTACTGTACTGATACCTTACAGACTGTACATACTACTGTACTGATACCTTACATACTGTACATACTACTGTACTGATACCTTACAGACTGTACATACTACTGTACTGATACCTTACATACTGTACATACTACTGTACTGATACCTTACAGACTGTACATACTACTGTACTGATACCTTACAGACTGTACATACTACTGTACTGATACCTTACAGACTGTACATAATACTGTACTGATACCTTACAGACTGTACATAATACTGTACTGATACCTTACAGACTGTACATAATACTGTACTGATACCTTACAGACTGTACATAATACTGTACTGATACCTTATAGACTGTACATACTACTGTACTGATACCTTACAGACTGTACATACTACTGTACTGATACCTTACAGACTGTACATAATACTGTACTGATACCTTACAGACTGTACATAATACTGTACTGATACCTTACAGACTGTACATAATACTGTACTGATACCTTATAGACTGTACATACTACTGTACTGATACCTTACAGACTGTACATACTACTGTACTGATACCTTATAGACTGTACATACTACTATACTGATACCTTACATACTGTACATAATACTGTACTGATACCTTATAGACTGTACATACTACTGTACTGATACCTTACAGACTGTACATACTACTGTACTAATACCTTACATACTGTACATACTACTGTACTGATACCTTACAGACTGTACATACTACTGTACTGATACCTTATAGACTGTACATACTACTGTACTGATACCTTACAGACTGTACATAATACTGTACTGATACCTTATAGACTGTACATACTACTGTACTGATACCTTATAGACTGTACATACTACTGTACTGATACCTTACAGACTGTACATACTACTGTACTAATACCTTACATACTGTACATACTACTGTACTGATACCTTACAGACTGTACATACTACTGTACTGATACCTTATAGACTGTACATACTACTGTACTGATACCTTACAGACTGTACATAATACTGTACTGATACCTTATAGACTGTACATACTACTGTACTGATACCTTACAGACTGTACATACTACTGTACTGATACCTTATAGACTGTACATACTACTGTACTGATACCTTACATACTGTACATACTACTATACTGATACCTTACAGACTGTACATACTACTGTACTGATACCTTACATACTGTACATACTACTGTACTAATACCTTACATACTGTACATACTACTATACTGATACCTTACAGACTGTACATACTACTGTACTGATACCTTACAGACTGTACATACTACTGTACTGATACCTTACAGACTGTACATACTACTGTACTGATACCTTACAGACTGTACATACTACTGTACTAATACCTTACAGACTGTACATACTACTGTACTAATACCTTACATACTGTACATACTACTATACTGATACCTTATAGACTGTACATACTACTGTACTAATACCTTACATACTGTACATACTACTATACTAATACCTTACATACTGTACATACTACTGTACTGATACCTTATAGACTGTACATACTACTGTACTGATACCTTATAGACTGTACATACTACTATACTGATACCTTACAGACTGTACATACTACTGTACTGATACCTTATAGACTGTACATACTACTGTACTGATACCTTATAGACTGTACATACTACTGTACTGATACCTTATAGACTGTACATACTACTGTACTGATACCTTACATACTGTACATACTACTGTACTGATACCTTACATACTGTACATACTACTGTACTGATACCTTACATACTGTACATACTACTGTACTGATACCTTACAGACTGTACATACTACTGTACTGATACCTTACATACTGTACATACTACTATACTGATACCTTACATACTGTACATACTACTGTACTGATACCTTATAGACTGTACATACTACTGTACTAATACCTTACATACTGTACATACTACTGTACTGATACCTTACATACTGTACATACTACTGTACTAATACCTTACAGACTGTACATACTACTGTACTGATACCTTATAGACTGTACATACTACTGTACTGATACCTTACATACTGTACATACTACTGTACTGATACCTTATAGACTGTACATACTACTGTACTGATACCTTATAGACTGTACATACTACTGTACTGATACCTTATAGACTGTACATACTACTGTACTGATACCTTATAGACTGTACATACTACTGTACTGATACCTTACATACTGTACATACTACTATACTGATACCTTACATACTGTACATACTACTGTACTGATACCTTATAGACTGTACATACTACTGTACTAATACCTTACAGACTGTACATACTACTGTACTAATACCTTACAGACTGTACATACTACTGTACTGATACCTTATAGACTGTACATACTACTGTACTAATACCTTACAGACTGTACATACTACTGTACTGATACCTTACATACTGTACATACTACTGTACTGATACCTTATAGACTGTACATACTACTGTACTAATACCTTACAGACTGTACATACTACTGTACTGATACCTTACATACTGTACATACTACTGTACTGATACCTTACAGACTGTACATACTACTGTACTGATACCTTATAGACTGTACATACTACTGTACTAATACCTTACAGACTGTACATACTACTGTACTGATACCTTACAGACTGTACATACTACTGTACTGATACCTTATAGACTGTACATACTACTGTACTAATACCTTACAGACTGTACATACTACTGTACTAATACCTTACAGACTGTACATACTACTGTACTGATACCTTATAGACTGTACATACTACTGTACTAATACCTTACAGACTGTACATACTACTGTACTGATACCTTACATACTGTACATACTACTGTACTGATACCTTACAGACTGTACATACTACTGTACTGATACCTTACAGACTGTACATACTACTGTACTGATACCTTACATACTGTACATACTACTGTACTAATACCTTACATACTGTACATACTACTGTACTGATACCTTACATACTGTACATACTACTGTACTAATACCTTACATACTGTACATACTACTGTACTAATACCTTACAGACTGTACATACTACTGTACTGATACCTTACATACTGTACATACTACTATACTGATACCTTACAGACTGTACATACTACTGTACTGATACCTTATAGACTGTACATACTACTGTACTGATACCTTATAGACTGTACATACTACTATACTGATACCTTACAGACTGTACATACTACTGTACTGATACCTTATAGACTGTACATACTACTGTACTGATACCTTACAGACTGTACATACTACTGTACTGATACCTTATAGACTGTACATACTACTATACTGATACCTTACAGACTGTACATACTACTGTACTGATACCTTACATACTGTACATACTACTGTACTGATACCTTATAGACTGTACATACTACTGTACTAATACCTTACATACTGTACATACTACTGTACTGATACCTTACAGACTGTACATACTACTGTACTGATACCTTACATACTGTACATACTACTGTACTAATACCTTACATACTGTACATACTACTGTACTGATACCTTACATACTGTACATACTACTGTACTGATACCTTATAGACTGTACATACTACTGTACTGATACCTTACAGACTGTACATACTACTGTACTGATACCTTACAGACTGTACATACTACTGTACTGATACCTTACATACTGTACATACTACTGTACTGATACCTTACATACTGTACATACTACTGTACTGATACCTTACAGACTGTACATACTACTGTACTAATACCTTACATACTGTACATACTACTGTACTAATACCTTACATACTGTACATACTACTATACTGATACCTTACAGACTGTACATACTACTGTACTGATACCTTACATACTGTACATACTACTGTACTGATACCTTACATACTGTACATACTACTGTACTGATACCTTACAGACTGTACATACTACTGTACTAATACCTTACATACTGTACATACTACTATACTGATACCTTACATACTGTACATACTACTATACTGATACCTTACATACTGTACATACTACTGTACTGATACCTTACATACTGTACATACTACTGTACTGATACCTTACATACTGTACATACTACTGTACTGATACCTTACAGACTGTACATACTACTGTACTAATACCTTACATACTGTACATACTACTGTACTAATACCTTACATACTGTACATACTACTATACTGATACCTTACAGACTGTACATACTACTGTACTGATACCTTACATACTGTACATACTACTGTACTAATACCTTACAGACTGTACATACTACTGTACTGATACCTTACATACTGTACATACTACTGTACTGATACCTTACATACTGTACATACTACTGTACTAATACCTTACATACTGTACATACTACTGTACTGATACCTTACAGACTGTACATACTACTATACTGATACCTTACAGACTGTACATACTACTGTACTGATACCTTATAGACTGTACATACTACTGTACTGATACCTTATAGACTGTACATACTACTGTACTGATACCTTACATACTGTACATACTACTGTACTAATACCTTATAGACTGTACATACTACTATACTGATACCTTACAGACTGTACATACTACTGTACTGATACCTTACATACTGTACATACTACTGTACTAATACCTTATAGACTGTACATACTACTGTACTGATACCTTACAGACTGTACATACTACTATACTGATACCTTACATACTGTACATACTACTGTACTGATACCTTACATACTGTACATACTACTGTACTGATACCTTACAGACTGTACATACTACTGTACTGATACCTTACATACTGTACATACTACTGTACTAATACCTTATAGACTGTACATACTACTGTACTGATACCTTACATACTGTACATACTACTATACTGATACCTTACAGACTGTACATACTACTGTACTAATACCTTATAGACTGTACATACTACTGTACTGATACCTTACAGACTGTACATACTACTATACTGATACCTTACATACTGTACATACTACTATACTGATACCTTACAGACTGTACATACTACTGTACTAATACCTTACATACTGTACATACTACTATACTGATACCTTACAGACTGTACATACTACTGTACTGATACCTTACAGACTGTACATACTACTATACTGATACCTTACATACTGTACATACTACTATACTGATACCTTACATACTGTACATACTTAGCAGGGTTAGCAGAGTTCATCTATCTGTGCTCTGTTCCATCGCAGTGATGTACAGGATGATATATGACTATACAGATGTTTCTAATATCTCTGATCCTCTATAGCACATGTAAATAAAGGAAAGTATTAGACATATAACGGAACAACCCTTTAACATCAGCAGCACAAATAGGAGAATCAGAATAAAGCACAGAATGAGGGGAAAACTGCTAGTCATCTGAACTATACTAACTCTAAAGTCATCTGAACTATACTAACTCTAAAGTAATCTGAACTATTCTAACCCCAAAGTCATCTGAACTATTCTAACTCTAAAGTCATCTGAACTATACTAACTCTAAAGTCATCTGAACTATACTAACTCTAAAGTCATCTGAACTATACTAACTCTAAAGTCATCTGAACTATTCTAACCCCAAAGTCATCTGAACTAGTCTAACTCTAAAGTCATCTGAACTATACTAACTCTAAAGTCATCTGAACTATACTAACTCTAAAGTCATCTGAACTATTCTAACCCCAAAGTCATCTGAACTAGTCTAACTCTAAAGTCATCTGAACTATACTAACTCTAAAGTCATCTGAACTATACTAACTCTAAAGTCATCTGAACTATTCTAACCCCAAAGTCATCTGAACTAGTCTAACTCTAAAGTCATCTGAACTATACTAACTCTAAAGTCATCTGAACTATACTAACTCTAAAGTCATCTGAACTATTCTAACTCTAAAGTCATCTGAACTATTCTAACCCCAAAGTCATCTGAACTAGTCTAACTCTAAAGTCATCTGAACTATACTAACTCTAAAGTCATCTGAACTATACTAACTCTAAAGTCATCTGAACTATTCTAACTCTAAAGTCATCTGAACTATTCTAACCCCAAAGTCATCTGAACTAGTCTAACTCTAAAGTCATCTGAACTATACTAACTCTAAAGTCATCTGAACTAGTCTAACTCTAAAGTCATCTGAACTATACTAACTCTAAAGTCATCTGAACTAGTCTAACTCTAAAGTCATCTGAACTAGTCTAACTCTAAAGTCATCTGAACTATACTAACTCTAAAGTAATCTGAATGACTGTCGATTGAATGTTTCTCATAACTCTGTCATTATGCTGCTTTCAAATCCATGTCTCAGTGCTGTACGATACCAGTCACCTCTGTGGAAACATTGGTATAACTGCCTTTTTTAATTTATATTTGAGTGTTGTATGTCTTGTAATAATGGACCAAGAGTCTCTTTAAATAAAGATGATGATGATGATGATGATGATGATGATGATGATGATGATGATGATGATGATGATGATTACAGATCAACAACACAGATACCATTCTCATTTATTCATTTTATTTACATTTTATTTATATAATTAAATCGTTTTTTTTTTTATCTGAGTGTTTCAGGGTGAAGGTTCACCCCTGTTGTATATATTCTACAAAGATAAAACAGACTGAATGAATACATTTCACCTTGTCTTTTTTATTTCCCTGTTAATAAAAGACTGAGGATAAAACAATAGACCTTTATTATCAAGATGATAACGTTTGATGCTGTCTGTTAATGTTTGACCTGAGGTGCTCCAGCTCGTTGGTTCCAGAGTTCAGAGGAGCTCATATTTCAGCTGAAGATGAACACAGAGGGTTAGACTGTATGTGAATCAACAGAGCTGTGGAGACCTCCTGCTGGGAGTTACAGTGGGGCAAAAAAGTATTTTGTCAGCCACCAATTGTGCAAGTTCTCCCACTTCAAAAGATGAGAGAAGCCTGTAATTTTCATCCTACATACACTTTAACTATGAGAGACAGAATGGGGGGAAAGAATCCAGGAAATCACATTGTAGGATTTTTAATGAATTTATTGGTAAATTCCTCTGTAAAATAAGTTTTTGGTCAATAACAAACAAACAAGATGTCTGTCTCTCACAGACCTGTAACTTCTTCTTTGAGAGCCTCCTCTGTCCTCCACTTGTTAACTGTATTAATGGAACCTGTTTGAACTCGTTATCAGAATAAAAGACACCTGTCCACAACCTCAAACAGTCACACTCCAAACTCCACTATGGCCAAGACCAGAGAGCTGTCAAAGGACACCAGAAACTAAATGGTAGACCTGCACCAGGCTGGGAAGACTGAATCTGCAATAGGTAAGCAGCTTGGTGTGAAGAAATCAACTGTGGGAGCAATTATTAGAAAATGGAAGACATACAAGACCACTGATAATCTCCCTCCATCTGGGGCTCCACGCAAGATCTCACCCCGTGGGGTCAACATGAGAAACAAGAACGGTGAGCAGAGATCCCAGAGCCACACGGGGGGACCTAGTCAATGACCTGCAGAGAGCTGGGTCCAAAGTAACAAAGGCTACCATCAGTAACACACTACGCCGCCAGGGACTCAAATCCTGCAGTGCCAGACGTGTCCCCCTGCTTAAGCCAGGACATGTCCAGGCCCGTCTGAAGTTTGCTAGAGAGCATTTAGATGATCCAGAAGAGGATTGGGAGAATGTCATATGGTCAGATGAAACCAAAATAGAACCTTTTGGTAAAAACTCAACTAGACGTGTTTGGAGGAGAAAGAATGCTGAGTTGCATCCAAAGAACACCTACTGTGAAACATGGGGGGGGGGACATCATGCTTTGGGGCTGTGTTTCTGCAAAGGGACCAGGACCACTGATCCGTGTAAAGGAAAGAATGAATGAGGCCATGTATCGTGAGATTTTGAGTGACAACCTCCTTCCATCAGCAAGGGCATTGAAGATGAAACGTGGCTGGGTCTTTCAGCATGACAATGATCCCAAACACACCGCCCGGGCAACGAAGGAGTGGCTTCGTAAGAAGCAT
This sequence comes from Notothenia rossii, assembly GCF_949606895.1. Classification (NCBI taxonomy): domain Eukaryota; kingdom Metazoa; phylum Chordata; class Actinopteri; order Perciformes; family Nototheniidae; genus Notothenia; species Notothenia rossii. The sequence continues at coordinate 95,648,270 of NC_136902.1, read as the reverse complement.
TTCAAGGTCCTGGAGGGGCCTAGCCAGTCTCCAGATCTCAACCCCATAGAAAATCTTTGGAGGGAGTTGAAAGTCCGTGTTGCCTAGCAACAGCCCCAACACATCACTGCTCTAGAGGAGATCTGCATGGAGGAATGGGCCTAAATACCAGCAACAGTGAAAACCTTGAGAAGACTTACAGAAAACATTTGACCTCTGTCATTGCCAACAAAGGGTATATAACAAAGTATTGAGATGAACTTTTGTTATTGACCAAATACTTATTTTCCATCATTTACAAATAAAGTCTTTAAAAATTAGACAATGTGATTTTCTGGATTTTTTCTTCTCATTCTGTCTCTCATAGTTGAGGTATACCTAGGATGAATATTAAAGGCCTCTCTCATCTTTTTAAGTGGGAGAACTTGCTCAATTGGTGGCTGACTAAATACTTTTTTTCCCCACTGTACATGTTAGTTCTGTCTCTGCTTGGAGCTGCTGATTCATTTCACGTCACTCATCAGCAGATTCTCTTCAGCTTCAGAAGGTAAGAACAGCTTTCATCATGTGTGTGTCAGAGCGTTAAACTGAGAACAGTAGAGGTGCTGCTGTACTCATGTGTTGTGTTCACTGCATCGCTGGAACAAAACTCAGAGGAAAGAACAACTGTTTAGTTTGACTAAATTACTTTAGAGTTAGTATAGTTCAGATGGCTTTAGAGTTAGTATAGTTCAGATGACTTTAGAGTTAGTATAGTTCAGATGACTTTAGAGTTAGTATAGTTCAGATGACTTTAGAGTTAGTGTAGTTCAGATGACTTTAGAGTTAGACTAGTTCAGATGACTTTAGAGTTAGTATAGTTCAGATGACTTTAGAGTTAGTATAGTTCAGATGACTTTAGAGTTAGACTAGTTCAGATGACTTTAGAGTTAGACTAGTTCAGATGACTTTAGAGTTAGTATAGTTCAGATGACTTTAGAGTTAGTATAGTTCAGATGACTTTAGAGTTAGACTAGTTCAGATGACTTTAGAGTTAGACTAGTTCAGATGACTTTAGAGTTAGTATAGTTCAGATGACTTTAGAGTTAGTATAGTTCAGATGACTTTAGAGTTAGACTAGTTCAGATGACTTTAGAGTTAGTATAGTTCAGATGACTTTAGAGTTAGTATAGTTCAGATGACTTTAGAGTTAGACTAGTTCAGATGACTTTAGAGTTAGTATAGTTCAGATGACTTTAGAGTTAGACTAGTTCAGATGACTTTAGAGTTAGTATAGTTCAGATGACTTTAGAGTTAGTATAGTTCAGATGACTTTAGAGTTAGACTAGTTCAGATGACTTTAGAGTTAGTATAGTTCAGATGACTTTAGAGTTAGACTAGTTCAGATGACTTTAGAGTTAGTATAGTTCAGATGACTTTAGAGTTAGTATAGTTCAGATGACTTTAGAGTTAGACTAGTTCAGATGACTTTAGAGTTAGACTAGTTCAGATGACTTTAGAGTTAGTATAGTTCAGATGACTTTAGAGTTAGTATAGTTCAGATGGCTTTAGAGTTAGACTAGTTCAGATGACTTTAGAGTTAATATAGTTCAGATGACTTTAGAGTTAGACTAGTTCAGATGACTTTAGAGTTAGTATAGTTCAGATGACTTTAGAGTTAGTATAGTTCAGATGACTTTAGAGTTAGTATAGTTCAGATGACTTTAGAGTTAGTATAGTTCAGATGACTTTAGAGTTAGTATAGTTCAGATGACTTTAGAGTTAGTATAGTTCAGATGGCTTTAGAGTTAGTATAGTTCAGATGACTTTAGAGTTAGTATAGTTCAGATGACTTTAGAGTTAGACTAGTTCAGATGACTTTGGGGTTAGTATAGTTCAGATGACTTTAGAGTTAGTATAGTTCAGATGACTTTAGAGTTAGTATAGTTCAGATGACTTTAGAGTTAGTATAGTTCAGATGACTTTAGAGTTAGTATAGTTCAGATGACTTTAGAGTTAGTATAGTTCAGATGACTTTAGAGTTAGTATAGTTCAGATGACTTTAGAGTTAGACTAGTTCAGATGACTTTAGAGTTAGTATAGTTCAGATGACTTTAGAGTTAGTATAGTTCAGATGACTTTAGAGTTAGTATAGTTCAGATGACTTTAGAGTTAGACTAGTTCAGATGACTTTAGAGTTAGTATAGTTCAGATGACTTTAGAGTTAGTATAGTTCAGATGGCTTTAGAGTTAGTATAGTTCAGATGACTTTAGAGTTAGACTAGTTCAGATGACTTTAGAGTTAGTATAGTTCAGATGACTTTAGAGTTAGTATAGTTCAGATGACTTTAGAGTTAGACTAGTTCAGATGACTTTAGAGTTAGACTAGTTCAGATGACTTTAGAGTTAGTATAGTTCAGATGACTTTAGAGTTAGACTAGTTCAGATGACTTTAGAGTTAGTATAGTTCAGATGACTTTAGAGTTAGACTAGTTCAGATGACTTTAGAGTTAGTATAGTTCAGATGACTTTAGAGTTAGTATAGTTCAGATGACTTTAGAGTTAGTATAGTTCAGATGACTTTAGAGTTAGTATAGTTCAGATGACTTTAGAGTTAGACTAGTTCAGATGACTTTAGAGTTAGTATAGTTCAGATGACTTTAGAGTTAGACTAGTTCAGATGACTTTAGAGTTAGTATAGTTCAGATGACTTTAGAGTTAGACTAGTTCAGATGACTTTAGAGTTAGTATAGTTCAGATGACTTTAGAGTTAGTATAGTTCAGATGACTTTAGAGTTAGTATAGTTCAGATGGCTTTAGAGTTAGACTAGTTCAGATGGCTTTAGAGTTAGTATAGTTCAGATGACTTTAGAGTTAAACTAGTTCAGATGACTTTAGAGTTAGTATAGTTCAGATGACTTTAGAGTTAGTATAGTTCAGATGACTTTAGAGTTAGACTAGTTCAGATGACTTTAGAGTTAGTATAGTTCAGATGACTTTAGAGTTAGTATAGTTCAGATGACTTTAGAGTTAGTATAGTTCAGATGACTTTAGAGTTAGTATAGTTCAGATGACTTTAGAGTTAGTATAGTTCAGATTACTTTAGAGTTAGTATAGTTCAGATGGCTTTAGAGTTAGACTAGTTCAGATGACTTTAGAGTTAGACTAGTTCAGATGACTTTAGAGTTAGTATAGTTCAGATGACTTTAGAGTTAGTATAGTTCAGATGACTTTAGAGTTAGTATAGTTCAGATGACTTTAGAGTTAAACTAGTTCAGATGACTTTAGAGTTAGACTAGTTCAGATGACTTTAGAGTTAGTATAGTTCAGATGACTTTAGAGTTAGACTAGTTCAGATGACTTTAGAGTTAGTATAGTTCAGATGACTTTAGAGTTAGACTAGTTCAGATGGCTTTAGAGTTAGTATAGTTCAGATGACTTTAGAGTTAGTATAGTTCAGATGACTTTAGAGTTAGACTAGTTCAGATGACTTTAGAGTTAGACTAGTTCAGATGACTTTAGAGTTAGTATAGTTCAGATGACTTTAGAGTTAGTATAGTTCAGATGACTTTAGAGTTAGTATAGTTCAGATGACTTTAGAGTTAGACTAGTTCAGATGACTTTAGAGTTAGACTAGTTCAGATGACTTTAGAGTTAGTATAGTTCAGATGACTTTAGAGTTAGTATAGTTCAGATGACTTTAGAGTTAGTATAGTTCAGATGACTTTAGAGTTAGTATAGTTCAGATGACTTTAGAGTTAGTATAGTTCAGATTACTTTAGAGTTAGTATAGTTCAGATGGCTTTAGAGTTAGACTAGTTCAGATGACTTTAGAGTTAGACTAGTTCAGATGACTTTAGAGTTAGTATAGTTCAGATGACTTTAGGGTTAGTATAGTTCAGATGACTTTAGAGTTAGTATAGTTCAGATGACTTTAGAGTTAGTATAGTTCAGATGACTTTAGAGTTAGTATAGTTCAGATGACTTTAGAGTTAGACTAGTTCAGAGGACTTTAGAGTTAGACTAGTTCAGATGAATTTAGAGTTAGTATAGTTCAGATGACTTTAGAGTTAGACTAGTTCAGAGGACTTTAGAGTTAGACTAGTTCAGATGACTTTAGAGTTAGTATAGTTCAGATGACTTTAGAGTTAGGATAGTTCAGATGACTTTAGAGTTAGTATAGTTCAGATGACTTTAGAGTTAGACTAGTTCAGATGACTTTAGAGTTAGTATAATTCAGATGACTTTAGGGTTAGTATAGTTCAGATGACTTTAGAGTTAGGATAGTTCAGATGACTTTAGAGTTAGTATAGTTCAGATGACTTTAGAGTTAGTATAGTTCAGATGACTTTAGTGTTAGTATAGTTCAGATGACTTTAGAGTTAGACTAGTTCAGATGACTTTAGAGTTAGTATAGTTCAGATGACTTTAGAGTTAGTATAGTTCAGATGACTTTAGAGTTAGTATAGTTCAGATGACTTTAGAGTTAAACTAGTTCAGATGACTTTAGAGTTAGACTAGTTCAGATGACTTTAGAGTTAGTATAGTTCAGATGACTTTAGAGTTAGTATAGTTCAGATGACTTTAGAGTTAGTATAGTTCAGATGACTTTAGAGTTAGTATAGTTCAGATGACTTTAGAGTTATTATAGTTCAGATGACTTTAGAGTTAGGATAGTTCAGATGACTTTAGAGTTAGTATAGTTCAGATGGCTTTAGAGTTAGTATAGTTCAGATGACTTTAGAGTTAGTATAGTTCAGATGACTTTAGAGTTAGTATAGTTCAGATGACTTTAGAGTTAGACTAGATCAGATAACTTTAGGGTTAGACTAGTTCAGATGACTTTAGAGTTAGTATAGTTCAGATGACTTTAGAGTTAGTATAGTTCAGATGACTTTAGAGTTAGACTAGATCAGATAACTTTAGAGTTAGTATAGTTCAGATGACTTTAGAGTTAGTATAGTTCAGATGACTTTAGAGTTAGAATAGTTCAGATGGCTTTAGAGTTAGACTAGTTCAGATGACTTTAGAGTTAGTATAGTTCAGATGACTTTAGAGTTAGACTAGTTCAGATGACTTTAGAGTTAGACTAGTTCAGATGACTTTAGAGTTAGACTAGTTCAGATGACTTTAGAGTTAGACTAGTTCAGATGACTTTAGGGTTAGTATAGTTCAGATGACTTTAGAGTTAGTATAGTTCAGATGACTTTAGAGTTAGACTAGTTCAGATGACTTTAGAGTTAGTATAGTTCAGATGACTTTAGAGTTAGACTAGTTCAGATTACTTTAGGGTTAGTATAGTTCAGATGACTTTAGAGTTAGTATAGTTCAGATGACTTTAGAGTTAGACTAGTTCAGATGACTTTAGAGTTAGACAAGTTCAGATGACTTTAGAGTTAGACTAGTTCAGATGACTTTAGAGTTAGTATAGTTCAGATGACTTTAGAGTTAGACTAGTTCAGATGACTTTAGAATTAGTATAGTTCAGATGACTTTAGAGTTAGACTAGTTCAGATGACTTTAGAGTTAGTATAGTTCAGATGGCTTTAGAGTTAGACTAGTTCAGATGACTTTAGAGTTAGTATAGTTCAGATGACTTTAGAGTTAATATAGTTCAGATGACTTTAGAGTTAGACTAGTTCAGATGACTTTAGAGTTAGTATAGTTCAGATGACTTTAGAGTTAGTATAGTTCAGATGACTTTAGAGTTAGTATAGTTCAGATGGCTTTAGAGTTAAACTAGTTCAGATGGCTTTAGAGTTAGACTAGTTCAGATGACTTTAGAGTTAGTATAGTTCAGATGACTTTAGAGTTAAACTAGTTCAGATGACTTTAGAGTTAGTATAGTTCAGATGACTTTAGAGTTAGTATAGTTCAGATGACTTTAGAGTTAGTATAGTTCAGATGGCTTTAGAGTTAGTATAGTTCAGATGACTTTAGAGTTAGTATAGTTCAGATGACTTTGGAGTTAGTATAGTTCAGATGACTTTAGAGTTAGTATAGTTCAGATGACTTTGGAGTTAGTATAGTTCAGATGACTTTAGAGTTAGTATAGTTCAGATGACTTTAGAGTTAGTATAGTTCAGATGACTTTAGAGTTAGTATAGTTCAGATGACTTTAGAGTTAGACTAGTTCAGATGACTTTAGAGTTAGACTAGTTCAGATGACTTTAGAGTTAGTATAGTTCAGATGGCTTTAGAGTTAGACTAGTTCAGATGACTTTAGAGTTAGACTAGTTCAGATGACTTTAGAGTTAGTATAGTTCAGATGGCTTTAGAGTTAGACTAGTTCAGATGACTTTAGAGTTAGTATAGTTCAGATGACTTTAGAGTTAGACTAGTTCAGATGACTTTAGAGTTAGTATAGTTCAGATGGCTTTAGAGTTAGTATAGTTCAGATGACTTTAGAGTTAGTATAGTTCAGATGACTTTAGAGTTAGACTAGTTCAGATGACTTTAGAGTTAGACTAGTTCAGATGACTTTAGAGTTAGTATAGTTCAGATGACTTTAGAGTTAGTATAGTTCAGATGACCTTAGAGTTAGTATAGTTCAGATGACTTTAGAGTTAGACTAGTTCAGATGACTTTAGAGTTAGACTAGTTCAGATGACTTTAGAGTTAGTATAGTTCAGATGACTTTAGAGTTAGTATAGTTCAGATGACTTTAGAGTTAGTATAGTTCAGATGACTTTAGAGTTAGTATAGTTCAGATGACTTTAGAGTTAGTATAGTTCAGATTACTTTAGAGTTAGTATAGTTCAGATGGCTTTAGAGTTAGACTAGTTCAGATGACTTTAGAGTTAGACTAGTTCAGATGGCTTTAGAGTTAGTATAGTTCAGATGACTTTAGGGTTAGTATAGTTCAGATGACTTTAGAGTTAGACTAGTTCAGATGACTTTAGAGTTAGTATAGTTCAGATGACTTTAGAGTTAGACTAGTTCAGATGACTTTAGAGTTAGTATAGTTCAGATGACTTTAGAGTTAGTATAGTTCAGATGACTTTAGAGTTAGACTAGTTCAGAGGACTTTAGAGTTAGACTAGTTCAGATGACTTTAGAGTTAGTATAGTTCAGATGACTTTAGAGTTAGTATAGTTCAGATGACTTTAGAGTTAGACTAGTTCAGAGGACTTTAGAGTTAGACTAGTTCAGATGACTTTAGAGTTAGTATAGTTCAGATGACTTTAGAGTTAGACTAGTTCAGATGACTTTAGAGTTAGACTAGTTCAGATGACTTTAGAGTTAGTATAGTTCAGATGACTTTAGAGTTAGACTAGTTCAGAGGACTTTAGAGTTAGACTAGTTCAGATGACTTTAGAGTTAGTATAGTTCAGATGGCTTTAGAGTTAGACTAGTTCAGATGGCTTTAGAGTTAGACTAGTTCAGATGACTTTAGAGTTAGGATAGTTCAGATGACTTTAGAGTTAGTATAGTTCAGATGACTTTAGAGTTAGTATAGTTCAGATGACTTTAGAGTTAGACTAGTTCAGATGAATTTAGAGTTAGTATAGTTCAGATGACTTTAGAGTTAGGATAGTTCAGATGACTTTAGAGTTAGTATAGTTCAGATGACTTTAGAGTTAGTATAGTTCAGATGACTTTAGAGTTAGTATAGTTCAGATGACTTTAGAGTTAGTATAGTTCAGATGACTTTAGAGTTAGTATAGTTCAGATGACTTTAGAGTTAGTATAGTTCAGATGACTTTAGAGTTAGTATAGTTCAGATGACTTTAGAGTTAGTATAGTTTAGATGACTTTAGAGTTAGGATAGTTCAGATGACTTTAGAGTTAGGATAGTTCAGATGACTTTAGAGTTAGTATAGTTCAGATGACTTTAGAGTTAGTATAGTTCAGATGACTTTAGAGTTAGTATAGTTCAGATGACTTTAGAGTTAGTATAGTTCAGATGACTTTAGTGTTAGTATAGTTCAGATGACTTTAGAGTTAGTATAGTTCAGATGACTTTAGAGTTAGTATAGTTCAGATGACTTTAGAGTTAGTATAGTTCAGATGACTTTAGAGTTAAACTAGTTCAGATGACTTTAGAGTTAGTATAGTTCAGATGACTTTAGAGTTAGTATAGTTCAGATGACTTTAGAGTTAGTATAGTTCAGATGACTTTAGAGTTAGTATAGTTCAGATGACTTTAGAGTTAGTATAGTTCAGATGACTTTAGAGTTAGTATAGTTCAGATGACTTTAGAGTTAGTATAGTTCAGATGACTTTAGAGTTATTATAGTTCAGATGACTTTAGAGTTAGGATAGTTCAGATGACTTTAGAGTTAGACTAGTTCAGATGACTTTAGAGTTAGTATAGTTCAGATGACTTTAGAGTTAGTATAGTTCAGATGACTTTAGAGTTATTATAGTTCAGATGGCTTTAGAGTTAGTATAGTTCAGATGACTTTAGAGTTATTATAGTTCAGATGACTTTAGAGTTAGGATAGTTCAGATGACTTTAGAGTTAGTATAGTTCAGATGACTTTAGAGTTAGTATAGTTCAGATGACTTTAGAGTTATTATAGTTCAGATGGCTTTAGAGTTAGTATAGTTCAGATGACTTTAGAGTTAGTATAGTTCAGATGACTTTAGAGTTAGTATAGTTCAGATGACTTTAGAGTTAGACTAGATCAGATAACTTTAGGGTTAGACTAGTTCAGATGACTTTAGAGTTAGTATAGTTCAGATGACTTTAGAGTTAGTATAGTTCAGATGACTTTAGAGTTAGACTAGATCAGATAACTTTAGAGTTGGTATAGTTCAGATGGCTTTAGAGTTAGGATAGTTCAGATGACTTTAGAGTTAGTATAGTTCAGATGACTTTAGAGTTAGTATAGTTCAGATGACTTTAGAGTTAGACTAGTTCAGATGACTTTAGAGTTAGACTAGTTCAGATGACTTTAGAGTTAGTATAGTTCAGATGACTTTAGAGTTAGACTAGTTCAGATGACTTTAGAGTTAGATTTGTTCAGATGACTTTAGAGTTAGACTAGTTCAGATGACTTTAGAGTTAGTATAGTTCAGATGACTTTAGAGTTAGACTAGTTCAGATGACTTTAGAGTTAGACTAGTTCAGATGACTTTAGGGTTAGTATAGTTCAGATGACTTTAGAGTTAGTATAGTTCAGATGACTTTAGAGTTAGACTAGTTCAGATGACTTTAGAGTTAGTATAGTTCAGATGACTTTAGAGTTAGACTAGTTCAGATTACTTTAGGGTTAGTATAGTTCAGATGACTTTAGAGTTAGTATAGTTCAGATGACTTTAGAGTTAGACTAGTTCAGATGACTTTAGAGTTAGACAAGTTCAGATGACTTTAGAGTTAGACTAGTTCAGATGACTTTAGAGTTAGTATAGTTCAGATGACTTTAGAGTTAGACTAGTTCAGATGACTTTAGAGTTAGAATAGTTCAGATGACTTTAGAGTTAGTATAGTTCAGATGACTTTAGGGTTAGACTAGTTCAGATGACTTTAGAGTTAGACTAGTTCAGATGACTTTAGAGTTAGACTAGTTCAGATGACTTTAGAGTTAGTATAGTTCAGATGACTTTAGAGTTAGACTAGTTCAGATGACTTTAGAGTTAGTATAGTTCAGATGACTTTAGAGTTAGTATAGTTCAGATGGCTTTAGAGTTAGACTAGTTCAGATGACTTTAGAGTTAGACTAGTTCAGATGACTTTAGAGTTAGTATAGTTCAGATGACTTTAGAGTTAATATAGTTCAGGTGACTTTAGAGTTAGTATAGTTCAGATGACTTTAGAGTTAGACTAGTTCAGATGACTTTAGAGTTAGTATAGTTCAGATGACTTTAGAGTTAGTATAGTTCAGATGGCTTTAGAGTTAGACTAGTTCAGATGACTTTAGAGTTAGACTAGTTCAGATGACTTTAGAGTTAGACTAGTTCAGATGACTTTAGAGTTAGTATAGTTCAGATGACTTTAGAGTTAGTATAGTTCAGATGACTTTAGAGTTAGTATAGTTCAGATGGCTTTAGAGTTAGTATAGTTCAGATGACTTTAGAGTTAGTATAGTTCAGATGGCTTTAGAGTTAGTATAGTTCAGATGACTTTAGAGTTAGACTAGTTCAGATGGCTTTAGAGTTAGTATAGTTCAGATGACTTTAGAGTTAGTATAGTTCAGATGACTTTAGAGTTAGTATAGTTCAGATGACTTTAGAGTTAGACTAGTTCAGATGACTTTAGAGTTAGTATAGTTCAGATGACTTTAGAGTTAGTATAGTTCAGATGACTTTAGAGTTAGACTAGTTCAGATGACTTTAGAGTTAGACTAGTTCAGATGACTTTAGAGTTAGTATAGTTCAGATGACTTTAGAGTTAGTATAGTTCAGATGACTTTAGAGTTAGACTAGTTCAGATGACTTTAGAGTTAAACTAGTTCAGATGACTTTAGAGTTAGACTAGTTCAGATGACTTTAGAGTTAAACTAGTTCAGATGACTTTAGAGTTAAACTAGTTCAGATGACTTTAGAGTTAAACTAGTTCAGATGACTTTAGAGTTAGTATAGTTCAGATGACTTTAGAGTTAGACTAGTTCAGATGACTTTATAGTTAGACTAGTTCAGATGACTTTAGAGTTAGACTAGTTCAGATGACTTTAGAGTTAGTATAGTTCAGATGGCTTTAGAGTTAGACTAGTTCAGATGACTTTAGAGTTAGTATAGTTCAGATGACTTTAGAGTTAGACTAGTTCAGATGACTTTAGAGTTAGACTAGTTCAGATGACTTTAGAGTTAGTATAGTTCAGATGGCTTTAGAGTTAGACTAGTTCAGATGACTTTAGAGTTAGACTAGTTCAGATGACTTTAGAGTTAGACTAGTTCAGATGACTTTAGAGTTAGTATAGTTCAGATGACTTTAGAGTTAGACTAGTTCAGATGACTTTAGAGTTAGTATAGTTCAGATGACTTTAGAGTTAGACTAGTTCAGATGACTTTAGAGTTAGTATAGTTCAGATGACTTTAGAGTTAGACTAGTTCAGATGACTTTAGAGTTAGACTAGTTCAGATGACTTTAGAGTTAGTATAGTTCAGATGACTTTAGAGTTAGACTAGTTCAGATGACTTTAGAGTTAGTATAGTTCAGATGGCTTTAGAGTTAGACTAGTTCAGATGACTTTAGAGTTAGACTAGTTCAGATGACTTTAGAGTTAGTATAGTTCAGATGACTTTAGAGTTAGACTAGTTCAGATGACTTTAGAGTTAGACTAGTTCAGATGACTTTAGAGTTAGACTAGTTCAGATGACTTTAGAGTTAGTATAGTTCAGATGACTTTAGAGTTAGACTAGTTCAGATGACTTTAGAGTTAGACTAGTTCAGATGACTTTAGAGTTAGTATAGTTCAGATGGCTTTAGAGTTAGACTAGTTCAGATGGCTTTAGAGTTAGTATAGTTCAGATGGCTTTAGAGTTAGACTAGTTCAGATGACTTTAGAGTTAGACTAGTTCAGATGACTTTAGAGTTAGACTAGTTCAGATGACTTTAGAGTTAGACTAGTTCAGATGACTTTAGAGTTAGTATAGTTCAGATGACTTTAGAGTTAGACTAGTTCAGATGACTTTAGAGTTAGACTAGTTCAGATGACTTTAGAGTTAGACTAGTTCAGATGACTTTAGAGTTAGACTAGTTCAGATGACTTTAGAGTTAGTATAGTTCAGATGACTTTAGAGTTAGACTAGTTCAGATGACTTTAGAGTTAGACTAGTTCAGATGACTTTAGAGTTAGTATAGTTCAGATGGCTTTAGAGTTAGACTAGTTCAGATGACTTTAGAGTTAGTATAGTTCAGATGACTTTAGAGTTAGACTAGTTCAGATGACTTTAGAGTTAGACTAGTTCAGATGACTTTAGAGTTAAACTAGTTCAGATGACTTTGGAGTTAGTATAGTTCAGATGACTTTAGAGTTAGTATAGTTCAGATGACTTTAGAGTTAGACTAGTTCAGATGACTTTAGAGTTAGTATAGTTCAGATGACTTTAGAGTTAGTATAGTTCAGATGACTTTAGAGTTAAACTAGTTCAGATGACTTTAGAGTTAGACTAGTTCAGATGACTTTAGAGTTAGTATAGTTCAGATGACTTTAGAGTTAGACTAGTTCAGATGACTTTAGAGTTAGTATAGTTCAGATTACTTTAGAGTTAGAATAGTTCAGATGACTTTAGAGTTAAACTAGTTCAGATGACTTTAGAGTTAGTATAGTTCAGATGACTTTAGAGTTAGTATAGTTCAGATGACTTTAGAGTTAGACTAGTTCAGATGACTTTAGAGTTAGTATAGTTCAGATGACTTTAGAGTTAGTATAGTTCAGATGACTTTAGAGTTAGACTAGTTCAGATAACTTTAGGGTTAGTATAGTTCAGATGACTTTAGAGTTAGACTAGTTCAGATGACTTTAGAGTTAGACTAGTTCAGATGACTTTAGAGTTAGACTAGTTCAGATGACTTTAGAGTTAGTATAGTTCAGATGACTTTAGAGTTAGTATAGTTCAGATGACTTTAGAGTTAGACTAGTTCAGATGACTTTAGAGTTAGACTAGTTCAGATGACTTTAGAGTTAGACTAGTTCAGATGACTTTAGAGTTAGTATAGTTCAGATGACTTTAGAGTTAGACTAGTTCAGATGACTTTAGAGTTAGTATAGTTCAGATGACTTTAGAGTTAGACTAGTTCAGATGACTTTAGAGTTAGACTAGTTCAGATGACTTTAGAGTTAGTATAGTTCAGATGACTTTAGAGTTAGACTAGTTCAGATGACTTTAGAGTTAGTATAGTTCAGATGACTTTAGAGTTAGTATAGTTCAGATGACTTTAGAGTTAGACTAGTTCAGATAACTTTAGGGTTAGTATAGTTCAGATGACTTTAGAGTCAGACTAGTTCAGATGACTTTAGAGTTAGTATAGTTCAGATGACTTTAGAGTTAGTATAGTTCAGATGACTTTAGAGTTAGACTAGTTCAGATGACTTTAGAGTTAGTATAGTTCAGATGACTTTAGAGTTAGACTAGTTCAGATGACTTTAGAGTTAGACTAGTTCAGATGACTTTAGAGTTAGACTAGTTCAGATGACTTTAGAGTTAGTATAGTTCAGATGACTTTAGAGTTAGACTAGTTCAGATGACTTTAGGGTTAGACTAGTTCAGATGACTTTAGAGTTAGACTAGTTCAGATGACTTTAGAGTTAGTATAGTTCAGATGACTTTAGAGTTAGACTAGTTCAGATGACTTTAGAGTTAGACTAGTTCAGATGACTTTAGAGTTAGACTAGTTCAGATGACTTTAGAGTTAGTATAGTTCAGATGACTTTAGAGTTAGACTAGTTCAGATGACTTTAGAGTTAGTATAGTTCAGATGACTTTAGAGTTAGTATAGTTCAGATGACTTTAGAGTTAGACTAGTTCAGATAACTTTAGGGTTAGTATAGTTCAGATGACTTTAGAGTTAGACTAGTTCAGATGACTTTAGAGTTAGTATAGTTCAGATGACTTTAGAGTTAGTATAGTTCAGATGACTTTAGAGTTAGACTAGTTCAGATGACTTTAGAGTTAGACTAGTTCAGATGACTTTAGAGTTAGACTAGTTCAGATGACTTTAGAGTTAGTATAGTTCAGATGACTTTAGAGTTAGACTAGTTCAGATGACTTTAGAGTTAGTATAGTTCAGATGACTTTAGAGTTAAACTAGTTCAGATGACTTTAGAGTTAGTATAGTTCAGATGACTTTAGAGTTAGTATAGTTCAGATGACTTTAGAGTTAGACTAGTTCAGATAACTTTAGGGTTAGTATAGTTCAGATGACTTTAGAGTTAGACTAGTTCAGATGACTTTAGAGTTAGTATAGTTCAGATGACTTTAGAGTTAGACTAGTTCAGATGACTTTAGAGTTAGACTAGTTCAGATGACTTTAGAGTTAGACTAGTTCAGATGACTTTAGAGTTAGTATAGTTCAGATGGCTTTAGAGTTAGACTAGTTCAGATGACTTTAGAGTTAGTATAGTTCAGATGACTTTAGAGTTAGACTAGTTCAGATGACTTTAGAGTTAGTATAGTTCAGATGACTTTAGAGTTAGACTAGTTCAGATGACTTTAGAGTTAGTATAGTTCAGATGACTTTAGAGTTAGAATAGTTCAGATGACTTTAGAGTTAAACTAGTTCAGATGACTTTAGAGTTAAACTAGTTCAGATGACTTTAGAGTTAGTATAGTTCAGATGACTTTAGAGTTAGTATAGTTCAGATGACTTTAGAGTTAGACTAGTTCAGATGACTTTAGAGTTAGACTAGTTCAGATGACTTTAGAGTTAGTATAGTTCAGATGACTTTAGAGTTAGACTAGTTCAGATGACTTTAGAGTTAGTATAGTTCAGATGACTTTAGAGTTAGTATAGTTCAGATGACTTTAGAGTTAGTATAGTTCAGATGACTTTAGAGTTAGACTAGTTCAGATGACTTTAGAGTTAGACTAGTTCAGATGGCTTTAGAGTTAGTATAGTTCAGATGGCTTTAGAGTTAGACTAGTTCAGATGACTTTAGAGTTAGACTAGTTCAGATGACTTTAGAGTTAGACTAGTTCAGATGACTTTAGAGTTAAACTAGTTCAGATGACTTTGGAGTTAGTATAGTTCAGATGACTTTAGAGTTAGTATAGTTCAGATGACTTTAGAGTTAGACTAGTTCAGATGACTTTAGAGTTAGTATAGTTCAGATGACTTTAGAGTTAGTATAGTTCAGATGACTTTAGAGTTAGACTAGTTCAGATAACTTTAGAGTTAGTATAGTTCAGATGACTTTAGAGTTAGTATAGTTCAGATGACTTTAGAGTTAGTATAGTTCAGATGACTTTAGAGTTAGACTAGTTCAGATGACTTTAGAGTTAGTATAGTTCAGATGACTTTAGAGTTAGTATAGTTCAGATGACTTTAGAGTTAGACTAGTTCAGATGACTTTAGAGTTAGTATAGTTCAGATGACTTTAGAGTTAGACTAGTTCAGATGACTTTAGAGTTAGTATAGTTCAGATGACTTTAGAGTTAAACTAGTTCAGATGACTTTAGAGTTAGACTAGTTCAGATGACTTTAGAGTTAGACTAGTTCAGATGACTTTAGAGTTAGTATAGTTCAGATGACTTTAGAGTTAGTATAGTTCAGATGACTTTAGAGTTAGTATAGTTCAGATGACTTTAGAGTTAGACTAGTTCAGATGACTTTAGAGTTAGACTAGTTCAGATGACTTTAGAGTTAGACTAGTTCAGATGACTTTAGAGGTAGACTAGTTCAGATGACTTTAGAGTTAGTATAGTTCAGATGACTTTAGAGTTAGTATAGTTCAGATGACTTTAGAGTTAGACTAGTTCAGATGACTTTAGAGTTAGTATAGTTCAGATGACTTTAGAGTTAAACTAGTTCAGATGACTTTAGAGTTAGACTAGTTCAGATGACTTTAGAGTTAGTATAGTTCAGATGACTTTAGAGTTAGAATAGTTCAGATGACTTTAGAGTTAGACTAGTTCAGATGACTTTAGAGTTAGACTAGTTCAGATGACTTTAGAGTTAGACTAGTTCAGATGACTTTAGAGTTAAACTAGTTCAGATGACTTTAGAGTTAGTATAGTTCAGATGACTTTAGAGTTAGACTAGTTCAGATGACTTTAGAGTTAGTATAGTTCAGATGGCTTTAGAGTTAGTATAGTTCAGATGACTTTAGAGTTAGACTAGTTCAGATGACTTTAGGGTTAGACTAGTTCAGATGGCTTTAGAGTTAGACTAGTTCAGATGACTTTAGAGTTAAACTAGTTCAGATGACTTTAGAGTTAGTATAGTTCAGATGACTTTAGAGTTAGTATAGTTCAGATGACTTTAGAGTTAAACTAGTTCAGATGACTTTAGAGTTAGTATAGTTCAGATGGCTTTAGAGTTAGTATAGTTCAGATGACTTTAGAGTTAGACTAGTTCAGATGACTTTAGAGTTAGACTAGTTCAGATGACTTTAGAGTTAGACTAGTTCAGATGACTTTAGAGTTAGTATAGTTCAGATGACTTTAGAGTTAGACTAGTTCAGATGACTTTAGAGTTAGACTAGTTCAGATGACTTTAGAGTTAGACTAGTTCAGATTACTTTAGAGTTAGTATAGTTCAGATGGCTTTAGAGTTAGACTAGTTCAGATGACTTTAGAGTTAGACTAGTTCAGATGACTTTAGAGTTAAACTAGTTCAGATGACTTTAGAGTTAGTATAGTTCAGATGGCTTTAGAGTTAGTATAGTTCAGATGACTTTAGAGTTAGACTAGTTCAGATGACTTTAGAGTTAGACTAGTTCAGATGACTTTAGAGTTAGTATAGTTCAGATGACTTTAGAGTTAGACTAGTTCAGATGACTTTAGAGTTAGACTAGTTCAGATGACTTTAGAGTTAGACTAGTTCAGATTACTTTAGAGTTAGTATAGTTCAGATGGCTTTAGAGTTAGTATAGTTCAGATGACTTTAGAGTTAGTATAGTTCAGATGACTTTAGAGTTAGGATAGTTCAGATGACTTTAGGGTTAGTATAGTTCAGATGACTTTAGAGTTAGGATAGTTCAGATGACTTTAGAGTTAGACTAGTTCAGATGACTTTAGAGTTAGTATAGTTCAGATGACTTTAGAGTTAGACTAGTTCAGATGACTTTAGAGTTAGACTAGTTCAGATGACTTTAGAGTTAGTATAGTTCAGATGACTTTAGAGTTAGACTAGTTCAGATGACTTTAGAGTTAGACTAGTTCAGATGACTTTAGAGTTAGTATAGTTCAGATGGCTTTAGAGTTAGACTAGTTCAGATGACTTTAGAGTTAGTATAGTTCAGATGACTTTAGAGTTAGACTAGTTCAGATGACTTTAGAGTTAGTATAGTTCAGATGACTTTAGAGTTAGTATAGTTCAGATGACTTTAGAGTTAGACTAGTTCAGATGACTTTAGAGTTAGTATAGTTCAGATGACTTTAGAGTTAGACTAGTTCAGATGACTTTAGAGTTAGGATAGTTCAGATGACTTTAGAGTTAGACTAGTACAGATGACTTTAGGGTTAGACTAGTTCAGATGACTTTAGGGTTAGACTAGTTCAGATGACTTTAGGGTTAGACTAGTTCAGATGACTTTACTTAAGTGCGGGGACGTCCACTTCGCAGTCGCCTGTTCCAACGTTAACTTATGCGGTGTGTACGTGTACAACTCGTAGAACCCTAACATTGAGTCAGGGCGTTGGTTTACCAAGCGCCAACTCCCTTTCTGATAGTTGTTCAAATATTAACCTCGCCCACTCCCACTGTGCTGTCTGATTATGTTTAATAAAGTGTGTTAATGTTTGACCTGAGGTGCTCCATTTCGTTGGCTCCAGAGTTCAGAGGAGCTATTCATTTTTCAGCTGGAGATGAACACACAGAGTTAGACTGTATGTGAATCAACAGAGCTGTGGAGACCTCCTGCTGGGAGTTACATGTTAGTTCTGTCTCTGCTTGGAGCTGCTGATTCATTCCACGTCACTCATCAGCAGATTCTCTTCAGCTTCAGAAGGTGAGAACAGCTTTCATCATGTGTGTGTCAGAGCGTTAAACTGAGAACAGTAGAGGTGCTGCTGTACTCATGTGTTGTGTTCACTGCATCGCTGGAACAAAACTCAGAGGATATAACAATTGTTTAGTTTGACTAAATTACTTTAGAGTTAGTATAGTTCAGATGACTTTAGAGTTAGACTAGTTCAGATGACATAGCTCATAAAAACGACTTCAATATCATAAAGTAAGATGTCTCAGAAATACATGTTTAATATTTGATATTCTGTCAGAGTAGGAGAGTCAATAAGCATCAGTGTGAGACCATGCTACCTGTGGAAGGTATTTGGGTGATGTCACACACTGGCCAACAGCACACCTATTGAATCTGATCTGTATGACTGTAATAGGAACCGTTCCTGTGACCCTGATACCGTCAGGCTCCATAATGAAATGGAACTCAAACTGATGTAAATAACCTAAGAAAGGATATAAAAGATTAGAAACACAGTGAGAGGGATGCAGTCTTGAGCTGTATGTGCATCAGGATCAGATCAATCCTGCTTTTGGCTGCACCTGAATCCACCGGTCCTCCTTCTCCTGGATCGGAGAGGCGTTTACCTCCAAAACTTTAGCCAGGCTGAGATCTGCAGCAACACAAACTTTAAATCAACAATCATGTAAAAAAATTAAAGTTACATGATATAAGCATATTCTACTTTCATCCTCTCAGTTATTATTGTTGCACTGTATGATAAATATATTATATTATCAATGTGCAAGGCACTATTAATTTTTACCTAAAAGCAGCCAAAACTCTGTACCAACATCTTTATTTCACAACCCTCATTAAAGGACAGATGTCAAACTAACATTAACATGATAACACAAAATATAACGTTACCACAACGACTATAAAATAAAACACATACAAGATAAACGCATGATGGATAAGTATTATCCAAGAATCATAGTCCAAGCTCAACTTTATTGTCATGTGTAGTAAAATATAAAGAAATGATTGTGCTAAGTGCTCATTGTGGACACACCTCCTTGCCTTTCACAAGGAGCACCCCCCCCCCCCCCCCCCCCCCCAGACTATATACAGAGAGCACCATCTGGTGGACACAGCTAGTAGAACTACATCACCTCTTACACTGAGTGGACAGGATTAGTTTATGTTTCTATATGCTGATTCTAAGGAGTTTTGTTGGAACATTGAAAATGCAGTTTATTTGTGAGGGAACTTTATTTTGAGAGGGGCAGGGTTGTACATTACCTGTGGATATACATAGAAGTGACTCTTAATGTGTTGTAACGCTTATTGTAATGAATAACCATGTTGTTGTGTTTGTGTGAAGGTAGAGGCTCAGCTATGGATCAGTGTGAGGACCGAGAGGAGGGAGCCCCCCCCTCTAAACGCTCTCTGTGTGGGGAACATGACAGCCAGACCAAAGCTCAGAGGTGAGATCTCCACCTGTCCATGACTCTTCTTCATGTCACAGCTCAGCACTCATTATTCACCCAAAGCTCTGTCTGTTGTGTTCAAGCCCAGAGGAAACACCAGACTCTGCTGGACCTGGATCCAGCTGTGTGTCCATGAAAAGTGACGGATCTATGGATCATCCTGTTGCCTTTAAAGCTGGACAGGCTGGAGCTGGAGGGTGAGAATTTAAAATTAAAATGTAATTGATGAGCTTCTTTTTGAGGAGTTCAGAGTTTCCTTCTCCCGGACGATGGAACATTGTTCTGTTCGCTCTTTAGCTGTTTAAACTTTAAGTCTGTTAGTATTACCTGAGAAGGCAGACTCTCTGATGGTGACTGTATATGAATGCCCCTGTTTTATAAATCTTTTATTGTGTCAGTTTGAACCTTTTCACTCGGATCCTGTTAGGACAGCCTGAAGGTCCAAAACAGAAAGAGACTGGGTCACATTGTTAGGGAGGACATGTTTTCTGGTCCGTTCTGAAGGAAGGCAAAACTGATGTTAGAGAGACCAGACCCTCCTCTCTGTGAGGTCAGAGGGCAAAGTGAAATACATTTACATTATTCCTAGTGCAATAAACATGCTTAATGTTTTATTGCGTATGTGTAATGTGTATTTGTAAAGCGCTTTGAGAGTCATTGAAAAAGCGCTATAATAAATATAAGGATTATTATTATTATTATTAATCTGCACAAAAGGTACATGTCACCTCACACACACTCTGCTCACATTTAGGACCATATCCAACCCCACAGAAATACATCTTTTGGAGATAATAATAATGGGTTTCATTTATAAAGCACTTCATATTTGACTTCAAATCCCGAAATGCTACAAGCAGTGAGCATAAACAGTGTGTAATGTTTTTAACATTACACAACACGGTATAATTAATAAAAAGCAATAAAAAATAAACAATAAAAATAAAATAAAATAAAAGGTTGGTAATAAATAAGAGGTCTCGGAAAAGGCTCTATTGAACAGATGGGGTTTGAGGCCTTTTTAAAAAGCCTCCACGGTCTGTGGTGCTCTCATGTGGTCGGGGAGAGCGTTCCACAGACTGGGAGAAGCCGAGCAGAAGGTCCGGTCTCCCAGAGTACGGAGCTTGGACCTGGGGGGTTTGAGGATGTTGGATTTGCTGGAGCGGGTGGTCCGCAAGGAGGTAAGGGGGTTGAGGAGTTCCTTGGGGTAGGGAGGGGCAGTTCCATGGATGCACTGGTGGGTGAGGACGGAGACGTTGAATTCGATCCTCAGCTCCACGGGGAGCCAGTGTAGTGCTTTAAGGATGGGGGGTGATGTGATCATATTTGCGCACCCTCATCAGGATCCTAGCAGCGCTGTTCTGGATGTATTGGAGCCTCTGGATGCTAACCCTAACCCTAGGGATCCCGATGAGGAGTGCATTGCAATAGTCCAGCCTGGAGGAGACAAAGGAATGGACTAGCTTTTTGGCGTCAGACAGAGTGAGTGTGGGGCGGAGTTTGGCGATGTTCCTGAGGTGATAACAGGAGTTCTTGCACAGTTGTTTAATGTGGGCCTCAAAGATCAGATGGGCGTTCATTTTCACACCCAGGTCGGTGACTGTTGAGGAGAGCGTAATGTCCTGGCCGGTGATGGTGGTGATGGTGGATGACCGAACCTGGTGTGGGGTGCCAGCTATAATGGCTTCGGTCTTGGAGCTGTTGAGTTTCAGGAAGTTTTGCTTCATCCACGCCTGTATCTCCTCCAGGCAGGCAGTGAGTGTGGGTGAAGGCAGGGCTGCAGAGGAGGTGAAGGCAGGGCTGCAGAGGAGGTGAAGGCAGGGCTGCAGAGGAGGTAGGGTTGATCCTGAGGTACAGTTGGGTGTCATCAGCGTAACACTGGAATGATACTCCATGTCGGCTGATGATAGAGCCAAGGGGGAGCATGTAAAGTGTGAAAAGGGTGGAGCCGAAAACTGATCCTTGAGGGACACCACAGATGACGTCATAGGTACCCGACTGTGCCTCGCCCAAGGAGACGTACTCTGCTCTCCTGGTGAGGTATGCTCTGAACCAGTCAAGGGGAGAGTCAGAGAGTCCGATGGTGGAGTGCAGACGATGGAGGAGGATGCCGAGATCGATGGTGTCAAAAGCTTCAGTGAGATCGAGGAGGATGAGGAGAGAGGCAGAGCCAGCATCAGCCGTCATCAGCAGGTCGTTGGTGACTCTGACCAGGGTCGTTGGTGACCTGGGCAGTTTCTGTGCTGTGGCCTGAGCGGAAACCAGACTGGAACTTCTCAAATAGGTTGTTGGAGTTTAGGTGGTCCTGGAGCTGAGCAGCAACTCGTTTTTCCAGCACCTTTGATAGAAAAGGAAGGTTGGAAATGGGTCTGTAGTTGGCCAGGAATCCTGGGTCAAGGGAGGGTTTTTTGAGGCGAGGTTTGATGACAGCGGTTTTTAGGGCAGAGTGGACATGGCCAGCCTGGAGAGAGAGGTTTACGATCTTAGTGATCATGGGGCTCATTGTAAAGATGTAAGATTTCACCAGAGCTGACGGAAGGGGGTCCAGGACACAGGTGGAGGGCTTCATCCTCCTAACGATGCCCTCAACCTCTCGCTGAGAGATGTCCGTGAAACAGCGAAGAGGCTGGGTTGTCCCAGGCTGTGGGTCAGCAGTTGTAACTGGAGGTGCAGATTGGCTAGAGAGGATGGAGCGGATGGTATCAACTTTGTTCATGAAGAAGGCAGCAAAGTTGCTACACTGCTTCTCAGTGGAGTCGGAGTGTAGAGGACTTTGGGGTTTGAGGAGGTAAACCACCTCCTGGTGGAGAAGAGTTGCTTGCAGTTTCCAGTACTGTTGTTGATGATGGAGGAGTAGTACTGGGACCGTGCATCTCTGAGGGACTGTGCGCAGGCCTTCTGGTGTTCACGATAGGCTAACCGGTGAACAGTGAGTCCTGAGGCCTTGAGCCGCCGCTCAAGGACACGCCCAGCTGTCTTCATTCTCCGCAGCTCGCCGGTGTACCAAGGGGCTGAGCGTGAGAAGGTGACCATCCTGGTTTTGAGGGGGGCGTGCAGATCAAGGAGACTGTTAAGGGACTGGTTGTAATATGCCACTGACTCATTTACTGATGAGAAGTTGACTGAAGAGAGATGCTGGAGGTCCAGGGTCATGGTGTCCGGGTTGATGTTCCTCAGGTTCCTGAAGTGGATTTGGCGTTTGGGCATGCTGAGTGGGGACTGGAAAAACCGCTCCATAGAGATGGTCTTGTGGTCAGACACCCCCAGGTCATACACTAGCAGATTGCTGATGGGGGCGGAGTTTATGATGACCAGATCGAGCATGTGGCCCTTGGCGTGTGTGGGGACATTAACATGCTGTGTGAGAAGTAGCAGAAACTCAGTGGCAGAGTAGCAGGAAGGGGACTCGACGTGAATATTAATATCTCCAAGTATGATAACATTGGCAGAGGTTGTGCATAGCGTAGTGAGACGGTCTTGTATCTCTGGGATGAAAGCTGAGTTGGGTTTGGGTGGCCGGTAGATCAGAAGTATTGTCATTGCGAAGCGGGGTTTACATTTAAATGCAAGGCATTCAAAAGAGGACAATACAGGCAGGGGCAGGAGTGACAGTTCCAATTCCTTTCGGTAGATGACAGCTAGGCCTCCACCACGACCAGTGCTGCGGGCTTTCTCCAAGTAGCTGTAGCCAGGAGGGCATGCTTCATTGAGGGTGGAGTAAACCTCTGGCTGATGCCAGGTTTCCGTGAGGCACATGAAGTCCATTTTCTCATCAATGATGTGGTCTTGAATGAAGGATGCTTTATTACTGAGGGATTGTGTATTCAGAAGTTCTGTTTTGGCTTTGGAAGATGTGGTGAGTCTCTGTAGGGGCCGGAGTAGGCCACTCCACGTTTTCCAGACTTCACTCGTGTGTGGCGGTCTCGCGATGCTCTCCGTGTATTCATTTAGCAGTCTCGCGATGTTTCTGGTGAGATTTGATCCCGCCATGACCGGGCTCTGATGACGCGTCAGATGTGCAACACGACGGCAGACAGAGTGGAAGGATGGAACTTCTGCATCTCCGTGCAGGGAATATACAGTTTGTCCTCTTCTTTGGCTTCGGTGGATATAGCAATGCCGACGAAGAAGTCCAAGTTGTTTAATGACTGAGGTGCAGGTTGGAGCGTTGGAGTGGTTGAAACTCAGGAGTTGGTGAATGTAAAACCTCAACATGTCAACAGGTCGGGCGCCAAAGAAGTTTGGTAGCGGTCAGAATAAGTGAGAAATGGATTTAACTTCTGTTAGACAGCTATATGACACACATTTTTGCATACATTCACAGTAAATATTTATTCAGCATGATAGCTGTCTAACAGAAGTTAAATCCATTTCTCACTTATTCTGACAATGAACTGAACCCCAAATAAAATAACCCAATGAAAAGAGTTGTTAAGTAAAAGTGAAGTCACGTTGTAATAACAATAACTCATCCCTCTCGAGTTTTCTTTTTGAGCTTTGCCAAAAGCCACTGTGTCAAGTGTCCTACTTGGGTTGCCGTATGTATTTGCGGACCATCTCGCACATGCGTACTGCAGATAGGGCAGGGCTGCAGATCGGGTAGTGACACTTAGCAGCGAGGGCGGGGCATGGGCTTAATGTTGTATTCGAATGAACAACCTGAAATATACATTTTGAATAAGATACATTTTCTTGAGGCTCAAAATGCTGGGGTCAAATGACCCCAAAGAATAAAGGGTTTAAAGTTAATTTCAGCTTAACAGGAGGTTTAAGAATACATGATATAATCAAATTGTTGGTCCACTATTGAGTTTGCTTTTTCCTTAGATGTATAAAATAAATGTAACTAAAATATTACTGACTTAGCAGGATATACAGATTCACCCATTATGCCATTAAAGGAGCTTTTTCCCCCAAACATATCTCTCCAAACTGGATACAAGTATAAAATGCAAACCATAACAACATTATTTTTGGGAGTGAAGGTCATGGGGAAATTAAAGATTTTTTGATTGTGTTATTAAAAGAGGAGAGAGAGGAAATTAACTTGTTCATGTTATTCTTACATACTTGTATAGAAAATGTGCATGTTGAACTACAGGCTGGATATATTTCCAAGGCATCGAGCAAATAGAAAAATAGAAAAGTCAACATCGGTTCAAAAGTAAATAATGTTGTGTGCAAACATTTAAAATTGAAATACAACATTTTTCAATTTGTACCTTTTCAATGATTTCTCCAAAAAAATAAATCAAAGCAAATCATAGAAAAATTATTTTGTCAATATAAGATTTTTGCTCAAAATAGCTGAAATTGAACGTAAACAGTATCAAACATCAGGTGCATGGCAATTAACACATTTGTGCACGCTATTAAAATGTACTTTAGTTGAAGTTAATAATAATGTTGATTTTAAGATCTTTATATATCATTGATTTCATCTTTCTGAACACTTTTTATATAAAACAGAGCAGAATGAAGATTTATTTTGTAATGCTCATTACAGATAATCCCTTCATTTCATTCTGAAAACACGTGTCAACTGTATTAATACAGATGAAATGCTTTTGTTAGGAGGATCAATTCGTACTGGGCTTCAATGACTCCTGATGAAGGCAGTATTATGATTGCTTGTATTTTTCCTCAGACATTTTATTTTTTAAATAAGAAGTGACCTTTGAATAAATATTGCAAAACAAAGCCTATATAACCTGGAAGGCTAAGCCAATTAGTATTTTGTCCTGCACTACAAGATTTCAAGTTTCTATAGTACACATCTGGGCCATTTGTTGTGTCATTTCTCCAAACACATACAGTACACATGCCTGTTTTGGAGTCTTCAAAAGGTGCAGTAGAAGGACTTTACATTTAGTTAAAGACAGGACTATTGTGATTCAGTGAAGAGAAGAGACAAGAGAATAAAGTAAAGACTATTGTTATAATGGGTGATGTAACTTTAATGAGAGACATAATATGAGGTCATTGGTACTCAGACTATACAGGGATCGTTTTTTGATCATGGGGAATGAGCCTTGTACAGGGAAAGTGTGCTGGAGGCTGAAGACGTTGACTGGTCCTGATGGAGAGAGGTTCTGGTCCTGATGGAGAGAGGATCTGGTCCTGATGGAGAGAGGTTCTGGTCCTGATGGAGAGAGGTTCTGGTCCTGATGGAGAGAGGTCCTGATGGAGAGAGGTCCTGATGGAGAGAGGTTCTGATGGAGAGAGGTTCTGGTCCT
Organism: Notothenia rossii; assembly: GCF_949606895.1. Taxonomy (NCBI): domain Eukaryota; kingdom Metazoa; phylum Chordata; class Actinopteri; order Perciformes; family Nototheniidae; genus Notothenia; species Notothenia rossii. The sequence goes on along the minus strand of NC_136902.1, from coordinate 95,623,073 downwards.
GATGGAGAGAGGTCCTGATGGAGAGAGGTTCTGATGGAGAGAGGTTCTGGTCCTGATGGAGAGAGGTCCTGATGGAGAGAGGTTCTGATGGAGAGAGGTTCTGATGGAGAGAGGTTCTGGTCCTGATGGAGAGAGGGATCTGGTCCTGATGGAGAGAGGTTCTGATGGAGAGAGGTTCTGGTCCTGATGGAGAGAGGTTCTGGTCCTGATGGAGAGAGGTTCTGATGGAGAGAGGTTCTGGTCCAGATGGAGAGAGGTTCTGGTCCTGATGGAGAGAGGTTTTGGTCCTGATGGAGAGAGGTTCTGGTTCTGATGGAGAGAGGTTTTGGTCCTGATGGAGAGAGGTCCTGATGGAGAGAGGTTCTGATGGAGAGAGGTTCTGATGGAGAGAGGTTCTGTTCCTGATGGAGAGAGGGATCTGGTCCTGATGGAGAAAGGTTCTGGTCCTGATGGAGAGAGGTTCTGATGGAGAGAGGTTCTGGTCCTGATGGAGAGAGGTTCTGGTCCTGATGGAGAGAGGTTCTGATGGAGAGAGGTTCTGGTCCAGATGGAGAGAGGTTCTGGTCCTGATGGAGAGAGGTCCTGGTGGAGAGAGGTTCTGGTTCTGATGGAGAGAGGTTCTGGTCCAGATGGAGAGAGTTTCTGGTTCTGATGGAGAGAGGTTCTGATGGAGAGAGGTCCTGATGGAGAGAGGTTTTTGTCCTGATGGAGAGAGGTTCTGGTCATGATGGAGAGAGGTCCTGATGGAGAGAGGTTCTGGTCCTGATGGAGAGAGGTTCTGGTCCTAATGGAGAGAGGTCCTGATGGAGAGAGGTTCTGGTCCTGATGGAGAGAGGTTCTGGTCCTAATGGAGAGAGGTCCTGATGGAGAGAGGTTCTGATGGAGAGAGGTCCTGGTCTTGATGGAGAGAGGTTCTGGTCCTGATGGAGAGAGGGTTCTGGTCCTGATGGAGAGAGGTTCTGATGGAGAGAGGTCCTGGTCCTGATGGAGAGAGGCTCTGGTCCTGATGGAGAGAGGTTCTGGTCCTGATGGAGAGAGGTCCTGATGGAGATAGGTTCTGGTCCTGATGGAGAGAGGTTCTGGTCCTGATGGAGAGAGGTTTTGGTCCTGATGGAGAGAGGTTCTGGTCCTGATGGAGAGAGGATCTGGTCCTGATGGAGAGAGGTCCTGATGGAGAGAGGTTCTGGTCCTGATGGAGAGAGGATCTGGTCCTGATGGAGAGAGGTCCTGATGGAGAGAGGTTCTGATCCTGATGGAGAGAGGTTCTGGTCCTGATGGAGAGAGGATCTGGTCCTGATGGAGAGAGGTTCTGGTCCTGATGGAGAGAGGATCTGGTCCTGATGGAGAGAGGTCCTGATGGAGAGAGGTTTTGGTCCTGATGGAGAGAGGTTCTGGTCCTGATGGAGAGAGGTTCTGGTCCTGATGTAGAGAGGTTCTGGTCCTGATGGAGAGAGGGTCTGGTCCTGATGGAGAGAGGTCCTGATGGAGAGAGGTTCTGGTTCTGATGGAGAGAGGTCCTGATGGAGAGAGGTTTTGGTCCTGATGGAGAGAGGTTCTGGTCCTGATGGAGAGAGGTTCTGGTCCTGATGTAGAGAGGTTCTGGTCCTGATGGAGAGAGGATCTGGTCCTGATGGAGAGAGGTTTTGGTCCTGATGGAGAGAGGTCCTGATGGAGAGAGGTTCTGGTTCTGATGGAGAGAGGTGTTGGTCCTGATGTAGAGAGGTTCTGGTCCTGATGGAGAGAGGATCTGGTCCTGATGGAGAGAGGTTCTGGTCCTGATGGAGAGAGTATCTGGTCCTGATGGAGAGAGGTTCTGGTCCTGATGGAGAGAGGATCTGGTCCTGATGGAGAGAGGTCCTGATGGAGAGAGGTTCTGGTCCTGATGGAGAGAGGATCTGGTCCTGATGGAGAGAGGTCCTGATGGAGAGAGGTTCTGGTCCTGATGGAGAGAGGATCTGGTCCTGATGGAGAGAGGTTCTGGTGGAGAGAGGTTCTGGTCCTGATGGAGAGAGTATCTGGTCCTGATGGAGAGAGGTTCTGGTGGAGAGAGGTTCTGGTCCTGATGGAGAGAGGATCTGGTCCTGATGGAGAGAGGTTCTGGTCCTGATGGAGAGAGGTTCTGGTCCTGATGGAGAGAGGTTCTGGTCCTGATGGAGCGCAGCCTCCTGCCAGAGGGGAGGGGGGCGAACAGTTTGTGTCCAGGGTGGGAGGGGTCGGCCACTATCTTCCCGCCTCAGGGTCCTGGAGGCGTGCAGGTCATGGAGGGATGGCAGACACCCTCTCTGCAGAGCGGATGACTCGCCAGATGGTGATGGAGGAGGAGAGGATGGACTCCATGATGGAGGAGGAGAGGATGGACTCCATGATGGAGGAGGAGAGGATGGACTCCATGATGGAGGTGTAGAAGTTCACCATCATCGTCTATGGCAGTTTGAATTTCTTCAGCTGCCTCAGGAAGAACATCCTCTGCTGGGCTTTTTGGATGAGGGAGCTGATGTTCTGCTCCCACTTGCGTTCCTGGGCGATGATGGTGCCCAGGAAGTGGAAAGACTTCACAGCAGTGACTGGGGAGTCACACAGAGTGATGGGGCTGCGTTCTTTCTAAAGTCCAGAACAGTCTCCACTGTCTTGAGAGCATTAAGCTCCAAGTGGTTGTCCCTGTACCAGATCAGAATACATTCATTATTGTACACTGGAGGGGAGTTTGACAGAGTATTACTCAATAAGTACACGATAAAAGTACTTGATTGTACTTGTGGTAGTAGTCCAAGTAGTACTGAGTCCAACAGTACTACTTTCACTGAGAACCTATGGCATAAAATCATTTTATCTCTCATCAAAGATGGCAGAAAACTTAAATGATTGTAGTCAGGAGGGGAGTTTGACAGGTAATTACTCTAAAAGTACACGATAAAAGTACTTGATTGTACCTGTGGAAGTAGTCCAAGTAGTACTGAGTTCAAAAGTAACTGACGGCACTTGTCTCAAAAGCATGTTTTAAATTGAAGTTGTCTGAAGTCCTTACCACCAGCTGCTCTTGCAGTAATAAGTAGTACTTTCTTACTGTCCTAATGCTCAATAGCCGCTTTCACACCGCAGGACTTGCCGTACTTTAGTGCCGGCACTAAAGTACCACGGCACTGAATCCGCCAGGGGGCTAGTGCCAATCGCATTCACACCGCAGTACTTTCCCTGAGGCAAGATTACGCTGACGTCACTTCGTCTTCTTCTTCTCTGGGTTTACTGGAAAGCCGCAAAACCACTTCACGGCGAGTACAAAAAAAAACGAGAGAAGAAGAACAACACGGGGGAGGGGGTATAAAGCCCACCCGCTGTACATGAGGCGTTTGTTTACTTTCCAACCTCAGACATGATGGAGTTCGCTGAGCTTGTTGTCTTTGTGCTCATGTTATACAGCTTTGTAACTGGGTTATTGCAGCCAACTAGGGATTTGACCCACTCGTCGGATGCTGTAAGTGCAATGCTGGTTCGGAATCGAAGGTGGTTAAAAAGCTAAATTGCCAGAAGCGCCGACACTTCCTCATCATTCCACCGATCCGGTGTTGTAGTACGTGTGGTCATAACTGCTCGCTCAGGTGTGGATTTGGTTTTGTAGCGAGGAAAAAAATGGCTGCCAAACAAAAAAAAAATTCAGAGTCTAATGGGGCGTGGTTTGCAATTTGCCCAGCCAATAGAAATAGAATATAAATTGTCACTCTTTTATTACCAGGTTCATACCACCTCTCTAGCAGGGACTGAAAATGGCCAAAGAGTTCCCGGCACCGAGTAGTCCCGGCCGTGTGAATGCGACATTATTGGTACTAACGGAACTAAAGAACCGAAGTACCAGGGAAAGTCCTGCGGTGTGGATGAGGCTAATGTAGGGACTGCTTTTTCGTCTTTTGTTTTCTTAGTTGTGTTCTCTGTATTTTATATGTTTGTGTTATGTGTAACGGTGCTGCCTTCTTGGCCAGGTCAGCATTGCAAATGAGATTCTATCTCAATGTTTTTATCTGGTTAAATAAAGGTTAAATAAAAAATAAAAAAGTCCAAGTAGTACTCTGTCCAGCAGTACTACTTTCACTGAGAAACTATGGCATAAAATCATTTTATCTCATCAAATATAGCAGAAGTGGCATGATTTTGTTCTCAGGAGTGGAATTTGAGAGTATTAGCCAGAAAAAAGACAGTAAAAGTACTGGGTAGTACTTGGTAGCAGTTCAAAAATAGATGTTTCTTTGATTGTTGTGTTGTTGTTGTTTACTGTTGTTATTTTGGCTTTGCTAGAAGTCAGATTTCCTCTAGTGGGACAATAAAGAAGAACTGGACATCTGCAACTGACGTGAAGCTAAAGAAAGAGCAAAGTGATCCATGAACTGGAACCAGAGAGAATCTGCTAACTGTGTTCACTTTGACTTGTTTGTATCAGGAAGCAGCGGAAGAAACCTGGATCTGGATCTGGACCTGGATCCAGCTGTGTGTCCATGAAGAGTGACGGATCTATGGATCATCCTGTTGCCTTTAAATCTGGACCGGCTGGAGCTGGAGGGTGAGAATATAGATTCCTTATTCCTCTGCTTACAGCCAGAGAAACACACTCTGAGGATCCTCATGTACGAGTACACGATCAGTATTATAAGAGCTACTATCACAGTGAATATGTAAACCAGTCCACACACATTGATGACTGTAGTGTCAGAGCAGGCCAGCTTAACAATGGAGTAGTTATCACAGTACACTTTGTTAATGATGTTCCCACACAGCTGCAAAGGGACGCTCAGAGACATCATGACCACACTCGCCAGAACACTGTACAACCACACAAACACCGTGAGGAACGCAACCCTGTGAGAAGTCATACGTGTGTTATATTGCAGGGGATGACAGATAGCAAGATACCTGTCATAAGACATGATCCCTAAGGTAAACAGTTCCACACTGCCGTATGTATGCACAGAGAAAACCTGCAGGAAGCAGAGCGGAGCAGAGACAGTGTGAATGTCAGAAGTCAGATGTCCTCTAGTGGGACAAAAGAAGAACTGGACATCTGAAACTGATGTGAAGCTAAAGAAAGAGCAAAGTGATCCATGAACTGGAACCAGAGAGAATCTGCTAACTGTGTTCACTTTGACTTGTTTGTATCAGGAAGCAGCAGAAGAAACCTGGACCTGGACCTGGACCTGGATCCAGCTGTGAGTCCATGAAGAGTGGCTGGTCTATGGATCATCCTGTTGCCTTTAAATCTGGACGTCCTGCAGAGGGAAGGTGAGAATGTAAAGTGTGTCACGTGATCAGCTTCTTTCTGAGGAGTTCAGAGTTTCTTCTCCCGGACGCTGGGACCTTGTTCTGTAGCTCTTTGGTTCTTCTACCTTACTCCATCTTTTCAGAGATGTTTGACTTCAGACTTGTTTTTATCAGGAAGCAGCGGAAGAAACCTAAACCTGGACCTGGACCTGAAGAAGGACCTGGATCCAGCTGTGTGTCCATGAAGAGTGGCTGGTCTATGGATCTCCCTCTTGCAGAAGGAAGGTATGAAATGGAAAACTGGACTATGTCCTGACTCTCAGGGTGCATTCACACCTAATGCTCTTCTCTGGTGCGCACCAGACCACAGTTTGTTCCATTGTTTCATTTTTCAGAAGGTTCACATTTGATGTAGTTGACGGAGCATTTGGACTTTACACGACACTGTTCAACGCTTCATTCTGCTTCACTCTTTAAAGGTCACATGTCATGCTTTTCCGGTTATTACCCGTCCCCTTGTGTGTTATGAAGGTTTTTCTAGGAAACGGTCTGCAGAGTCAAAACCCTCAAAGTACACCCTGTAGCGAGTAAAACTCTAAAACAGAAAATACAAAACATTGAGCGATTCATACCGGATATGTACAGCGTAGGGCACTGAAGGACGATGCTGTTCCTACTTTGTTTGGACCAGCGGGAGATTCGGGTAAGTCCTGTAAGTATTCATTGTTGTTTGTGTATTTATGATGTTTAAAAGAAACAAGGTATATCTACCACGACTGTGTAAATGGGTAAACGTTTTTCTGGCTGCCATTGACACAGTGCTAACAGGGCTAACTAAGTTGCTAGCGTTTCCATATATCAACTCCAATGTCAGCAGATGCCTTACATGTATCTCATAGCAGGAGAATGTCTGCATTCACACACAACATACTCATAGACAGTCTGCTCTGGGTGATTTACCGTACCTTCAGTACATTATAGTTGGTGTTCCTGGCGTGTGAGCTACCGTTCATAGCGTGTATGCTACATAGCTAAACAAGAAGGCTACCTAGAGCTAGACAGCTAGGGAAAACATTGTTTTCATGCCAGCTACAATGAATGACCGAACGTAGCAGACTATCCGCATAAGATTTCAATTGTAAACATGTTCTTGCTAGCCTAGACTAGCTGTCGTTCATAGTAGATTGGCATGTTACACTGAATAACTAGCAAACGTAGCTTAGCATATTAGCTGGCAAGCTAACTGTGTTGATTAGATAGATAGATTAGATAGATACACACTCCTACCACAACTACTACTGACAAATCTAAAACAACTACGTTTCTCTAATATTTTGTGATTTGCATTTGATTTCGTACAGCCAGATCAGGAAACTCCTGGCGTATCTGGCGGACACACACACACACACACACACACACACACACACACACACACACACACACACACACACACACACACACACACACACACACACACACACACACACACACACACACACACACACACACACACACACACACACACATGACCACTCTGATGCCTCGTCCTAAAAAGCCCCGGCAGCAGCTTACAAAGCTGCGATAGGCAAGATGCCGAAAACGCCTATAAGGGGGGAATGGATGATATACAGCAGGCCTATTCAACTGGCGGCCCGCGGGCCAGATGCGGCCCAGAACCAACTCCCGAGTGGCCCAGCCTCCCGTAGCCAAATTCCTACACTAGTACAGACCATGAACGCAACACTCCGCGTTGCATAGAAACCACCAAACCACAACGCAGCACGTTTTTTGAAAGTGCATCTAGTGGTGCTAGTAACGGTGGTCCTATGATAGCAACTCTAAAACATGTCCCTCTCAACTCTGAAGCGTAAACAGAGACAAAACGGTCATTGATCTTGTGGAGCAGATCCAAGTCAAGCTGGACCTTTTCGCGACCGACTTGAGCACGGGTCGGATGCTGCATTTTCCGACGCTCCCCAAACACATCACATCTCCGGCACAAATCACGGATGTGATGACAGATTTCATTGCGAGGTTGAAAGAGAACTTTGCCGGTCGATTGGATGGACTTGCTCTGCCCACAGACGTGATGATGGGCTTTGCCAGAGACCCCTTCACTGTTGCAATAGAGGGGGACGTATCAACCAGAGCAAAGGAAGTGGTCCCCTGCATCGACAAGGGGAAATATACACTGGAACTTATTGACATGCAGCGCACTAACGGGCCAGCGAAGTTTTGGAGTGATGTCAAAAAACAGCCAGTTCCCTAACGTTCAGAAAGTAGCGATCTGTGTGCTCAGTATGTTTGGATCAACATACACATGTGAATCAAGCTTTTCACACATGAACTCAATCAAAAGTAGCACTCGCTGCTCCCTGACTGACAGCACTCTTCACCAATGTCTTAGGATTGCATTGACATCCTATGAGCCAACAATCACTGCTCTTGTTCAAAACAAAAAATGTCCCTTCTCCCATTGAGAAAGTCAGCGATGACAAATCACAAATGAGGTGATAGTAAGCACCTAGTTTACTATAGTAGACGTGTAGTGTAGTATTCATTCATATAGTTACCCGTATCCCTTGTTATGGGTTTGTGCATTGAAGGGTTTGACAGTTCTTTCTGTATTCATTTAAATGCACTTTGTAATGTGTCTGGGTCAAATGGGACCAAAACGTATGATTTTTTTGTTATTACTTGAAAAGTGAAAAAATAGTATTGCTACAGTACTACCTCTTTGTGTTGCATTGGAGCTCTTTAGCTGTTTGTTTATATGTGAGGACATTTATTAAGACTGCTATTATTTTATTCAGTAAATGCACTTTGTGATCTGGTTCAAAAAAAATAACCTGAATATTTGACTTCTAAAGCAAACAAATGTAATGCTACAACTGTGCACTTTTTTTTCAGATTCTGTTAAATTAATGCTAATTAGTTGAGTTTTTATGCACTTTTTGACCTACCTTTGTGAGATGAACAATGAATAAAAATGGCATGTTTTTCATCGCAGTAATATGTGTTGGTTTAAAATGTGTCACTACCCGCTTTTTACAGGCCGCTGAATGTCTGGCCCAGCTGAATGTGTAGTTGAATAGCTCTGATATACAGTGTATATATGTATATTTACACATATATATAAATAAAGTTTGATGGAAATACTTAGTAGCCTTTCTTCCCTGAATCATTTGCTCCTATAACATACCATTCATATATAGCAAACCATGATTTGATTTTTCATCAAACAGTAGTTTATTACAGGTAAAAATAACTTACTCTTCTATAACAACAGTTGTAGGTACAGTTCGGTTAGTTAGCGTATAAAATATACGGATGTTCCGCTCAGAGCGAGCCGAAAAAAGCACTGTTAGACATGGGCGGAGCCTCTCTGGTGGTTGACTAATCAGAACAGTTGCCGAGCTGACCATTTGGAGCACACTGGGCTCACAGGGAGGGGGGGGGGGGCAAGAGCTCCAACGAGCCGTTTAGGACAGAGAGTGAATACACATACTTTACAGAGATGCTGTATGCGAAACCAATGTGAGTTTGGAAAATTGCACAGTATTTTTATATTTTAGTAGACCTCAACAATGGAATTATGATCAGTGGAAATGGCCATGACATGTGACCTTTAACTAAACAACCGTGGATGTCTTGAAAGACTCTTTCGCTAAAGATTTTTGAAGACATCCGCGTTCTTGTGACACGTAAATACTACGCTTCCTGTGTTTTGGTGCGGACTGCGTTCACACCAGCGATGATCCGCTCCAGAGTTCACAAGCAAGCGCTTCGAGACCACCTATTTTAGAGGACCAGAGTCCGGTTGTTTAGTTCACTTCAGAGGTCTCAGACTGTGTTCACACCGACCCAAATGAACCGCACCAAGCGGCTAAATGCACCAGGGTTCGATTCAACCGGGCTATAAAAGGCTGGTGTGAACGCAACCTCAGACTCAGAAAGTGGTCCGACTGCGGGAAGTTTGCAGCGTTAGCCTGTTTAAAATGTGAGTTTGATCATAAGTCCAATAAAAAGAAGAATTCTTCTTTATTTGTATCAGGACCCAGCAGCAGAGTCCTGATCCCAGCTGTGAGTCCATGAAGAGTGACCTTTCGATGGAGTCTCCTATGAACTTTAAAGCTGGACAAAGTGCTGATGAAAGGTAAGAATTTAAAACTGGACTCTGTTACTATCTTGCCCCTTTCACAACAACGCGGTTCTAGCTCTGTGCTATCAATCAATCAATCAATCAATCAATCAATCAATCAACCAATCAATCAATCAATCAATCAATCAATCAATCAATCAATCAATCAACCAATCAATGTTTATTTATATAGCCCAATATCACACATTTGTCTCAGTGGTCTTCACAGTTTGTACAGAATATCAGTCTGACCACACGACACCCTCTGTCCTTAGACCCTCTGTCCTCAGACCCTCTGTCCTCAGACCCTCTGTCCTTAGACCCTCTGTCCTTAGACCCTCACATCGTACAAGGAAACACCTCCAGAGAAACCCCACAGTTTAAAGGGGAACATGGAGAAACCTCAGGGAGAGCAACAGAGGAGGGACCCCTCTCCCAGGACGGACAGACGTGCAATAGATGCCGTGTGTGGTTGTGTTCTAGGCACTTTGCTCAGAGCTACTGTTTGTTACAACTTTCATTTGCCGTACTCGTCTTTAACTGTTAGCTCAGGTTGATCCCGCCCCTGCCTCGCCTCCTACGTAAGTGTGACGTAGCCTATTGGTTCTTGCTTCTAGACCGACAATTTGTTGGTGCTTTCTGTTCCTTGCACCATCAGCTGCTGGGAGGCTTCTGATGGTCGGACGCTTTCAGACCTCAGCAATGTTGGTGTTTTTATAACCCCCCCCCCCCCCCCCCCTCCAGCTGCTGAGCCACAGTTACCCTGTTATTCTGTCTCCATCTCAGAACACCTTCAGTCAGCTGTGTGCAGAGTAGACTCTTTAATTGTTCTTGATGTTTTCTCCACAGAGTTCTGCAGGAGTTCTCAGAGGTTCCCAGTGATCAGTCCGCCCCGAAGCATCACACAGACCTGGACTCCATATTTATGGTGTGTACAAATATACATTTACTATGAACTACAGATGATCTACCATTCAGGTCCTGACAGTGTCCACGCTGCTCTGTTTAGACCAGCAGGCCTTCAGACGGACAGATGACCACATGTTGTCTTCTTTAAATGAACTGTTGCTGCGTCGGGGGGCCTGTGTTAATCTGACTATTAATCAGACCTACTGATTGACCTATCAGAAGCTTTTGAGTCTATGAAAGTTTAGGATCAGATCCACCTCTGAAAGGTCTCACCTCTACTAACTTCTGGAGAACCAGGTTCAATGAACTGCTGATTGAAGGCAGACGACTAAATCTGTTCAAGAGATCCCAGAGGGTTCTGTAGTGAGGGGTGGCCCTGCCTGAGTGTGAGTGTGGTCAAGATTCGCGTCTGGTGTTATTTCTCCAATAATGTCCGCCTTGCTGCACATTATCCCAAACATAATAACTTTAGTTTTAACGATATTCATCTGATCAATGTTCATCAATCTGTTCCAGCTGCTGGAGGAGAACATCGTGACTTTTGTGAGGAACGAGCTGAAGAAGATCCAGAAGGCTCTGGGTTCAGATTACCCAGAATGCTCAGAGAGTCAGAGGGAGGAAGAGGAGGCCCTGGACGCTGAGGATGAAGAGCAGAGTAGGAGCAGCAGAGAGGCATTTCAGAACATCACTCTGCACTTCCTGAGGAGCATGAAGCAGGAGGAGCTGGCTGAGCGTCTGCAGAGCAGTAAGAGGGTTTAACACATTTCACATGATGGAGAGGAGATGGAGGAACATGGAGAAGTTTACATTCTCTGCTGTTCATATGCTGCACACGTCTGCATCAGTGTGTCCTCTGAGGAGCTGATTCAAACAATCTCTGCTGTTCATATGTTTAGCCCTGAGCCTGTTTTTCAGGTCTCAGGCTCCAAAATGACATTCCCAGACCAAATGACCATATCTTCCCTTCTAAAAAGGGTTACATTAATAATCTTTGTTCTCAAAGTAATGATCAACCTGTGAGTTCGATGTAGAAAAGTCAGAATCAATATAGAGGTTTTTTATTTGAAAGAAAATTCAGATTGAACATAGTAAAAAACTGTAAGTGATAGTGTCCGTCCAAAACATATGTTGTACTTATAGTGAAAACTAACCTTGAATGATGGTAAGGTAGACTAAAAGCTTTAGGAATCCAAAGTACAACATATAATAAGTACCCTGTATCAAGATTGATGCAAAACAAGTGATATTTGACCTTTTTAGACAGATTTAGCAAAAAAAATCTCGTCTGGGGCCATTTGGGTGGATTTTCCATATCTCTGGGCCTCCTTGTTCGATTTTGACTTGTGACATCTCTTTCTGACCGTTAGAGCCAATAGAATCAAAGGGAAATCGTCCCGCACACACTCATGTTCAAAAAAAGGTGGCGTCTGTGTGCATGCTAGCTTTCAGCAGAGGGGAGAAATATCCCTGCTCTGATATCAAGCAACGGAAAAGCTGTTTTATAGTTTATGGATTATCAGAACATTTCAAAGGGACACAGTCACATTGGATTAACCTATGGATTAACCACAGCATATTTGTTATCGTTTTAATGCCATTGAAGACAAGTTTAGACCAGACAAAGACGAAGGTAAGCCATGTTAGCGTTGTGGGCTACCTAGCGCCACTTGTTTTGATGTACGTTTTTGGTGATAACGTCGCGAGTTTGTATCTTTCAGTGTTGAGGTGGGCACCGTTAGATTCTGTGTCTTTACGATCATAAACGATGTGCAGCTAGGATAAGTAATAAGGGAGCTAGGAGTGATTATCGGTGCAGTAATAGGTAAGCTTTTTTCGCTCAGGGGTCATTTAGATGCTTCTTATGAGACTTGTGTTTTGTTTTGGTAAAAATGGTTTGTATCGTCCGTTAGCTGAGATTATTCCCGTTAATCTTAAAAGTACCCGCCGGCGGGGACCTTGGGGCTTAACAGGTTAATATGCTGCACACGTCTGCATCAGTGTGTCCTCTGAGGAGCTGATTCAAACTATACAGCCACACTTAAATGTTCAGAGTCTCAGTGTTTCTGCAGGACCCACTCACTGATTCCACTTGTTGTTTGTTCATTCAGGAACTCCTGCTGCAGAATGCAGAGAACTCAAATCCTCCCTGAAGGAGAGGTTCCAGTGTGTGTTTGAGGGCATCGCTAAAGCAGGAAACACAACCCTTCTGAACCAGATCTACACAGAGCTCTACATCACAGAGGGGGGGTCTGCAGAGGTCAACAAGGAACATGAGGTCAGACAAATTGAAACAGCATCCAGGAAACCACACAGACCAGAAACAACCATCAGACAAGAAGACCTCTTTAAAGCCTCCCCTGGAAGAGAAGCACCAATCAGAGCAGTGATGACAAAGGGCGTGGCTGGCATTGGGAAAACAGTCTTAACACAGAAGTTCACTCTGGACTGGGCTGAAGGCAAAGCCAACCAGGACATCCAGTTCATATTTCCATTCACCTTCAGAGAGCTGAATGTGGTGAGAGAGAACAAGTACAGCTTGGTGGAACTTGTTCATCACTTCTTCTCTGAAACCAGAGACGCAGGAATCTGCAGGTTTGATCAGTTCCCGGTTGTGTTCATCTTTGACGGTCTGGATGAGAGTCGACTTCCTCTGGACTTCCTCAACACTGAGATCCTGACTGATGTCACAGAGTCCACCTCAGTGGATGTGCTGCTGACAAACCTCATCAGGGGGAAGCTGCTTCCCTCTGCTCGCCTCTGGATAACCACACGACCTGCAGCAGCCAATCAGATCCCTCCTGAGTGTGTGGACATGGTGACAGAGGTCCGAGGGTTCACTGACCCACAGAAGGAGGAGTACTTCAGGAAGAGATTCAGAGATCAGGAGCAGGCCGGCACCATCATCTCCCACATCAAGACCTCACGAAGCCTCCACATCATGTGCCACATCCCAGTCTTCTGCTGGATCTCTGCTTCAGTTCTGGAGGAGGTGTTGAAAACCAGAGAGGGGGGAGAGCTGCCCAAGAACCTGACTGAGATGTACATCCACTTCCTGGTGGTTCAGTCCAAAGTGAAGAACATCAAGTATGATGGAGGAGCTGAGACAGATCCACACTGGAGTCCAGAGAGCAGGAAGATGATGAAGTCTCTGGGGAAACTGGCTTTTGAGCAGCTGCAGAAAGGCAACCTGATCTTCTATGAGTCCGACCTGACAGAGTGTGGCATCGATATCAGAGCAGCCTCAGTGTACTCAGGAGTGTTCACACAGGTCTTTAGAGAGGAGAGAGGACTGTACCAGAACAAGGTGTTCTGCTTCGTCCATCTGAGCGTTCAGGAGTTTCTGGCTGCTCTTCATGTCCATCTGACCTTCATCAACGCAGAAGAACCAACAAGCTCCCAGGTGAAACCTACACCAGCATATATCTACCAGAGAGCTGTGGACCAGGCCTTACAGAGTCCAAACGGACACCTGGACTTGTTCCTCCGCTTCCTCCTGGGTCTTTCACTGCAGACCAATCAGAAACTCCTACGAGGCCTGCTGACACAGACAGGAAGTGGCTCAGGGACTGAAGAGGAAACAGTCCAGTACATCAAGATGAAGATAGAAGAGGATCTGTCTCCGGAGAGAAGCATCAACCTGTTCCACTGTCTGAATGAACTGAATGATCGTTCTCTAGTGGAGCAGATCCAACAGTCCCTGAGTTCAGGACGTCTCTCCGCAGATAATCTGTCTCCTGCTCAGTGGTCAGCTCTGGTCTTCATCTTACTGTCATCAGGAGAAGATCTGGACGTGTTTGACCTGAAGAAATACTCTGCTTCAGAGGAGGCTCTTCTGAGGCTGCTACCAGTGGTCAAAGCCTCCAACAAAGCTCTGTAGGTGAACACATAACTATCCAGGTTAAATCTATGTTTTTATTCGGAAAAAATGTAATAGATAGATGAATGTTCATTCCAAATTAGGAAATTGTAGCAGCAGCGTTGCTAAAAGTCATCACACGAGTTAAAAATATTTAACAAATAAAATAAAAAAACTAAAGAATACAGTAAAAAAAAACATATATATATATACAGTCCACAGTATAAACAATATATATCTATAAAGGATTTCAATAATACGCATTATAAAATATACTAACTATATGTAATTTTTCTATAATACACTGAACAAAAATATAAACGCAACCCTTTTGTTTTTAATCCCATTTTTCATGAGATGAACTCAAAGATCTAAAACATTTTCTATATACACAAAATAACCATTTCTCTCAAATATTGTTCACAAATCTGAAAAAATCTGTGATAAGAACTTCTCATTTGCCGAGATAATCCATCCCACTTTACAGGTGTGGCATATCAAGATGCTAATTAGACAGCATGATTATTGCACAGGTGTGCCTTAGGGTGGCCACAATATGCTTTAATCAGGCTTGTCCATTTGCCTATCAGTTTGTTAACGAAATGGACAGATCCACCGTTTCCCCCCTAAAAATGATTTTTAATCGTTGTCTTTGCATTTAAATGATGGATGCTATCATCCACATGGTTGCTTAACACAATGCACATCGTCTGGACCTCACTGGGGTCCTGCATATGCTTTAATCAGGCGTTTTAACACTTTTTCCCCATGAAAATGATTTTTAAACACTTTTATGGGGCTATATAAATCAAATTCCGGATAATGCGGAGCACAATTGTACCTTTTACTATTTTAATTTATTTGTATTATATATCTTTGGGCTATAAAAGTGACATTCTTGGATGACTTTGTCAGGTTATGGAGCTTATCTCACAAATCCTGGAGGTTCCAGGCCGAATTTTGGAGCTCATAGGCGGCCTGCCATAGGCCCCCACCCGTGGAAAGAAAAAAAATGAAAGAAAACGGTCAATTATATCTTAAAATAATCAAAAATGAAGTTTTTTGAAAATGTTGAATTTGTTCAGAGTGCCAACGGAGGAGGGGCTCAACCCTTCGGCGCTTCGGGCCGAAGCCCCGGACACTTTTCCACCCCCCCGTTGCAACTTACAACGGAGAGGGGAATCCAAGCCTCCCCTACTCCGTCCAAAAAAAAACGTTCATCATTTTCAAGCTACAATCTGCACGATTTCAGAAACCCAGTTTTTCAGAGGTGACAGAAAAAAACCGGCTGTGTAACTTCATGGAGGAATGCATCCGCTCCATGTGCACTTTGGCTCGGATACATGTGTTGCCCGGAGACCCCCCAGCATGGTTCTTACCAAACTTTAAGTTTTTGAACTGGTCTCTGGAGGAATGCAATGGGAGTTTGCTGGGACTCTACCTGCATTATGAGGCACTATTGTTGGGTACTTTTTTTTCCGTTTTCACCCCTTTTCTATGGATCTCCAAAAAGTAAACTCATACTTTTTTCTGATTTCTCACTGATCGAATGACAAACGTGACCCGCCATTGGAGGGCTTCCGCCGGCACGGCCTCGTGCCGGTGCTCTGGCGGTCGGTTCCTCCGAACTGCGGGTTCGACTCTGATGGCCGGGAGGGACGAGGGAAACGTCGGGGGGGTCTGCTGGAGGCTCCTGCTGGAGTCCTGCGTTTCACCAGGACCTGGCTCGAAAAACTCGAAACCCTGACTCCAGTGCGGTGTTGCGGCCATGCGCCTCCGGGTACCAGACTCCCCTGCCTCCTCCGTGTTGCGTGGGCTGCGTGGGGGTAACCCTGCATGTCCGTTACCCCGCGTGTCTCTTACCTCCCAGGCCGACCGATATGAAGCGTTTCCAAGACGAACCGTCTGACTCAGGGGTCCCACCTCGGGTTCCGCAGCGGGGTGGAAGTTCCACCTCCCCACTTCGCCGCGGAATGTCAGGCAAACACCTGTTTCTCTAATCCTCCACTGTGGCATAGCGGCCTTAGTCGGCTGCGGCATTCAGCAATTGGCCTCTAATACAGGGCGAGGCCGCCTTACCGCACTGGAGTCAGGGTTGCGAGTTTTTCGAGCCAGGTCCCGGTGAAACACAGGACTCCAGCAGGAGCCTCCAGCAGACCCCCCCGACGGTTTTTGGAGATCCATAGAAAAGGGGTGAAAATGAAAAAAAGTATCCAAAAATAGTGCCTCATAATGCAGGTAGAGTCCCCTGACAACTCCCCTTGCATTCCTCCAGAGACCAGTTCAAAAACTTAAAGTTTGGTAAGAACCATGCTGGGGGGTCTCCGGGCAACAAATGTATCCGAGCCAGAGTGCACATACAGCGGATGAATTCCTCCATGAAGTTACACAGCCGTTTATTTTCTGAGTCCTCTCAAAAACCGGGTTTCCGATTTCATGCGGACAGTAGTCTGAAAATGATGAACACATTTTTTGGACGGAGTAGGGGAGGCTTGGATTCCCCTTGGATTAGCTCCATAAACTGAAAAGTCATCCAAAAATGTCACTTTTATAGCCCAAAGATAAATAATACAAACTAAATTAAAATAGTAAAAGGTACAATTGTGCTCCGCATTACCCGGAATTTGATTTATATAGCCCCATAAAAGTGTTTAAAAATCATTTTCGTGGGGAAAAAGTGTTAAAACGCCTGATTAAAGCATATGAAGGACCCCAGTGAGAGCTCCAGACTATGTGCATTGTGTTGGGGAACCCTATGAATGGTGTACATGAGTGTATACATGTTTTAAATAGTAGGATACCTCCAGGGCGCATCACCACATTTTACAAGCCAGGAAAGGTGCATGGATCCTGGGTAAACATTGATTAAGTGTTTTTAAATGTGTGGAACAGTGTTTTGTCACTTTCAAAACTCTCCTGTCATTGACCGGAGAAATTGGGTCGATGTTGTATTCAATCTGACCGTTAATATTCCAGTGAGAGGAAGTACGTACATTGACCGGAGTGATCCCATGTTCATTTTGTCCAAAAACCGGAGCATTCCCTAACCCTAACCCTCACCCCAGATACTGACTGGTTTTCGGAGCCCCCCAGACCCCCCCAATAAAGCAAAACTGCACGTTTCAGAGTGGCCTTTTATTGTGGCCAGCCTAAGGCACACCTGTGCAATAATCATGCTGTCTAATCAGCATCTTGATATGCCACACCTGTGAGGTGGGATGGATTATCTCGGCAAAGGAGAAGTGCTCACTATCACAGGTTTTTTCAGATTTGTGAACAATATTTGAGAGAAATGGTTATTTTGTGTATTTAGAAAATGTTTTAGATCTTTGAGTTCATCTCATGAAAAATGGGATTAAAAACAAAAGGGTTGCGTTTATATATTTGTTCAGTGTAGATCAATCTACCATAGAAACAAACAGTCATAGGGAATATCTATAGACATTCATTAGAAATTGTGGAAAGTTGCTTTTTTTTAACTTAAATTAAAATGTAGATCCTGTGAGGTATACAATATGTGCAAATTGTTCAAGAGTATAGAGATGGAGAAACTTAGCAAACTAAAGAGCAGGGAGTTCCCTGCCAGCCAGAGGGGGGTCTTGAAAGATTTCCTGTATCGGTCCTCGTAACAGCGGAGCTGGATCAGTCTGGAGAGAAGGAGCTCCGCTGCCTGTCCAGCTGATGGTGGAGAGGGGGGGACATTTGATCCAAAATGGTTAACAGTTTCAGGGTCCTACTCTCCACTACAACTCCAAAAAGAATTCTGTTTGCAGCCTATGATAGAGCCAGCCTTCTTGCCCCCCCCCCCCGGCAGACCACACAGAGAACAGTGCACTGACCAAATAACTGGTGATAATTGTTTTCTTCTGTGTAACTGATTCTTCTCCAGGCTGAGTGTCTGTAACCTGTCAGAGAGAAGCTGTGCAGCTCTGTCCTCAGTCCTCAGCTCCCAGTCCTCTAGTCTGAGAGATCTGGACCTGAGTCACAACGACCTGCAGGATTCAGGAGTGAAGCTGCTGTGTGCTGGACTGGAGAGTCCACTCTGTGAACTGAAGACTCTCAGGTTGGTGTAAAACTGTTTAAAATGATGATACCTTATTTACTAATTTTGTAACTATTGGATGGACCATTTATTGAATTATCGTAGGTGAAGTGTTTGTTCATTGTAAGAGAGAAGCTGTGAAGCTCTGTCCTCAGCTCCCAGTCCTTTAGTCTGACAGAGCTGGACCTGAATACTACGGAGCCCCCTGGGGGACATGGAGAAGAAAAAGAAAACTGGTAGGAAAAAAAAAAAAGAAGTTTTGCGAGATCTCCTTTACGGTAATTGCCGAGAAGCGGCACTGCTGCTAGTACAAGAGTAAAATAATGCAAGTACTTTCAATATGTACTTTTTGATTAATACTCGGTCAAACTTTTTATTTTTTATTTAACCTTTATTTAACCAGATAAAAAGCATTGAGATAAAATCTCATTTACAAAGCTGACCTGGCCAAGAAGGCAGCAACGTTACACATAACACAAACATATAAAATACAGAGAACATAACTAAGAAAACAAAAGACGAAAAAAAGCAGTTACTACATTGAGCACATTGGGACAGTAAGAAAGGCACTACTTATTACTGCAAGAGCAGCTGGTGGTAAGGACTTCTGACAACTTCAATTTAAAACAGGCTATAGAAACAAGTGCCGTCAGTTTGAGGCGTGATTGAAGGTCATTCCAAGGACCATAATAAAAGAGACTCCTTTTTCCGGCCTCAGTCCGCACAGCAGGAACCTAGAACCGTATCCAGGCACTGGATCTGAGGTTGTAAAAGTCACAAACTGGAGCAAATCTGGCTCATATGTAGAGTGGAAGATTTCCTAAAATGGCTTTATACATTAATAAAAACCAATGCTGCATCCTACGCATAGTGAGTGAGGACCATCCAGTTAGGCTATACAGTGTGCAATGATGAGTCCTATAGGGTGCATTTGATATATAACGCAATGCAGCATGGTAGAGTGGGTCAAGTTTGGTCAAAACAGATGGACAGGCAAATCTATAAATGGTGTCACCGTAGTCCAGCTGGGACAGGAATAAGCCAGAGACCAACCTTTTACGGGATGAAGTTGAAAAACAACATTTAAGTCTGTAAAGGAAGCCAAGACTGAATTTCAATTTCTTTGTTAGAACTTCGATATGGTGTTTGAAGTTCAGATTACTGTCCAACCAAAAGCCAAGATATTTGTAGATATCAACAAACTCCACAGAGACGCCATCAAGGGTGTCAATGGAGAGGCAAGAGGACGCTGACTTGGGATCAAAAGGCATTGCTTTGGTTTTCTTTCTGTTCAAAAGCAGTTTGGAATCAAGAAGTGCATGCTGCAGCGTGATAAAATCAGATTTTAAATTGGAAACGGCCATGTCCAGAGAAGGAGCACATGAATATACAATAGTGTCATCAGCATACATATGATAGGTAGAAAATTGCATCTGATTACAAATATTCTTTACATATAATAAAAAGAGCAAAGGCCCCAAAATAGAGCCCTGTGGAACGCCCTTCTCCAAGGTGACAGGGTCAGAGACAGTGCTACCCAACCTGACGCATTGAGTACGGTCGGTTAGATAACTCTGAAACCAACAAATGGCATTATGACCGAAACGAGACACCAACATAACATCAGACATAATGTGGTGATCTACAGTATCAAATGCTTTGGCTAGGTCAATAAACAATGCAACACAAACAGTTTGATATCATCTAAGACTTTCAGACTGGCAGTCACAGTACTGTGCTTTGATCTGAATCCAGATTGCATAGGGTTAAGGATGTTGTGTGAATTTAAAAAAAGTTTTAGCTGAGTAGAAACTAGGGACTCAAGAATCTTTGATAACACAGAAAGATTTGAGATAGGACGATAATTATTTAACTCAGTGGGATCACCAGCTTTCAAGAGGGGCGATACCAGAGCTTGCTTCCACAGAGCTGGCAGTGTGTGAGTGGACAGGGAGAGATTAAAAATATCAGTTACTGGTTGTGCTATAATCTGAGCTGCAATTTTTAAAAAGAATGGGTCGAGGCCGTCAGGCCCGGCAGACTTTTTAGGATCAATTGAGTGCAAACCCTGTAAGACTTCAGAGACCGAGAAAGAAGCAAAATCAAAAACAGGGGAGCTCATCTCTTGACTAGGGCTGTGAGTACGACCATTTAGAGAGTCATGACTTTGCTCATCAAAAATGTGACCAGCCTTTTTGAAGTGAGCATTGAAAGCATTAGACATACCATCTGAATCTGAAATAAAAGAATCACTGACCTTCAGTCTTTGTGGGAAACTAGAAACTTTCTTGTTCTGAAGTGATTTAATTGTTTTCCAGAACTTAGAATGGTCATTAAACCAATCAGTGGTTAAGCTCAGATAGTATTCAGCTTTAGCTTTTTTAATAAGGGCTGAACATTTATTTCTGAGGACACGAAAAAGAAGCCAGTCATCACTAGTGTTAGACTTTCTAGCTAAAGACCATCGCTTATTTCGATCATGAATTAGATCAGATAGTTCTCTAGTAAACCATAGAGTGTTCCTATTCTTGACTCTGAATTTTCTAAGGGGGGCATGTCTATTAATAATCGATAAAAAGTGATCAATAAAAAATTGGACGGCAACATCGACAGATGGAATTAACGCTATGAAGTGCCATTTAACCTCCGCCAGATCGTGTAGGAAAGCCTGCTCAGAGAAGTGTTTGAAGCAGCGCCCGAGCACAATAAGGCCCTTGGCTTTGGGCAACTTAGTGCTCCTAACGCAAGCAATAGTGCAATGGTCACTGATATCATTAGGAAAAACACCAACAGACACATACTTATGAGCTGCATTTGTTAGAATGACATCTATAAGGGTATCGTTATTGGGTTTGGCAGGGTTTATTCTAGTGGGACTATCAATAAACTGAGTTAAGTTCAAAGAATCACAAACCTGCTGAAACTGTGAAGATGTATCGCTCAACCAGTCCCAATTTAAATCACCCATTAATATGATTTCAGAAGAAAACATAGACAACAATTCAGTAAGGCTAGTAGTTGCATCCATGATGGCCGATGGAGGCCTATAACAGCCAATAACAGTGAGAGGAGCATTTGCTATAGTTATTTGGACTGCTAGCAACTCAAATTGCCTTGGAATTGAAATAGAGTGAAGGACTGAGCACTGTAGTTTCTCAGCAGTGTATATTGCAACACCACCAGCTCTGCCCTTACGATCCGTTCTGAATACATTATATCCATCAATGTGAATAACAGTGTCAGTGACAGACGGTTTTAACCAGGTTTCAGAAACTACAACAATATCAGGTTTAGCAACTAAAAACCAGGTCTTGAAAACATCTAATTTGGGCACTAGGCTTCTAGCATTAACATGCAGAACACCCAATCCTTGCCTACAGCTAAACTCATTCGGAGTTGGCAAATTATGCAAGGAAGCAGAGAAACACTCAGGACCAGGGTTAATGTTAACGTTACCAGAGAGTAGTAGCAGTAACAATATTAACAGTCTGGAAGATGACTTTTTCACATGGGCTCTGGACGCGTCGCTCCTCGGGGGGGCGGGGCTGCTCCAATCCTTCGATATTAGCGAGTCCAGAGTAAATAGGGCAAACGGGAGAGCGCATTTCGTGCCATGAAACATCAGCTTTTGGTAAAAACTATCCGATGGAGTCAGCGCTCCAGAGGTTCCACCATCTGAAAGTCCGAAGTGAATAGAGATATTGCTGGGAGGCAACCCGTCAGTTTTGCCGACATGCGGTCTGACAATTAATCCCAGGAAGAAAGCGAACACAAGGGTAGCTTTAGGCAACATAGTGCCTTAACACACCCAATTCAGGATCCGCAGCTCAGGTGAATCCGCAGCTCAGGTGCATCAGCCCCCGACAGCACGGCAGGACAGACAGCAATCCAGAGTCCGAAGGAGCGAAAGCTCAGGCAGAGAGCAAACAATCCAGTCACAGCGAGGCACCGGCACAAAACAGCCCAAAAACTCAAGCTTTTAAAACGTTTTTAAAAGCGCAGCAGACCAATTTAAAAACGGGTCTAAAAAGCTAAATAAAAATTATAAAATGTCAGTATGCACAAGAAGAAAGAGGATGAGACAAACACTAACAGAGACAGAAAACAAATCAACGTGCTGTCATCTTGGTGCCCCACAATGCATTGAGTGTGCCAACAATCGAGAATTATCAAGAATTATTGTACTCCCCTCCTGAGTACAATAATGCACGTTTCTGTTATCTTTGATGAGAGATAAAATGATTTGTTACCATAAGTTCTACATGAAATTGATACTGTTGGACTCAGTCAGTACTACTTGGAATACTACCACGAGTACAATCAAGTATTTGTACTCCGTACTTTTTGGGTAATACTCGGTTAATCTTCTGTCCTGAGTACAATAATTCATAGTTCAGAGAGTACAATACGTGAATTATTGTACTCAGGACGGGAGTTTGACCGAGTATTACTCAAAAAGTACACAGTAAAAGTACCTCATTGTATTTGTGGTAGTAGTCCAACTACTGAGTCCAACAGTGTCAATTTTATTAAGAACTTATGGCTAACAGTCATGTTATCCCTCATCAAATATAACAGAAGTGGCATGATTTTGTTCTCAGGACTTTGAGAGAGTATTACCCAAAAAGTACACAGTAAAAGTACTTCATTTTATTTTTGGTAGCAGTCAAACTTATGGTAAAAAGTATTTGTATCGCAAATATAGCACAAAAACATTAATTATTCTATTCTTAGCGTCAGTGCCGCTTCTCGGCAATTACCGTAAAGGCGTGATTAATCACGTACTCAAAAATGAAGAGCTGCTGATTTGACCAAGCAAACGCGAGAGACGGCTGAGTTGACCGCAGTGTTCTCTTGAGGTGTGAACCAGGACTCGCGACCACAGCAACAGGCACAGCCACGACTCGTGATTTAGGACTCGTGATCCACGACTCGTGATCCAGGGATCAGGACCACAGCAACAGGCACAGCCACGACTAAGGTGTCCCCGGACAGTCTAAGCCTATATCAGCAAAACTAGGGGCTGAATCTAATCAGCCCTAACTATAAGC
>NC_136902.1:95557330-95597330 GCF_949606895.1 Notothenia rossii | reverse complement strand
CCATGGGAAAGAAGAGGATATAAGAATACTGAAGAACATCGGAGTGGAGTTCCTCTTGAACTCAGTTCAAACTTGAACTCTCCAGCTTTTGCAGGCAACGGAAGACAACTTTATACTAACTAGTAGTGAGGCAAACCTAAATCTCAGATATAATATGTATCCGAGCGAAACGCATTTCATTTTTTATTGATGTGTGGTGTTATAACTTGTGAAACTTTAATAAAACTACCTGTTCACATTTGTAATAGGAAACTAAAGTCCATGTAGCCCTTCTGATTGTTGTTGGATAAGTGACAAGTCAGATGGAAATGCAACCTGTTCCCACATAGCTTGATTCCTGAGTTCAGACTCTCTAAAAGTACAATGGGAGCCATAGCCTTTTCTTATCAAGCTCCACTTTTGTGGAATCAGCTTCCAGTTTGTGTTCGGGCGCCATGATCGATTGGCTTAACAGGTATAACTTGTTAAGCCCGACAGACCCCGGTACCGGGGCCCTCCCGCAACATCTTTGCATGTTCATTTAATAAACTATGAATGTTTTATATCCATGTAACGTGAAGAAACTCATCTAACTGATCATTTTTATTTATTTTTCAAAAAAGAAAACACAATGCAAACGCTGAGCCTCTGAATTAGCAACGAGCAAAAAATGCTAACAGATTATTGCACCGAAATTCACTCACAAAACCTTATTATTTATCTTTGCTGCACATCCATGACATCGTTTCACATCGTGAGGGGACACAGAATCGTACCCTCATTATTACTCAATGATACGAACTCGCGACTTTATAAACAAAAACAGACATCAGAACATGTGGCGCTAGGTAGCTAAAAAAGCTACCATGGCTCACCTGTGTCGTAGTCTGGTCAAAAGTGGTCTTCAATGGCATTAAAACGATAAAAACGCTGCTGAAGTTAATCCATAGGTTAATCCAATGTGTCTGTGTCCCTTTGAAATGATTTCTGATAATCCATAAGCAATAAAACTGCTTTTCCGTTTCCAGATGTCAGAGCTAGAGACAACTTCCCTCTGGAGCAAAACTGCGTGCGCGAAGCCCCTACCTTTTAGTTTTATCATGTGTGTGAGTGGGGAGATTCCCCTTCGATTGTATTGGCTCTAACGGTCAGAAAGAGATGTCAATCACCAAAATCGACCAATGGGTTTCAGAGAAACGGTAAAAACCCAATTTCCACCCAAATCACCTCAGAGGTGGAGTGTTTTTTGCTAAATCTCTCTAAAAAGGTCAAATGTCACTTGTTTTGCATCAATCTTGATACAGGGTACTTATTATATGTTGTACTTTTTTTTTTTTTTTTTCCCGCTGCCTGAGAGGACGCTGGCGTTGACTGTTTGCCGCTTCTCCGCCTCTGTCACCCTCTATCACCCTCAACTACCATTCGTTCTTCAATCTTTCGAATTGGACCACTGCCCTGCATTTACACATCTTTAATGCAATGCACATTGTTTTTAAATTATTATTTTTTACTTATTTTGGACTTCTGCCTCCATTGCTGGCTGTAGCCGGCTGCCCTCACGTAGCCATCAACGTGCCGGGTGGCTATTGCTATCTGCTACATCGCCTACTGTCTGTCTCCGTCCCACGCAACAACCGTGGACTCTCTCTGCCTCCTGCCTTCATCTCTGGGGTGCATCTGTCCCGTCCCGCTGCTCACATCCTCCTGCCATGTCGTGGATCTTCCTCGTCTCCACAACAATCCTCCACCTCTGTGAACCTAGCTAGCCTGCTAGCTGCTATCTGCTGCTATCTGCTGCTAGCTGCTATCGCTGCTATGGCTGCCATCACACTGCTCCCAGCAATTCCGCCTGTCATCATGCTGAAATACTCCATCTCACAGCTGCTGTCATTGACCAACTCCTCCACTCCGTCTTCCATCTCAGTCATCAGACATCTTGGACTCCTTCGTCGACCCCGCTACATTCACCGAAGCACCCGCCGCAGTTTTGTGTACCTTCAGCACGGACAATCCATTGCATCCATCTGCTCCACGCAACGCACTGTTGCACACCTGACGCGTCATCATAACGCAACTCCTACTGCTTCTCTTACACTCTCCCCCGCTCACCTACACTCCCAGCTGCACAGAATACCTGGAGCGGATCCCACTCCCCTCCGCCTCCCAACACATATAACAAGCCATTTCTCCCCACCATCAAGCCCCCCTCCTCTGCTCCACTGCCCCCCCTCTCATGCCCACCCCCGCGCTGCTAACCTAGACAACCTCATACCTCTCCAGCCTGCCACCATCCCTACAACCCCCCACTTGACCAATTTTGCCCTTCTAAATATACGGTCACTCACCAATAAAGCCCACATCCTTCACGAACTCATCCTGGACAAATCCATCGACTTCCTTCTGCTCACTGAAACCTGGCAACAACCCAATGACTTCTTCTCGTTTAATCAAACATCCCCCCCTGGTTTTAATTACATCACTAAACCCCGCCCCTCACGCCGTGGTGGTGGGCTGGCTGTCATCTACAACCAGAACATCCGGACTACAGAACTCACCCTCCCCTCAGTACCATCCTTCGAATTTCTCGCCTTCAAAACCCCTCCCTCACTGACAGTTATCCTCATTTACCGCCCCCCTAAACCACACCCCTCCTTCCTCTCTGATCTCACTGAACTCCTAACCATTGCTTCATCCCTCTCCCCACGTCTGTTACTCCTCGGCGACCTTAACATCCACATGGACTCCACCACCTGCAAACTCGCTTCTGAATTTTCCTCCCTTCTGGACAATTTCTCATTTACACAACATGTCACCTTCCCCACCCACGATAAAGGACACATCCTTGACCTTGTCTGCTCCACCAACCTCACAGTACTCGACCTCCACCCCTGCCCCTTTCCCCTCTCTGACCACAAACTCATACAGGAAAAATGTCACTTTTAAAACCTCCTCACCCTGGTTCACCCCTGCACTCCGTAAACTGAAGCAAACCGGCCGCCAGCTTGAACGCCTAACCATGAAATCATCCCTCACAGTTCACCATGATTCCTACAAACTCCATCTCACTATCTACAGAGACACCCTCAATGCCGCAAAATCTACTTACCTCTCCACCATCTTCATCAACCCCTCCCGTAACCCCAGGACCCTCTTCTCCACCGTCAACAAGCTCTTCAAACCCCGTGCTGACACCCTCTCTTCCTCCACTTCCACATGCAGTTCATTCCTCCAGTTTTTCTCTGACAAAATCACTGCCATGAATCTCTCCCTATCCGCTGCATCTGACACACAAACATCTCCCCCAACATCCACCGCCACAATTCCTCCCTCCATCTCCCTTGACCTCCCGAGCCCTCCTCCCCACGGCATTCTCTCCCAGTTCACTCTGGTTACCCCCCCTGAAATACTCCAACTGATCAGCTCCTCCAAACCCACAACCTGCTCGCTTGACCCTCTACCCACCCCTCTACTGAAGTCCTGCCTCCCCGTCCTTTGCCCCTACATTGTCAACCTTTTCAACTCCTCCCTGTTCCAAGGAACCGTTCCCTCTGCCTTCAAAACTGCTGCCGTAACTCCCATCCTCAAGAAACCCGGTCTGGATCCCTCCTCCCTCAGTAATTACCGCCCCATCTCCGACCTCCCCTTTCTCTCTAAAACAATAGAACGCATCATCTCCAAACAACTCAACCGCCATCTCCAAAAAAATTACCTTTTTGAACCCCTTCAGTCTGGTTTTCGTCCTCACCACAGCACAGAAACGGCCCTCATCAAAGTCCTCAATGACCTCCTCACCTCTGCTGACAACGGTTCCCTCAACATCCTCATCCCTCTTGACCTGAGTGCAGCCTTCGATACCGTGAGCCACACCATCCTGCTTACCCGACTCCGGGATATCGGTATCGAAGGTATTGCACTCAGATGGCTCCAGTCCTACCTCTCAGACAGATCCCACTTCATCTCCCTCAACAACCACTCCTCTGCCACAGCTTCAGTCACCCAAGGTGTTCCCCAAGGTTCAGTACTCGGCCCCCTCCTCTTCATCATCTACATCCTCCCCCTTGGTCAGATTCTCCGCCATCAAAACCTGGACTTTCACTGCTACGCTGACGACACACAGATCTACCTCAGCACCAAATCCCCCCACAACCCCCCTCTCACACACATCGAATCCTGTCTGACTGCAATCAAATCCTGGATGCCACACAACTTCCTCAAACTCAACAGCAATAAAACTGAACTCCTCCTCATCGGCTCCAAATCCACCCTCAGCAAAACCCCCAACCTGACACTCACAATCGATGGCACCCCTGTTTCCCCCTCCACCCAGGCACGCAACCTTGGCGTGATATTCGACCCCACCCTCTCCCTCGACCCCCACATCCGCCAAGTTGTAAAAACCTCCTTTTTCCACCTCCGCAATATCGCCAAACTCCGTCACTCTCTCACCCGCCCCGCAGCTGAGCGACTCATTCACGCCTTCATCTCCTCCCGCCTTGACTACTGCAACTCACTCCTCTACGGCATCGGCTCCACCTCCCTCAACAGACTCCAGCGTGTCCAGAACGCAGCCGCCAGACTCCTCAGCCACACCAAATCAAGGCATCACATCACCCCGGTCCTCAAAGAACTCCACTGGCTTCCCGTCTCACACCGCATTCACTACAAACTCCTGGTCCTCACCTATAAAGCCCTCCACCATCTGCCCCCCCCTACCTCACTGACCTCCTCATCCTCTACCAACCACCCCGGTCCCTCAGATCCACCTCAGCCGGTTTGCTCTCAACCCCCAGGGCCAAACTCCGGAGCTTCGGGGACAGAGCCTTCTCTGTGGCAGCCCCGAAGCTCTGGAACTCCCTCCCCCAAGACCTCCGTGAGTCTGAGTCCCTCACCCTGTTCCAGTCCCGTCTCAAAACCCACCTCTTCAACTCTGCTTATGCTTAAACCCGCCCCTCCCCCCTCTGAACCAACATCCTCCTGACTGCTTTTCTGTTTTTGTTTTGTTTTTTGTTTTTGTTTGTGTTTTTGTTCTTGTTTTGTTTGTCTACCTGACTCATAATGTAAAGCGTCTTTGGGTCTAGAAAAGCGCTATATAAATCCCATTTATTATTATTATTATTATTATTACTTTGGATTCCTAAAGCTTTTAGTCTACCATCCCATGTTCATACGTGCGTAGCTACAGGGTCGTTATGACGATGAAAATCCTAGGTCACAGCTCCTCCAACAGTGCAACACAATAAAACAGATACACACAAACAAATAGTGCAAGTAATAATTAAATACAAAAAAGTGTATTTACTTATTACTTGCACAATGTTTTTGTAAAAAAATGCAAGTAATAAAATACACTTTTATACATATTACTTGGATAAGTGATAGTAAAAAAGTGAAAAAGTGAAATAGTGAAATAGTGAAATAGTGCAAGGGATGGAAGTAGCAGCCAGATACAGGACTGTCTCAGAAAATTAGAATATTGTGATAAAGTTCTTTATTTTCTGTAATGCAATTAAAAAAACAAAAATGTCATACATTCTGGATTCATTACAAATCAACTGAAATATTGCAAGCCTTTTATTATTTTAATATTGCTGATTATGGCATACAGCTTAAGAAAACTCAAAAATCCTATCTCAAAAAATTAGAATAGTTCCTCAGACCAAGTAAAAAAAAAAGATTTATAACAGCAAAACACAATCAAACATTTGAAAATGTCCATTAATGCACTCAGTACTTGGTTGGGAATCCTTTTGCACGGATTACTGCATCAATGCGGCGTGGCATGGAGGCAATCAGCCTGTGGCATTGCTGAGGTGTTATGGATGCCCAGGATGCTTCAATAGCGGCCTTTAGCTCATTAGCATTGTTGGGTCTGGTGTCTTTCAGCTTCTTCTTCACAATACCCCACATATTCTCTATGGGGTTCAGGTCAGGGGAATTTGCAGGCCAATCGAGGACAGTAATGCCATGGTCAGTACACCAGTTACTGGTGGTTTTGGCACTGTGGGCAGGTGCCAGATCATGCTGGAAAATGAATTCCTCCTCTCCATAGAGCTTTTCAGCAGACGGAAGCATGTAGTGCTCTAAAATCTCTTGGTACACAGCTGCATTTACTCTGGGCTTGATGAAACACAGTGGACCAACACCAGCAGCTGACATGGCTCCCCAAACCATCGCTGACTGTGGGAACTTCACACTGGATTTCAAGCAACTTGGATTTTGCTCCTCTCCAGCCTTTCTCCAGACTCTGGCGCCTTGACTTCCAAATGAAATACAAAACTTGCTTTCGTCTGAAAAGAGGACTTTGGACCACTGTGCAACTGTCCAGTGCTTCTTTTCCTTAGCCCAAGTCAGACGCCTCTTCCGTTGTCTTGAGTTCAGAAGTGGCTTGACCATGGGAATACGGCTATTGTAGCCCATTTCCCGGACACGTCTGTGAACAGTGACTTTTGATACCTGGACTCCAGCTTCAGTCCACTGTCTTTGAAGCTCCCCCAAATTCTGGAAGCGACTCTTCTTCACAATGCTGTTAAGGCTGCGGTCATCTCTCTTGGTTGTGCAGCGTTTCCTGCCACATTTCCCCCTTCCAACAGACTTTTTGTGGATGTGCTTTGAAACTGCACTCTGTGAACAGCTTGCTCTTTGAGAAATTTCTTTTTGTGTCTTACCCTCCTGATGGAGGGTGTCAATGACGGTCCTCTGGACAGCAGTCAGATCAGCAGTCTTCCCCATACTTGTGATTTAGTTTACTGAACCAAGCTGAGTGTTTTTCAAGGCTCAGGAAACCCTTGCAGGTGTTTCGAGTTAATTAGACGATTCAAGTGATTCGTTGAACACCCTACTAGTATACTTTTTCATGATATTCTAATATTTAGAGATAGGATATTTGAGTTTTCTTAAGCTGTATGCCATAATCAGCAATATTAAAATAATAAAAGGCTTGCAATATTTCAGTTGATTTGTAATGAATCCAGAATGTATGACATTTTTGTTTTTTTAATTGCATTACAGAAAATAAAGAACTTTATCACAATATTCTAATTTTCTGAGACAGTCCTGTAAATGTTATGATGTTGTTTCAAGTTCAGGTGTTGTAACTCCAAGTGTACGAGATACCGCAGACTTCCGGAGCACGCGGAGACCCGGAACCAGCGTCGGATCGCTCGGCATCGAGTGCTGACAAACATATTTAAGCTTCAGCACCGCAGGCCCTCCAGAATGTTTTTCTCCGAGATGCCCTAAACATCTCAGCATCCTCTCCGACTTGACGTCCGCAAGAGGCTTCTGAAGTGGGATATTGAGCAAAAATGTTGCCTAGCGCGGCTGTTCCAACTGGACGTCGGGGGGAGTCTCTGCCCGGAGTCCCAGGGCCCTCACTGCTCTGGGGCCAAAACCGCGACTGAAATATGCGCAATCCAAAATGTGTTCTGCTTCTATGGCCTCGAGAGCTTCCAAATTGCAGGTGGTCTTTTCACACACCACGAGGAGTGGGTGTACCAACATGGAGGTCTCTGGGTGGTCAGGGAATAGAACCGCAGCAAAAAGAAGAAATGTGCTTTATTTTCAATGGCCGGTGAATTCAAAGTGTACAGATTGTCCATCTTGGGACACTTATGCATTGCTACATAAATCGAGGAGGTTAACATTCTTGCCCTCAAGCAATCTCTTTCATATTTACAACACTTATTCACGAGTGGGGTGGGGTGTCGGGCACAGAATTGTTGCCTCCTAGGCGAGAGGACGCAGGACTTGTGACCTTGTACATTTCAAAACTCTGTGTGTTTGAAATGTACAAGGTCATATCTCCACGATGCCTGGGCCGGTGCTACATGCATGTGACAATGGATTAGTCATAAAGCGTGCTCCATCTCTCGCTGCAGCGATTTTGAGGCCAATCCGAGCAAGACTTTAGCATTTATTTGAAACAAAGTGTTTTTAAAAATGTCGGGAAAAATGTGACATTGCCCAAATGTCTCAATATTCACACCAATGAATCCGTGAGTTGGATGCATGACAGAGTATCAGCTCCCAGTACCTTTGCATTTTGGAGATATGACCTTGTACACCTCAAATACCCAAGATCCTACAGTTAAGTATTTTAATTGGACATAAAATAAACACAATGCAAAATCAGCTGTTTGTCCGTCTGTCTCTAAACGGCACAAACTACAACTCCCATGATGCAACGCTGTGTCGTCTTTTCTTATAGTTTGGTTTAAAAAATGACAGATTGTATATTTAATGTTTTTCAACGGCTGGAGGTCAGCAGAGTCACAGAGGGGGGTTCGTCATGTTTCCTGTCTCCTCCGACACTAACGAGCCCCGGTGGACCCCCTGGGTCTGTGTGGACACTCGGACACTAACGAGCTTCTCTAATGAGCTAATTAGCACAAACTGTATCTTGGGAGGACAACTTGTCACCATGGTTACTGCTGTAAACAGCTGTGTGTGAACTCCTGTAGGCCAGTTGAATTTCAGCCAAATGACCAAGGACCTGATGGGGGGGCTAATTAGGTCTCAGTAATGAGCAGCAGGTAAACAACTCTATTCTAATATTAAATAATAATTTAACTTTTTTAGTCATATGTTAGTATACTGGTTGCATGTAAGAGTTTTAAACAGAAAAAACAATACAAATTAACAATAATAAGGATTTGATGTGACAGTTGTAAGATACAATGACATTGATCATGTATTTTATTGTTTGCATATGAAATTATTATTATGGGTAAAAGTAATACATACTATATGTGAAGTGAAATCAGTCGGATGTTGCAACGGCGCAATTTGAGATAATCGTGGATTATTCGAAAAACTTGTGTTTTGGTCATTTTGGTCGATTTTAGAATATCACACTTTTATCGTCATATTCAGACAATAAACACATTTTTGAAGCTTGTAAAGACAGGGTGACAACTCCCTCCCTACGTCTCCCCGAATGAACCAATGACAGGCTGACCACAACAAGGTGAGGTCAGAGATTGGGGGTTACGTCTGATCTCAAATAAAAAAATGTCTTGGCTTAAAGAACATCGGCAAATTCAGATGAATAATACGGTGTAAGCTTGTAAAGTTACGGTGTAAAGTTACGGTGTAAAGCTACGGTGTAAAGTTACGGTGCAAAGTGGTGAACGGAGCCACTGAACGACAGACGCACTGCAACAGGCGGTGTGTTTCGTTGAAAAAGAGGTACTATGCCCCCAGAATATGATCCGATCCACACCTACTGGAAAAAGAAGCTGACTGCACTCCATGGATGCCTGGCAGCACGACTGGTCCAGCTGCTGAGAGATGGGACCCACCCAGAGTGGTTAACCAAAGGCCGGACACTTCTGATCATGAAGACCACCAGAAGAAGAACCAACGGACAGAAACCTGCCTCTGCACAACATGGAAGCTCCTGCCAGACATCTTTTCAGATAAGATGAGTAGCCGAACACCAGCAGGTCGACAGAGCAGTCACTGGAGGCAGTTAGACCAGACACACTAACTATGGATACTGGAATGCTAGGAGCTGTATAAGGTCAACAGGACACCAAGAGCCTTCATCCAGAACTCAATGGGACTGAGGAAGACGACCCTAGAGGCCAACTCAAAGTCAACTGCACTAGTCACCACAAAGTGTGACATGTACCAAGGAGATCAATAAGAGAGGCTACATATACCGGTTCCAAAGAGGATCGACCATCAGACACCTCCTCTACGTGATGACATCAAGCTGTACGACAGGAATGAACCAGACATCGACTCACTGATCCACATCACCATTTTATTATAATTTTGTCTTGGTTTATTTCCCCCACAGAGGTCAGCCTGAACCAGCCCTCACTATAAGAGGAGAGTCTTCAGTCTATAACAGCAGAACTAGCAGCTGGTCCCAGGTCAGCCTGAACCAGCCCTCACTACAAGAGGAGAGTCTTCAGTCTATAGCAGCAGAACTAGCAGCTGGTCCCAGGTCAGTCTGAACCAGCCCTCACTACAAGAGGAGAGTCTTCAGTCTATAGCAGCAGAACTAGCAGCTGGTCCCAGGTCAGTCTGAACCAGCCCTCACTACAAGAGGAGAGTCTTCAGTCTATAGCAGCAGAACTAGCAGCTGGTCCCAGGTCAGTCTGAACCAGCCCTCACTATAAGAGCAGAGTCTTCAGTCTATAGCAGCAGAACTAGCAGCTGGTCCCAGGTCAGTCTGAACCAGCCCTCACTATAAGAGGAGAGTCTTCAGTCTATAGCAGCAGAACTAGCAGCTGGTCCCAGGTCAGTCTGAACCAGCCCTCACTATAAGAGGAGAGTCTTCAGTCTATAGCAGCAGAACTAGCAGCTGGTCCCAGGTCAGTCTGAACCAGCCCTCACTATAAGAGGAGAGTCTTCAGTCTATAGCAGCAGAACTAGCAGCTGGTCCCAGGTCAGTCTGAACCAGCCCTTACTATAAGAGGAGAGTCTTCAGTCTATAGCAGCAGAACTAGCAGCTGGTCCCAGGTCAGTCTGAACCAGCCCTTACTATAAGAGGAGAGTCTTCAGTCTATAGCAGCAGAACTAGCAGCTGGTCCCAGGTCAGTCTGAAGCAGCCCTCACTGTAAGAGGAGAGTCTTCAGTCTATAGCAGCAGAACTAGCAGCTGGTCCCAGGTCAGTCTGAACCAGCCCTCACTACAAGAGGAGAGTCTTCAGTCTATAGCAGCAGAACTAGCAGCTGGTCCCAGGTCAGTCTGAACCAGCCCTCACTATAAGAGGAGAGTCTTCAGTCTATAGCAGCAGAACTAGCAGCTGGTCCCAGGTCAGTCTGAAGCAGCCCTCACTACAAGAGGAGAGTCTTCAGTCTGTAGCAGCAGAACTAGGAGCTGGTCCCAGGTCAGTCTGAACCAGCCCTCACTACAAGAGGAGAGTCTTCAGTCTATAGCAGCAGAACTAGCAGCTGGTCCCAGGTCAGTCTGAACCAGCCCTCACTACAAGAGGAGAGTCTTCAGTCTATAGCAGCAGAACTAGCAGCTGGTCCCAGGTCAGTCTGAAGCAGCCCTCACTATAAGAGGAGAGTCTTCAGTCTATAGCAGCAGAACTAGCAGCTGGTCCCAGGTCAGTCAATGAATTCTTCAGGGAAGCTCTCTGCTTGGGCCCTTTGAAGAAGATGTCTCTCTGGGGTCTCTCTCATTGGGCTATGTTTGAAATGTTGTCTGCCGCCCCATAGAGCAGATTCCTGGTATCGTTGACGAGGTCGTCCCAGGTACGGTACTTGGTTGGGTCGGGAGTTTTTGTGTCCATAGTCATTACTGCTCCAAAGAACATTGATTTTTAGATTTCCTCAACGTGCTCAGATTTACTTTCAAGACATGGATGAGCTGGCCAACAGTTTGTATTAAGCAAGAGGAAAGGCGGGCCCTGACTCCATCTGTGTTTATGTGAAATTTTGACTCGAGTTTTTCCCCTAGTTATGTCATCAGCTGGATTATTCTTTGAGTCAACATACCTCCAGCTCTTTGTGTCGGTTAGGGTCTGAATCTCAGCTATTCTTGTGCCAACAAACAAGTTGTAACGGCAAGAGTCGGGTGTTACCCATGATAGGACGGTGGTTGAATCTGTCCAGAGAGTAACCGACTAGAGGAATAGTGCGTTCGGTACTAAGGCGGTTGGCCAGTTGGGCACCAGATAGGGCTGCACATCGTGGCCATTATGAAACTGACATGAGTTTGATCATGTTTATCCTGCGTCTGAAGGTACGCAACAGCTCCATACACACGCTCAGAGGCGTCGCAGAAAACATGCACGTGGTGGTCGGTGGTTGTTCTGTTTTTATAGCCCAGCGTGTCTTTGAGGCAGTTCCATTGAAGGCCCAATGTAGGCTCTTTAGGGTCTCCACCCTCTGAGAGCCACAACTCATTAGTCTTGGATTTGGACTCTGTAGGGAGATGTTTTATAACGGATGGATCATTGCTAGCCCACTGTCTTATGTGGAAGCCACCCTCTAGGAACAGAGGTCTCAGTTTGTCGATGAGGGACTTTGCTTCTTGGGGGGAGTGAAAGCTTTGGAGGCAGTTATCGACAAGGACCTCCTCGTTTCCATCACAATGATCTTTGACATGTTTTTGCACTGCACAGGTGGCACAGCATGGGCTGCAGGTTGTTCCAAATGGAAGAACTTGCCATTCATACACACTGGGTTCCTGTTCGAGCTGCATCCCTCTCCAAACGAAGCGCAACAGGGGTTTGTCCTCATTCAAAAGCCGTACCTGATGGAACATAGCCTTTATGTCTCCGCAGATGGCAATGGCATTTTGGCGGAATCTGAGGAGTACTCCAATGAGTGAGGGGCCAAGTGTTGGGCCAGGGGTTTGTCCCATGTATTCAAAAGAGCAATCGAATACATTCCTGTGTTTGTTGTTGTGTTCAACTATGTTTCCTGTGGTTGCTCAGCCTGCTCGTTGGGGATCCTTTGAACATAGCCAAGCTCTGTGAGTTTATTCACTTCCTCCTGGTATTTCTCAGAAAGTTGTGAGTCTTTGAACAAGCGTCTTTCTGTGGCACAGAGACGAGGCAGAACGCCTTCCTTGGGGGCTTGAAAGGCAGGCATATTGGGAATTCTCAGCAGGGGAGTGGCATAGCTCATTACACCATCTATTTTGACTCTTTCTGTCTTGGATTGAAGAAGAGCGAGAGCCATCTTGTCCTGTTTCGACCTTGTGGCTGTCTTATCACTTGCATAGGGCAAGGTGTCCATCTGCCAGAGTCTTTCCACGATCCTGAGTAATTCACTTTTAAGGCAGGTCAGTGTGAAGGGAAGAGTCTCTTGGGTTTGGATTGAGCTGGCTGGACCTTGGAGGGCCCATCCTAGCCTTGTGTGTACTGCCAGTGGGCCACCGGGGGGCCCAATGCGAATGGCTCTGTGGCTGTGATGAGATGGGCATAGTCTGAGCCAATGAGGACAAGAGGGCATGCGTGGTCAATTGGTTCTAATGAAAGGTCTCTGCGATGGTGAAACTGTTCTTGTAACTGTTCTAAAGGGTAAGTGTGCTCTGAAAGGCCGAGATTCTCAGCAGTGAATGCTCCGTTGATGACATGCCTTTCAGTTGGCTGGTCAATAGGGGAGATTCCAAAGGAAACAGTTGCTCCACTTACTTGCACTATATCGTATCGTATCTCTTATAGTGAGGGCTGGTTCAGACTGACCTGGGACGTATCGTATATCACTGTGCGTAGTGAGATTGTTTCAGGCTGTGTTGAGAGACCCAAACACTGGACAGCAAAGGGAAGCAGGATGGATCGATCAGCACCATCATCAAGGACTGCATGAGTTGTGAGGGTCCTGTCCCCGTTGTGGAGAAGTACATTGACAATTTTTCAACATGACTTTATGGGAGCGGTTAGGCTTGTCCATGTAGAGAAGCTCTGAAGAGGGGGATGTGTACATCACTGTAGCTCATTTCTTTGAATTAAAGTCATGGAGAATAGTCAAGTGAATGTCCTTGCATAAATTACATGGCCTCTTTAAGGTGCATTTGTCCATTTGATGGATTCTTCCGCATTTAATGCATCTGCCTTTCTCTTTGATCCATTTTGAAATGTTCATTTTGGAGAGTCCTTTGAATTCTGTGCATGAACCAAGGAAATGGTCTCTAACGTTACAGTAGGGGCAGTAGGGCTTAGGCCTTTCGACATTCATCCTTTCTTTGGTGTGCCATCCATTTCAGATGCTGTTGAGAGGTAGATAGAGGAGACTTGTCGGGGGGGCTGGCGTTCCTTTCCAGTCCATGGTTTCTCCTGTCTGTGGAGCTCAACAGCTCTCTCTCTGCGATGCGTTTAGCTCTGGATTTCAACTGTAGCCATTTTGATAGGTGATGGAGGTATAGGTTTGGGTTGCTTGGGCAGTTAGAATGCCACGATTAATGCAGTGCTCAACAAACCATCTCTGTACTGCACAGGGAGTTTACTGAGGAGTCTGTCCACATGGGAACCACATCTTAATTCGCACCCATCAGGACCCTCTAGGGACAGCAGTATTCCAACCAGAGCATGGATAGACAGGGACAGATTATCAAAGGCTTCCACGTCATTAATGCGAACAATGGGGTCATTTAGTATTTCACCTATTTCTCTCTGAACTAGCAGCCTTGGCTGACCATACTTTCCTTTGAGTGCTAAGAGGGCAGTGGAATATGGTCTTGCGTCATGCATGCTGGATCTGGCTAATTTGCTAGCTCCTGGGTGCTGAACATGTTCCAAGAGTATTTGGTATTTATACTGCTCTGTAAGATGGGGATGATTGTCAAGGATATTGTCGAGGGCCATTTTCAAGAGGGCAAAATCCTTCACTCGACCACTTTTGAAAACAGGGATAGAGGGTCTTGGTATACGATAAGCAGAGGCTATCAGCAGATCTGTAACATTTGGGAATTGAACGGGTAAACAGATTGTTGCTGGGAGGACGTGGCTTGCGTTGGCTGTAGACTACCAGTAAAGGTAGGTTGTTCGCTACCAGGCATGGATATCATATCGTTAGGGGCTTCAGCAGTGACCGGGGTCACAGGTCCATGGTGAATAGAAAGGGCATTACTGTAGCAGATGCAGGGTGAAAGGACGAGGGTAAAGCTTGGGCGGCCACATGGGGAGTTGATGTTGCTGCAGTTTCAGCAGTAGCTGCTGAGGGAACAGAGGGAGCCTGGGCAGTGTCTAGGCTTTGCTGTATTGGTTGAGGTCTGGGAATGATTTGGGAGGCCTTAGGTAGTCCTCTGGAAAGGCTAAGTTGGGGAAGCAGGGGAGCTAAAGCTAAATGAGAGCGAGAGTCAGCATATGTCAAGTTTGGGGGGGCAGGAGTGAATATCCTGGATGGAGGCAGATCATCAAAAGAAGACGTTACTCCATTTCCATGAAGAGATGAGGTGGTAGGACCACAGGCTCCTCCATGCTCTTCACAAAGATTGTGTTTTATGAAACTAGTGACAAGTTGTGCTGACTCAAGCTCTTGTTCTTTAGTACGAATACGTCTGTTCATTTCAACCTGTCTGACCACCTTCTCTCTCTCTTTGTGTGCATTCTCTTGACATTGCTGAGCAGCTCTCGCCCTTTCATCAATTAACTTGCATTTTTCATCCAGCTGCTTATCCTCCAATTGGCTGTCTTTTGAGCTCCTCCAGCTCGTCTGCTCGTCTGTGTACTGGCTTGGAGATCACTCAGAGTAGGAGCGTTGCGGCTGCTTCTTGAATGTCGACCTGTATCAGAGCAGCCTGTAGGGACACTTGATGCCGACTCGCTGAAGTGTGTCCTCTTACTCCTTAAACTATGAGATACTTGGGATGCTGCCTTGAACCGTGTAAAACCATGGTAATCAGGGGGCCGTCCATCTCTTTTGGGACTAGCCCCTAGGTCACGATGGCTAATTGGCTTTGTCGGGGCTTTGGCTAATACTTCCAGGGGTACTGATTGCAGAATGAGATGAGGGGTAGGCAATAAGGGTGCAGGTGAAAGGCTCTTGTAAGTAGAGCTGGGTTAAGTCTGGGACACCTTCGGATCCATCCATGTCCTCAGTAGAAATGGCCTGACCTCCATCGTTGGGTTCATCCATTGTCTGCATGTCATCAGTCCCGGAATCAGTCATTTGGCCACTGGGTGGAGTGTGGCTCAGTCTCCGGCTCGAAGGACCATTTGTTGGAGATGAGTGTTCAAACTGGAGCCACAAACCACCAGGAGACAGGAGCTTAAACTTCTTTGTTTTATTTATCAGGGTATGTTGGTGGGATGGTAGCTGTTACCAATGGTTCTAGGAGAAAGGTGAAACAAACTGATTACAGCATTTGCACATTAAAATAATACTTCAATCAAATTAGAACTAAATTATATTCATTACTACATTGAACAACAAATGTGTTCAATACCATTGAGGTTACTCAAGTGCAAACATCACAATTACAAAGAGGATTCTACTTGCATTGTTAAATCAAAAGACACATGGCGAACAGCCACCAAACACTTAACCCTGGTGAGGGTGTTTGAGGACAAAGAGGAGGAAGTCCTCATCCAGGCCTCTATTTATAGCCTGTGAGGAACTTCTACCTGCTTCCATACACAGTGCCTCTTGTGGACAGGAGGGTTACACACATGCAACTTCTAACACGCTCCATAGAAGGGTCTTGGGTCAAGTGGTTTGCGGACATTAACATAGACCCTCGCTCTGAGGACAGTTCGCCGGCCCTTAGAAGCAGCGAGGTTGGTGACATGCAGCTCCCAGAAATAAAGTCATAAGATCTCTAATGCATCTGTTAGGGTGTAACTTTAGTTTGATCTTGATTTGATGGGATGGTAAGGGTCCTGATGGTGAGGGGCTGGCCTGTTGGCTTCTGGTGTTCTGGAAGCTTTAAAGCAGCAGAAGTCTCTGCAGCTGACAGAAGGGACTGCAGCAGTCTGCAGCACAGCAGGTGAGAGACACTGCACTGTGTGATGTGCTCATGTTGCATTCATTTACAGTTCCTGACACACTCTGGGGGGGGGATGGTAAGTTAAGACGGTGAAGTTCAAATGTGCTCAGATATACTAACGTTTAACCTCTAAGAATGATGTCCAATTCAACTCCACTAACTGTATCCTATTTCATTCTTGGAGCTTATTTGAATGTTGGATATTTGAGGTACTTGTGTTTCATGATAACTGCCATGTTGTACATTGTGATTGTTGTTGCCAACACGTCTCTGATTGTGGTTATCTGTGTGAACAGGAGCTTACATGAACCTATGTACCTTTTTCTGTGCAGCCTGTTTGTAAATGAACTGTATGGTAGTTCAGGGCTGTTTCCATTCCTTCTGGTTCAGATCCTCTCTGACATTCACACTGTCTCTGCTCCACTCTGCTTCCTGCAGATTGTTTGTATTTATTCATATGCAAGTATACAATTTAGTATCTTAGCCGTCATGTCTTATGACAGATATCTTGCTATCTGTAATCCTCTGCAATATAACACACGTATGACTTCTCACAAGGCGCTTACCCTCATTATTCTGCTTTGGGTGTACTCTTCTGTGAAGTTATTGATACCTTTATCTTTGAGCATCCGTTTGACACTTTGTGGAAACATCATAAACAGTTTGTATTGTAACAACCACCTTATTGTGAAGCTGGCATGTTCTGACACTCAGGTGAACAACATTTATGGACTTTTTAACACTGCTCTCTCAATCTTTGTCCCTCTCTTTCCAATCCTCTTCTCGTACATGAAGATCCTCAGAGTGTGTTTCTCTGGCTCCAAACAGACCAGACAGAAAGCTGTCAGTACCTGCACACCTCACCTTGTTTCCCTCCTCAACTTCTCTTTTGGCTGCAGCTTTGAAGTACTTCAGAGTAGATTTGATATGAGCGGTGTTCCCAGGGCGCTGCGTATTATTCTCTCACTGTATTTTACCATCATGCAGCCACTAATGAACCCCGTCATGTACGGACTGCAAATGTCCAGACTAAGAAACATATGTAAACATGTGCTCTGTTCTAAAGTGCTGTCTGCTAGGCCTGATAACTAAAGGGTGAATGATTCCTTAAACCATGTCTTCAATGTGCTGATTTCAAATGTAATACATGTGACTGTGTTCATAGTGTTATATATAAACCTATATTTATGGAGAGATGGAGAAGAAAAAAATGCTTAAAAAGAAAACAAAATGTATTAATTGTAGAATGTTTCTAAAAAGGAATGAACTTTATGAAGTTAAAGTGGCCAACACCTCTCCAGCAGCAACCAAAGCATCAAAGTAGAAATGTGTACATTCTGTTATCTAGCTGCTGTTTATTTACATTCATATTTTAAAGCAATGTATTCGTGTAATGTAGCACAGAGTATATGTTGAAGGTATATCATATGACATGTTTTTGATATGAAATAAACTCACTGGAAAAGGAAACTCAGTGAAGTGTGTGAGCAGGGCCAGGTTGCATGTTGATCAAACACTTAATGATATCTTTATGATGATTCATGTTGAAAGTCATCTGTAGGTTCACGAATACATCTTTAACAGATAAGTATATACACCGTCTATAAACTGTATATATACTTATATACAGTTTAGAGACACTTTAACAGGAAACGCACACACAGAGACCTCTGTCCTGAGCCTGAGGGAAGGAGTGTCGATATACTCGCCCAAATATCTATATATATAAATATCTATATATATATATATTTATATATATATATATATATATATATATATATATAGATATTTATATATATTTATATATATATATATATATATTTATATATATATATATATATATATATATAAATATATATCAAAGTCAAAGTCAACTTAATTGTCAGTCTCAAAATATGTTTGTACACACAGAAAGATCAAAACACACAGTCCCGAGGTATAAAAAAAATACATTAAAATACAAGAACACTCAATAATTAAAAAAAACACAACATAACCGTTTACTTCAAGTAAGCAGGATATATATATATATATATAAAAAAGATGATGCGCTTAGTGCAGTGGTTCCCAAACTTTTTCAGTCGGGCCCCCCTTGGGTAATTGGAAATATTTTGGGGACCCCCCCAACTGTATATTGCTGTAAAAACATTACATTTTCTCTGCTAATAATAATAAGAGACAAAGATCCAACTATAATTGTATATTTCATTATGGATTACACATGAACTAAAGTGCTTGTAGATACTGTGAATTCATTTGGCCTAATTAAAACTAGCAGGCCTTCTTCCCTGAGTAGTAGATTTTTAAATTCAAATGTCTTTAAGGAAAATATATGAATGAACTACTATCTCTACTGCAGGCTGCAAACGATCACATCACTCTACCATTCCTATTCCACACATAGCCGATCGATGACTTGTGTGTGCTTGCTTTCCCTCGCAGATCTTCTCAAACCGGGGCTGTTGTTTTGAGACTGCCACTCTCAGTTCATTCTCAATGTTCAGCTTTGATCTGTATTTCGTTTTGATGGCAGCAACAGCAGAAAAGCCTATCTCACACAAGTAGGATGTTGCCAAAGGCAGCATTATGCCCGCAGCTCTCTGACCAATGAGATATTTTCGAGCAGTGTCTGTTTTTTGACAAATTGAATAATAATAATAATAATAATAATACATTTGATGTATATAGCACACTTTAAAAACAACGTCATCTCAAGGTGCTTCACAAAGCTAAAAGGAGAAAATAATCAAATAAAAAAATCTTCCCGCCCCCCTGCAGTACCTCCGAGACCCACCAGGGGTTCGCGCCCAACAGTTTGAAAACCACTGGCTTAGTGCAAATGTGTGCAAAAAGCCATGTCCACAGCAGCGTCAAAATGACTGGTGCTGGATTTTGTCTGTGAGTGGGGGGGGGGGGGGGGGGGGGGGGGGGGGTATTAAAGTCCCGGTCCAGTGGGGGCAGGTCGGAGAGCTGAGATATATGAATGTATAACAATAATAATAATGGGTTTAATTTGTAACGCACTTCATATTTGAAGTCAAATCCTGAAGTGCTACACGCAGTGAGCATGGAACAATATAAAACAGCACACAACACGGTCGGATGGAGATTAGAAAAAAGCAGTAAAAACAAATAAAAAATAAATAAGAGGTCTCGGAAAAGGCTCTATTGAACAGATGGGTTTTGAGGCCTTTTTAAAAAGCCTCCACGGTCTGTGGTGCTCTCATGTGGTCGGGGAGAGCGTTCCACAGACTGGGAGAAGCCGAGCAGAAGGTCCGGTCTCCCATAGTACGGAGCTTGGACCTGGGGGGTTTGAGGATGTTGGATTTGCTGGAGCGGGTGGTCCGCAAGGAGGTAAGGGGGTTGAGGAGTTCCTTGGGGTAGGGAGGGGCTGGATACACTGGCGGGTGTGGACGGAGACCTTGAATTCGATCCTCAGTTCCACGGGGGGCCAGTGTAATATGTTTGTGTAAACGTACATGTATTTATGTTCCTCTTCTGTACGTTCCGGTGTAGATCAGGAAGTACTGTCCAGAGACTGGGACTCAGATAAACAGCAGACTCTAATGGCCACTACTGAGCACCCATGGGTTTCCTGACCTCTTTAACTGCATGGAGACTGGAGCGTTTGGCCGTGGGACCACCATTTTTATTATAACAAAACAGGCAAAAAATGTGCTGTCGTGGGGAAGGGGCTAGAGTAGAGAGGAAGGTCAGACGGCTAGCTCAGCGGCGGAAAGTTTGAATTATTTCAACAGGTGGGTTTTTCACGTTTCATATTCGTTCCCTGCTGGAAGGTTTTTGAGGAAGCTCGTTACTCTGGATGCTGTTGAACTGCTGAGGGCCGACAGCACATAAACACTTGGTTATGGCGCATCATGTGGGGGTCCGTCAGGTATGGTAGACCCTCTGCCTCTTTGCCATAGTTCAGACCAGCCTTTTCCAGCCAGAGGTGTAATTGGGTTTCTGCTGCCTGAGCCATTCACTCAGCATGTTGTCACTTTTGGTCATCTTCCCTATATAGCAAGCGGCAAACTCTGGGGCAGAGCTGGGAGGCCAATGCGGAAGTGCCTCAAACTGCAGTTCATCTAGTGGCCAGTAGGAGCAGTCTGCAGAAGGGAGCAATCTCCATAGACCCCCATGTTAAAATGGCCAACTTTACAGCAGAATTAAACATGTTTACATCGTGCTTCAAAAAACCTTATTCTCTGTTTAGTTAGATTCCCCCTTCATGAATATGGACTGGGGGGTGAATCTTTTTTCAACTCGTCTGTTTAATTAATATTCAGTCTTAAAGTTATTCATAAAATAGGGCGTGGTCACTTTGAGTGACAGGTACGAGCCTCACTGTCGGCTAACAGCAATTTGTCAGCTCTGCTAGGCTCATAGGCTAGGCTTTGCTAGTTGTAGTTA
The DNA here is from genome assembly GCF_949606895.1 of Notothenia rossii. Taxonomy (NCBI): domain Eukaryota; kingdom Metazoa; phylum Chordata; class Actinopteri; order Perciformes; family Nototheniidae; genus Notothenia; species Notothenia rossii. Next base: position 95,576,546 of record NC_136902.1, on the reverse strand, counting down.
CCGAACTTGACCCAACGGACGTGTCCGTGGATTTTGTGTCTTTTGTTAAGTATAAGACAATTAAAATGTCTTGTTGTGCGGTTGATTGTACTAACCGACATTCCAAGAAGTCTCTTTTGCACTTTTTTCGGTAATTATAATTGTAATTTGTTTAGCTTAGCTCGTTAAACAGCCAATTAACGGCGGTTGGTAGAGCTATGGCTCCGGCAGTCGGTAGAGCTATGGCTCCGGCTGGTAGGTCTACCGGCTGCCTGGTAGGTCTACCGGCTGCCTGGTAGGTCTACCGGCTGCCTGGTAGGTCTACCGGCTGCCTGGTAGTTGCAGCCAAAGGAATTATGTTGAATACACCACCAGTTTTCTGATATGTTTGTGCACTAATTCAATATTATTTACGGGTGCAAACCTGTTAAGATGTTAAGTAGGGGATAGTGTACAGCAAGTCATTATTGAAGAAAGCCCGACGCGAGCTTCTCGTAGCTTCGGCTTTTTCCTTCATTAATGACCGCCTTGCTGTACCTTATCCCTTATTCATTGGATTTGCTCTTTTTGTCTGCACGGACTCTCTTCTGTAACAACGTTACATTTCCCGAGGTGGCAAGAATTAAGGATTTACAATTATGAACCGCTCCAGACACGCATTCATATCAACTATAAGCTAATTCTCTCGCTGATTGTCTCATTCACTTATGAAGGTATGTTAATTTAGTGACATTTATATAATATACTGTAATACTATTCAATAACCACAATTAGCATGCATCCATTTCAGTTAGAATCTTTTCGATAACATTTACCAACATAGACCTTTTGAAAACATTTGTATATATTGTTAATGGATTTTTACATTAATATAGAGTTAAAACAGCATTTTAACTACCATATTATTACATTCCAGCATTACATCACCAATTTCAGTTGTATTGTTTGCATAAAATAATATGAACTAAACATATTACTTTTCATATATTTTTGTGCAAAGGTCTCCTTGATATGATCCAGAAAGGTTGGATCAGTGGGTACTGAACATCAGAAGACTGCGCTGGACCCCTAAGGTTTCTCCTAGCCTCTGCAGTGAACACTTTGAGTGTCATCACTACAGCACTGACTCATGGGCATAGACCATGTGTTTGATGAAAGGCCAAATGAAGATGTTTTCCAGTATAGCAACATGAAAATCTTTTTTTTAAAGCAACCTATCCATAAACTCTTTATCATAGATAAATCCTTGTTGAAATAGTAAGCTTCAATGAGCTTATTTTACTTTGTATTATTATATTAATGCAACAATAATTGTTTTATGAATTATCTGCATATTTAACATGATCACACCACACCGCAGTACTTTTCCCACTTTAGTTCTGATATAGTTCCGAAATGTTGCGTTCACACCAAAAAGAGCCCGGAACTAAAATTAGTTAATGAGAACCTTTTTACCCCCTTTTCCGTCAGTTTGCTGCTAGAGAGCAGGGACCTTTGTGGGAGAAAAAGGTTCCTAAAAAGGTTCCGCACAATTGATGCAGCCTTTGATGTCCTTAACAGCCGAAACCCACTCGGGAGAGGACACAAAGCACCCATCAAGCCAGCAACTAAACACCGTGCCACGGGTATTCTAGAAGAAGCCGAGCCCCTTCTCTGTGGGTTTAAAGTGAAGGGAAAGGACAACAAACGTGTTCCTTTGCATGCCACACAGAAGAACACACCCATCTGTGGTTTCATTGCTTGTGGGAGAAGTGTTATTGGCATCTACGAAGACCTGGTAGAGCAGCCAGCTGCCCCATGTCGATACCTTCTGACCCACAAGCTGAGTCAGGATCATTTGGAGCTGTTTTTCTCTGCAATCAGAGCGCGTGGAGGTTACAACATCAAGCCCAATGTCAGGCGGTCCCGAGGGACATCTAAGCGTCTCCTTGTAAGGCACCAGGTGAAAAAAGGCACAGGCATCCTTGACTCAACCCCTACAAATGTGAACATGGCTCGCAGGTTGGGTGTTGAGCCGGGGGAAGAGATTGTGACTGAGGATGACACCCTCGCTAACCTTCCTGATGTTAACCATCTATCTGAGTACAAAGAAGCAGCGATCTCATACATGGCATGCTTCAGTGTCAAACAGACAGAACAGAAGGTCACCTGCATGCCTTGCCCACACGCACTGACATCAGCTGACTGTGCATCCATTTGTAACCTTGAAGAACAGAGGTGGCCTACAGAAACCATCACCAGGCATCACTTCAGTGTGTCACGTTACAGAAAGATGTTTTCAGCAGCTTCTCAATGCCAATGAAGAAAGGCTCCACAGGGAAGAGGAGAACCAGCAGCATTTATCCACCAGGTGCTTTCTGAGTGCTCTGAGAGGAATCTCTTCCCACAGCTGCCAACTTCCAACAAAATGGAGGAGACCGATCTGATCGGAGCAACTGGGACAAATAATCCAACTGAAACCGGCATGGACCATGACTGTTTTAAAAATGTGCTTATCCAGAAAAGCCTGGTTTGGACACTTTACGGGCAGAAGAAACATTTCTATTAAAGAAAGAATTATACATTTCTGTCTTTTTATGCCTATAACAGCTACTAACTTGAATTTTTATTTTAATTAATTAATCAATTATTTATAATATTTTATGTAATGTAGAGACAAGGCTTTTAGTGACAATCATGTATTGCCTTACAATTATATGTAAAAAAAAAAAAATGTAAAAAAAGTCTAAATATGATATTTGGCCTCAAATCATCTGAGGCCCGGCGCCCCCCCTGCGATCTATGGCGCCCCGCCCCAAGGGGGGCGCGCCCCCCAGGTTAGGAACCACTGCCATAAGGGACATTTCGAGCATCATTGCGATTTTCAACATTTCTGAGTTTAGGATGGCCGAAGACACTACCCATAATCCCCAGCTGTCGTTTAGGACTACTGTCCCCGTGATTAATCTTCAAGCTCTGGGATTGGATGTTGGCGTGGCAGTGCGCCAAGGTTAGCCTAGCGTCAAACAGCTGTTTGGAACGAAACCACGCCAGACTATCCAAAACTGGAATCGAACGCCCCCCCCCAGAACTACACATGCTGGCTATTGTGTTTCGCAAAATGTTCTATGGGACGTCTCTCCTGAACGTTTTCATTTTTCCCACAATTAGAAGTTGCCATGACATTGGTGTTATCAAATGTAAAACATATAATTAATAAATGGGTGCAAATCGCTTGTATCCATAATGGGCAGCATTAATATATGCCCACATGCTTGCTGTTGGAGAGGTGTTGGTCACTTTAACTTCATAAAGTCAAAAGTTAATTCATCTTAAAAAAAATGTATAAACATTCTACAAGTAATAATTTCATTACGTTTTTCATCTCTGTTTAGAAATATAGGTCTGTATATTGCTCTGTGTAAACATGTTTAGTAACATGTTTTTAATCAGTACATTGCAGGACATGGTTTTAGAAATCATTCACACTTTAGTTATTAGACCTACACTCTAAAAACGAACTCAGGCGACCTTTCACCTCCACTTCATTAAATGCATGGTTGCAATATAAAAATGTGAGTTAATTGATTTAGATAAACATTTTAAGTTGCAAACATTAATTTATAAGTTGTGTTGACTTAATAATGTTGGTAATTACATCAACTTAATATTGTGTGTAATTTGATTTCTGCGTTAATTGACTTAAAACTAAATTCAAGTTGTAGTAAGTAATGCAATTGGCTTGATCACTTAAATGTTCTACACCTTGAGTTAAGGATTTCCAGTCCACTCCCACTGAACATGCCTGGACAAGTTCCCACAGTTAAGACAAATAGAAATATACAAAGGGCACTTTAAGGTGAGTCATCTTTTGTCATTGAAATACAGATAGCCTTGTGGTTGCACTGTAGAGGCAAATTGCTGTCTGACCAAAATGAGCAGCCTTTGAACTGTGAGTAGTTCTGTGAGAGGCTACAAAGCAGTAGAGGGTACTGTGAGAGTAAACATACTTTGGTTACTTTGTGATATCGCTTTTTATTCAAAATGAATAACCTTTAACCTATTACACTTCACCTCATTCTCCAGCAGCCAATCAACGAGCTGCAGCCAAACTATAAAATGATTCTCCTCTCTCCTGCAGTCAGTTGTGATCTCAGGTGTTCATGCACCTTATCATATGGCATGTGTCAATAAATGTTCAAACTAAATGAATTCTCTCCTGACTGAAACATCATGTGTTGAAATAAACAACTGCAGTTCAAAATAAAAAGTGAATTGCCTCATATTTTTGTTGTGGAATCAATTAATTTCTTTCTTTAAAGGCAAAAATAGGAAAAAGCTTAAAAAACAAACAATTAAATACAATATATTTGGAGCAACTTAGTTTATAAATGGTTGTCAACTTAAAAACTTGTGTTCACAATGAGGTTAATTAAGTACATACAACTTAAAATTCATTTTAAATCATGTGGTAAAACTAGTCGGAACAACTTAATTTTTTGAGTCATCAACTTAACTTGTGTTTATGCTACCAACTATTAAGTAAGTGGTAATTAAAAACTCCTCTGATTGCAGAGGAAAAGCCTTCTCCCCTAACTCAAATAACTTTGTTGCTTTAAGACAATTTCATTAGAAGTTGTCTTAACTCAATAAACATCGATGCAAACTGTTGCGTTGATTTTCTTTGTTGAGCCAAGGCATTTGTTTTTAGAGGCTACTGTGAGAGTCAAAATACTTTGGTTACTTTGTGATATCGCTTTTTATTCAAAATGAACCTCGTGAAGCAGATCAAGGACATGCTTCTTGAGGTAGGATCGTTGTTTAGAGTTGTGATTGAAATGCAAGTTGTTGGCAGTCACCCATTCAGAACATATTCATTAAGGTCATTTCTCTTTTTTTCCTTTTTCAAGAATAGCACAACATACTTGAAGTACAAAGAGAGCTATAGAATCAGTGTATCTACCGTCCGATTGTTTTTCTTTATTAAACACGTAAACGGAAGAGCGTCTGAGAGGCCTTTTCGCTTTTTGCTTTTTACCTTACTAAAGGGTCAAATGGTCCTTGGAGCGAGGGGCGGGGCCAAACTCACGGAAGTGATTTCAAAACAAAAGCACTCGTTTGCTAAAACCACACTTTGAATCACTACAGTATCCTGCTGAAGGACCGGTGATTATTATAAACAAGGGGAATTTAGCGATCACAGCGAAAACGGCCAAGACACACATTGAGCCCAGAGAATGGATGTTACTAAGGGCTGTAAATATAATAAGCCTCTTTCTAAAATGGAAAACATTGTTAGGAGATTTAAATATACAGCGATTCTGCACTGCGGTCACTCAGCCGTCTCTCGAGTTCGCTTTTTCAAATCAGCTGCTCTTCATTATTCCTGCTATATTTGACGAGTGATACAAATATGTTTTACCACAAGTTCTTAAGGAAACTGACTCTGTTGGACTCGGTTCTAGTTTGACTTCTAACAGAAATAAAATGAAGTACTTACTGTGTACTTTGTGAGTAATCCTCTGTCAGAGTCCCTTCCTTACATAATGCATGTTTTCTGCTATCTTTGATGAATGATACAAATATAATTTTACCATTAGTTCTTAATGAAATTGATACTGTTTGACTTTGTATTAGTTAGCCTACTACTAACAATACGTTGAAGTACTTTTACTGTGTATTGTTTGAGAAATCCTCTGTACCCTGCTGAGAACAACATCCAGCCTCTTCTGCTCAGTTTGATGAGGGAATTCCTTTTTGTTGTCATTAGTTCTTCGTGAGATCGATCCTGTTGGACTCAGTACTAGTGAAACTACCCCCACAAGTACTATGAAGTACTTACTGTGTACTTTTCCAGTACTCCTCTGTCCATGTCCCCTCCTGAGAACAAGAATGCATGTTTCTCTGCTATTTTGAATAAGCGTTAAAAAACCTTTCTTCATGAGACTGATATTGTTGGACAGAGTATTTTAAGAGGATGGTAGACTGCTCACTGACTCACTCTGTCACTCTGGTTGGCCTCTTATGAAGCTGCTGTTTTTTAATATATGATTATTCCTCTGCCGCCGGTTCGTTCCTCGCAGATTCTTCAGTCTCATCCTTCCATCAGGCCCAGTCAACGCCTCCAGCACACTTCCAGTGTCTGACTCCATAAGACATTGTCCTGGTGCTGTAAGGGTGATGCCCCATGATCACACAATAACCCCTCTAGAGTCTGAGCGCCAAGGACCTCATTATGTCTGTCATTAATGTTACATCACCCATTATAACAATTTGCTTTCCTTGTTCTGTTCTCTTAACTGAATAGTCCTGTCTTTAAACTGGACCTATCATGCAAAAGGCACTTTTCTACATCTTTTTTCTACATGAATATGTGTCCCCGGTGTTCCAGCGAACACTTTTATTGTGGCAATGATTGTCACGGTTTGTGAAACAAGCAGGACCCAAATGCAGATATAAACTGAAACTTCCTTTATTTCAAGGCTATGATATATTTATATATATACAATGACAAACAGAACACTCACCGCAGAACTAGTCATGGAACAAGACGAACCGACCAAGACAGACAGAAAACCCAGAACTTAAATACACACAAGACTCAATCACACAACAAGACACAGGTGAGGAGGGAGGAGAAAACACAGGGGCCCAGGTGAACACAATCAGACCATTAGACACACCAGGGAAACTAATGACAAGACAATAACCCAAAGGACAACATGACATGGAAAACAGCAAAAACACCCAAACCTACAAAACTATAAACGTGACATAACATGAGAATCGTGACAATGATGGTGCTATGTTGCTTTCTGAAGCCTGAATGATTATAGGATGTCAGTTTTACATTAAAACACCTTTACCTGCTCACTCACTAGACGTTCAAGAACCTGAACCAGAACTGACAATTTAGAGATGGGCCTATCATTATTTAATTAGGTGGCCTACAAAGCTTATAGTGAGGGCTGCTTCAGACTGACCTGGGACCAGTTCCTAGTTCTGCTGCTATAGACTGAAGACTCTCCTCTTATAGTGAGGGCTGGTTCAGACTGACCTGGGACCAGTTCCTAGTTCTGCTGCTATAGACTGAAGACTCTACTCTTATAGTGAGGGCTGGTTCAGACTGACCTGGGACCAGCTGCTAGTTCTGCTGCTATATACTGAAGACTCTCCTCTTATAGTGAGGGCTGGTTCGGACTGACCTGGGACCAGCTCCTAGTTCTGCTGCTATAGACTGAAGACTCTCCTCTTACAGTGAGGGCTGGTTCAGACTGACCTGGGACCAGCTGCTAGTTCTGCTGCTATATACTGAAGACTCTCCTCTTACAGTGAGGGCTGGTTCAGACTGACCTGGGACCAGCTCCTAGTTCTGCTGCTATATACTGAAGACTCTCCTCTTATAGTGAGGGTTGCTTCAGACTGACCTGGGACCAGCTCCTAGTTCTGCTGCTATATACTGAAGACTCTCCTCTTATAGTGAGGGCTGCTTCAGACTGACCTGGGACCAGTTCCTAGTTCTGCTGCTATATACTGAAGACTCTCCTCTTATAGTGAGGGCTGCTTCAGACTGACCTGGGACCAGCTCCTAGTTCTGCTGCTATATACTGAAGACTCTCCTCTTATAGTGAGGGCTGCTTCAGACTGACCTGGGACCAGTTCCTAGTTCTGCTGCTATATACTGAAGACTCTCCTCTTATAGTGAGGGCTGCTTCAGACTGACCTGGGACCAGCTCCTAGTTCTGCTGCTATAGACTGAAGTCTCTCCTCTTATAGTGAGGGGATTTGGTGTTTATGTGATGGGAAATCCGAAAACATTTAAAAAGAATAATATAATACTTTATTCCGAGTGTGCTTGCTTTTGACTTTGAAAGTCCTCACATAACGGCATTGTAATACGGCCTGTCCTCCTACAAGAAACGACCAAATAGGTTGATTGTTTAAGCACCTTAGATTACGACCCATAGCCACGTTTCAAAGTGGAGCACCTCTAGTGACCGTGTAAGAAACAACATGCTCCTGTTTATTCACAAATAACCCCTTCTGGAAAATCCTAAATTGTGGAATAGTTTGGCCATTACAACGCTTTTTGATTAGATATCTGTCGAGAAGTGTATATTGTACTCTTAGAATCCACGTCCAGTCGATGTGTAGGATCTATAGTTTGATAGATATCACAAAGATGATTTGAGGTCTCGCCAGGATAACGTGCGTGCAGCTTCCATGTAAAGTTAGCGTGGGTGAAAACAGTTTTTCTGGTCTCAAAGTTTTCATAATAAAACTGGATATATTCCCCTCACTGTCAAATGATTACACATTGATATCTGCATATCCACTAAAACACATCAGTTCATCCTTGTTGATTACACAATATGGATTGGTTTAAATTGTCTACGATGCTTTTGTGTTCTTAACCTTTGATTCAGAGAAACAAATCGTTTTTTTAGGAGTTTAGACACTACAGTTTCCGAAGACACTACACTACCCAGAATCCCCAGCTATCGTTTGGGACTACAACATCCGCCTTGCTTTACAAACCCCGTGATTAGTCATCAAGCCCTGTGATTGGATGTTGGAGTGTCAGTGCGACAAGGTTGCGCTGAGCGTCACAGCTCTTTGAAATGGAATGGAACCATTATATGGCACGTCTCTTTATAAGATGTTTTCGTATTTCCCACAATTAGAAGTTGCCAGTATGAAACTGTGTACACCCTGGAGGTTTAGGGGATACGAAACACAGTGGTGTTATCACATTTAAAACATATAATTAAGAAATGGGTGAATTAATATACCCACATGCCAGCTAAGGTCAGAAGAGCTTTATTTAACAGCTGGTCTTATGTCTGTGACCCCTCCTGTTGTTCATTGATAAGCCTGAAACATGCACCTGTCAAGGTTCAGAGGCACCTTTTGCAAATATGGCAGTAGCCATCGATCATCTTAAGATAAGATATACTTTATTGATCCCAAGTTGGGAAATGTTTTTGTTACAGCAGCATACTACTTTGTTCTTCTCCACTACATTCAGAGGTTAACCTGGTATTTTGACTCCACTACATTTATTTGAGTTACTTTGCAGATTCTGATTAATGATGTGAAATATAAACAACCCTTAAATCAGACTTTAGTTACACCTGAGTCAAATTCAGGGAAGGTGAATGTACTTTGTCAGACTTCATATTTATCTGTAGATACCCCCAACGTGTTTGTTCTTATTCAAAAGAAGACCTTAACTTAAAGTATTCTTTAATGTTTAAATAAAGCCTTATTAGTTTGTATGTTTTGCTCATCCTCCTGTTAATATCTTTGGACGTCCTGCACTCAACTGTTTTATTGTAGAGATACAGTATCTTCTTGATATGTTCAATGTTGTATGTAGGCTACTCTTAATATTTAAATGTTTTCATCAAATAAAACGTATTCAACAACACAATTCAATAACGTGCTTTAACCACTAGGCGGCGCGGGTTAAAAACCCAGTGGTGTAGTTAATAAAACATAATAATATCAAACATAATATGACTATTAACTTTATTGTGAAATGAAAACAGAACGGTAAAGAAAAATACAGTTTCAGTCTCTCGATTTGAAGCTTATGCATTTTACCATGAACCTGTATAGACCTGTAACAGTCAACGGCATGAGGAGTTGGAAAGGTAATGAATGAATGAATTAAAATGTCGAACTCAGACTTCATTTTAAGGACATTTCGGCCACCAGGGGTTTAGAGCTATATTTGTTCAAGCACCGGATTGGCAAAACAGGAGAGTGTGTGCACCAGTCTGCCTTGATCGATGAATTCATGTCCGTGACACTCACAGTATCTGCTGCCCACAGCTGTTTCATAGAAGGAACACCTCCTTCACTTCATGAAATCTCTGCAGCACCAGGAGGCAGCGTTATGGTGTAAATACAGCCTATCTACCGATTGGATCAAATATAAAAGTCAGCCGAATTAGTGTTGATCCTGCGAGGAGACGTATTGTGTGAAGAGAAATGGAAGATGTTGTTTAATTTCTGATATATTTATGATCCACGTCATGTTTTCAGTGTTGGCGGCAGTTCTTCCTGTTTGTCCAGAAGTCTTCTCATCAGGGCTCTATAAATAGAGAACTACGGCAGATATGTAATATGTAATGCAGCCGAACCGTGTATTACAATGCCGTTATGTGATGACCTCCAAAGAGAAAAGCAAGAACACTCGGAATAAAGTATCATTTTATTTTTTAGAAATGTTTTCGGATTTCACATCACATAAACACCAAATTAACATGAACCGAAGCTGTTGCCTGGCAACGCAATTGCACAATGTCACGTCCGTTAATTCCACATCCACACACATGGATTAACATCGATTTAACACATTAATGTAGCCTTTGTTTCTGCTAAAAGAGGTGTCGACCAGCTGGGGCAACAAGGAAATCGGCGATATCCAGTGTGACTATTAAAAAATAAATCCTTATGTCAGGTCAGCATTTGCTTTGCATTTCCGGGTATATCTCCACTGGTCAACAACACCGTGTAACTGTCACGTTTGAAGGGACGACATCGTGACATCTTCACGTCTCCCAGCATGGTGAATCTTCACATGTTCACATCTTGCCGTGATACCGGGTTGGATGAAACTCACTGTTTATGAGGCCAGGACGGAGATGCCATCCATGGAGGACCTCTACACCCAGCGGCTCAGGAAGAAATCAGGATTATAAAGACCCCCACCAGGATTATAAAGTCCCCCATCAGGATTATAAAGTCCCCCATCAGGATTATAAAGTCCCCCATCAGCATTATAAAGAACACCCATCAGGATTATAAAGACCCCCATCAGGATTATAAAGACCCCCATCAGGATTATAAAGACCCCCATCAGGATTATAAAGACCCCCATCAGGATTATAAAGTCCCCCATCAGGATTATAAAGACCCCCATCAGGATTATAAAGACCCCCATCAGGATTATAAAGTCCCCCATCAGCATTATAAAGACCCCCATCAGGATTATAAAGTCCCCCATCAGCATTATAAAGAACACCCATCAGGATTATAAAGAACACCCATCAGCATTATAAAGACCCCCACCAGGATTATAAAGACCCCCATCAGGATTATAAAGACCCCCACCAGGATTATAAAGTCCCCCATCAGGATTATAAAGTCCCCCATCAGCATTATAAAGACCCCCATCAGGATTATAAAGACCCCCACCAGGATTATAAAGTCCCCCATCAGGATTATAAAGTCCCCCATCAGCATTATAAAGAAAACCCATCAGGATTATAAAGACCCCCATCAGGATTATAAAGACCCCCATCAGGATTATAAAGAACACCCATCAGGATTATAAAGACCCCCATCAGGATTATAAAGACCCCCAAGACCCCCATCAGGATTATAAAGACCCCCACCAGGATGATAAAGTCCCCCATCAGGATTATAAAGTCCCCCATCAGGATTATAAAGACCCCCATCAGGATTATAAAGACCCCCATCAGGATTATAAAGACCCCCAAGACCCCCATCAGGATTATAAAGACCCCCATCAGGATTATAAAGAACACCCATCAGGATTATAAAGACCCCCATCAGGATTATAAAGAACACCCATCAGGATTATAAAGACCCCCATCAGGATTATAAAGACCCCCAAGACCCCCATCAGGATTATAAAGACCCCCATCAGGATTATAAAGACCCCCATCAGGATTATAAAGACCCCCATCAGGATTATAAAGTCCCCCATCAGGATTATAAAGACCCCCCATCAGGATTATAAAGACCCCCATCAGGATTATAAAGACCCCCATCAGGATTATAAAGACCCCCCATCAGGATTATAAAGACCCCCATCAGGATTATAAAGACCCCCATCAGGATTATAAAGACCTCCATCAGGATTATAAAGACCCCCCATCAGGATTATAAAGACCCCCATCAGGATTATAAAGACCCCCCATCAGGATTATAAAGACCTCCGTCACAGTTTCATCCCACAGACTGTTAAACACCTGCATTTTTTAAAGAACATCCATAAACATTCATCTGTTTGCATCTTGCATATTATGAATCTATATATCAAATCAAATCAGGTTTTATTTATAAAGCACATTTTAAAACGATTTTTGGTCGAGACCAAAGTGCTGTACATGCAAATAATAAATAACAAATCACTACATTCGCAAAGAACAGAAGACAATAAATTACCACAACAAATATAAAAATCCCACACAGGGAAAAGTCAGGAGTCGTGCTCCGCTCTGACTAGAAGGCCAGAGAGAAGAAGTGAGTCTTTAGAGTAGATTTAAAAACCCCTAGGGTCTGGGCCGACCTCACATGGAGGGGCAGAGTGTTCCAGAGCCTAGGGCCAGCTGCTGCGAAGGCTCGGTGCCCTCGGGTTTTGAGCCTGGTCTTGGGCACTACCAGCAGCAGCTGGTCAGCAGACCTTAAGGCTCTGGGGTGTAGCGCTGGAGGAGTTCAGCTATATAGGAGGAGCCAGCCCATTTAGTGCTTTAAAAACAAATAAAAGGAGTTTAAAATCAATTCTGAACCGAACTGGAAGCCAGTGCAGTGAGGCCAGAGATGGGGTGATGTGGTCACGCTTTTTGTGGCCAGTCAGAAGACGTGCAGCGGCGTTCTGCATTAGCTGCAGGCGTCTGATTGAGGCCTGGTCCATACCCACATACAGAGCGTTGCAGTAATCCAGTCTCGAGGTAACAAAGGCGTTCATAACCCTTTATAGGTCTTTAAAAGATAAATACGACTTGGTCTTAGCCAATAGTCGTATTTTAAAAAAGCAGGTTTTAACTACGCTGCTGTCCTGCTTGTTGAATTTAAAAGTGCTGTTGAAGGTCACTCCAAGGTTCATGACAGAGGGGAGGATGTTTTTTTTGAGGGAGCCCAGAATATCAACCGGAGAGGCTGGAGGTTGGGGTCCAAAAAAGATGACCTCAGTCTTGCTCTCGTTTAGGTTGAGGAAATTTTGGCTCAGCCAGGATTTGACCTCTGCTAAGCAGTCCATCAATATCTGTAAAGAGTTTGCATTGGAATTGAGAGGCAGATAGATCTGTACATCGTCAGCGTAGCAGTGGAAGGGAATATTGTGTTTTGTAAGGATTGAACCCAGGGGCAGTATGTACAGTAAAAAGAGGATGGGGCCCAGGATCGAGCCTTGGGGAACCCCACAGGTAAGAGGGGCTTTAGCAAAGGAGAAGGCACCTAGCTGCACTGAGAAGCTACGGTCTGTCAGGTAGGACCTGAACCATGCAAGGGCAGAGCCTGTGATGCCAGCGGACTGTTCAAGCCGTGACAACAGGATGCTATGGTCCACAGTGTCAAAGGCAGCTGTCAGGTCTAACAGCACCAGGACAGCTGGGCTACCTGAGTCGGCGGCTAGATCATTAAAAACTCTTCAAAGGGCTGTTTCAGTGCTGTGCATGGGTTTGAAGCCAGACTGAAACTTTTCATGGATTCCATGCGTTGTTAAAAAAGACTGCAGCTGGGCGTAGACTACTCGCTCCAGAACTTTGGATAAAAAAGGTAGCTGGGAGATGGGCCTAAAATGTACGAGAATGGAGGGGTCGAGGTTTTTCTTTTTAAGTAGTGGCTGGACCACGGCATGTTTGAGGGCAGCTGGGACACATCCTGAGCTAAGAGAGGTGTTTATAAGCAATAAAACACTTGCTCCAACTGATTCAAAAACATCTCTGAAAGGCGAGAGGGAATGATGTCTGAGGCGCAGCTTGTCGGCCGCAGGTGCTTGAACACATCCGAGAGAGAAGAGAGGGGTACAGGCTCAAAGTGGTCGAGGACAGCAGGGCACAGGAAAGGAGCAGGATCTGGGGTAGCACTAGTGTGGGCTAGCCTAAGAGCAGATACTTTGATAAAGAATGTAAGAAACTTATCACAGAGAGTAGTCGATGGCACAATTGGAGAAACATCTCAGGGATTAATGATCGAGTTGAGGACATTCAAAAGAACCTGAGGTCGGAAAGGAGAGCACGAAGGATTTCTAAGGAGACATGGAGTTTATCCTTTTTCCATTTTCTCTCTGCGCGCCTGCAAGCGCGTCTGAGAGCACGAGTACAGTCATTGAGCCACGGCTCTGAGAGAACTTTGGTGCGTCTAAGCGTAGAAGGAGCAACAGAATCCAGTATTAGGGTACATGTCGAGTCAAACATGGAGATAAGCTCATCAGCACTAAGAGCACAGTTCACCTCTAACTTACAGATCAGGGAAACATTAAAAACATCAGAGAGCTGTGAGGCAGTCAAGGGGTTAATCGAACGCAGACGACGCGCAGGAGCACGTGATTCGACTCCCGCAGAAGGGATGGAGGTTGTAAACAGAACCGGTAAATGGTCTGAGATACGCGTTGTTACACAGATTTCATCCACAGAGACAGAGAGTCCAAACGATAACACTAAGTCCAAAGTGTGTCTTTTATCGTGTGTTGGGCCAGCTACGGACTGAACGAGACCGAAAGAGTCGAGGAGATTTCAAAAGTCCCTAACCAGAGGTTTGGACTCGCAGCACACATGGACATTGAAGTCTCCGCAGATCAAAACACGATCATATTTCACCATGATCCCGGACAGAAAGTCAGAAAAGTCATTTATGAAATCCTTATTGCACTTTGGCGGACGATACTCGACTGCGCAGAGCACAGGCGAGGACGGGTTGAGTTCAAAAAGCTGCAACTCAAAGCTAGCGTAGCTAGTTACAGGGTGAAGCAATCGGCATTGGAGGCTAGCTCTAAACACTGAAGCTATGCCCCCACCACGGCCGGTGGCACGGGGGGAGCTGAAGAATGTACAGTCAGGAGGAAGAAGTTCAGTGAACGGTGTATACTCTCCAGCGTGGACCCAGGTCTCCGTCAGGAACATCAAATCCAGATCACGAGAGGTGAAGAAGTCTTTTAACAGGAACGTTTTGTTTGCTATCGACCTAGCATTTAGCAAAGCCATGCAGAGTTTTTGCTTCGGGCCGGCCGAAGGTGTAGTGCTTCTCAACGGACGAAGATGTGCGTGTTGAACGCCGCGCGGGCCGGGAGCAGTCGGACGGACAGGAGGAGCTGCCAGCGGGCCCAGCAGAGGACATAGCTCCGGAAAGACAGGGCGAATCCACCGAACCCTCACATGGCGTGCAGAGGGAGGGCCATGACATCCGAGGCGTGGATGAGTCCCAGAAGAAGCCGTCAGGTGTGCCTTAAGATGGACCAGCGCACCACCACGCTTTCCCCAACGTCTAAAGCGCTTTCGGCGAGGCAGGATGCAGGGCAACCGGCGCAGGTAGTTTGGAATATCCGACAGTAGAGGGGGGGGGGACGAGTTATGGTTGCCAGATATAGGTTTGGGCAGCAGTATACACTCCAATGAGGGTCCGAGGTGGAGGAGGGCTTGGCGATCGTAGCAGAGCAGAGACATTCTGACATACATCAAACAAAAGTAGGATCTCTAAAGGCAGAGAGCTGAGAGAGCGGCGAGCTGAAACAGGCGCCATCTTGGAAACTCAGTCTACAGGTCACAGCTGGGACATATATCATATTCCATTTACTTGTATCTAGACTCTTCTTGCACTATTTGCATTTTATTTGGTTTCTACTTGTTGGTCGAACGCACTGATTGTAAGTTGCTCTGGATAACAGCGTCAGCTAAATGTAATGTGTATTTACTTGCGCATCTCAAAACGTTCTTTTGCACCATTTGATCTGATGTATTCGTGTTATGTCCTATATTCACTCTAGCTGCTGAGCTCATGGTGATAGAGACCTGAAACCTGAAACTTGCTTCTTCTTTGCTCAAGCTTCAACATTTGAACTTGATTCTCAAACTAATTCAGACTTTTTTCTCAAAATCTCAAAATTCTCTTTTTTAATATATATTGTGCGAGAGTGATTATTGAAAACCTTGACTACACAAGAATTCCTAAATCCATGAACCTTTACTTTATTGAAATGTAATTATAAATTCATATTGCAGTATATTTTATAAGACTTCATTAGTTAGTCTATAGTTGTCCAGAGATATAAAGTGGTGCCCCCCTGAGAGGTGACTTGATGTAAGTTATATTCATTAGTATAATAATTATATTAAATCCAAAATACTTTTGAATATCAATTCCATATGATAGGCATTTAAATGTGCTTTAAGCACTTATCTTTCGTGTCATTAAGTATCAACCCCTATTTGTGATTTAATGAATATTAATAGTTGTATTCATATATTGTATCTGTTAAAAACTAAACTTGCTCCTAGTGGGTCAATAAAAGTGCTTTTTGATGATGTCTTTTTGGACTAGATGCTGTATTAGAGTATGACAAAGGAGAGTTTAAGAATATCAGATTGATCTTCTTTCTTTTAACAGCGGTAAAGAATCAACATCTAGAACAAGTGCAAATTGACTGATATTGGTGTAAATATTCTAAAGGTCTGAGTTACATCAGATCATGAGCACTTCTCACATACCGTATGTGCATGACCGATCCTCACGGTGCAGACACTGACGTATCCCTACTATACGGCCTTTAAACATTCACCACCAGCATTCATGATCAATCCACTTTATTAACAGGTCTTATTTTGAATCATTGAACCATCAAATCAGGGACAGTTTCATCCCACAGGCCATCAGACTGTGAAACACCTGAACTTTGAAAAAACATCTATAACATTCATCTGCTACTTAGACATTATTTATCTAATATATCATTCCAATGACTTGCATATAGACTCTTATTGCACTATTCACTCAGATTGTCATCGTCATAACTACACTGTAGCTATGTTCGTAAGACAAATACAAAATCATTGAACCATTATCACTATCATCAGGGTGTCTAATTTGTAAGATACACAAGAAGTTCTGAACATTATTTTACCAAAAAGCAAGACTCCTGCAAATGTCACGTATTTTGGTTACGTTCAGTCCGTACAATAAAGGGTTGAAGAGCGGTTGGCATGAGAGCCAGTACGACGATAAGATAATTCTCACAATATTGGGTATCTTCCTCATATTAAACCTGCCCTGCACTATCTCAAAGAAAGCCCCGAAGGAGAAGTTGATGAGGGAAGCGAGGTGAGGGGTGCAGGTGCTGACAGCTTTCTGTCTGCTCTGCTTACAGCCAGAGAAACACACTCTGAGGATCCTCATGTACGAGTACACGATCAGTATTATAAGAGCTACTATCACAGTGAATATGTAAACCAGTCCACACACATTGATGACTGTAGTGTCAGAGCAGGCCAGCTTAACAATGGAGTAGTTATCACAGTACACTTTGTTAATGATGTTCCCACACAGCTGCAAAGGGACGCTCAGAGACATCATGACCACACTCGCCAGAACACTGTACAACCACACAAACACCGTGAGGAACGCAACCCTGTGAGAAGTCATACGTGTGTTATATTGCAGGGGATGACAGATAGCAAGATACCTGTCATAAGACATGATCCCTAAGGTAAACAGTTCCACACTGCCGTATGTATGCACAGAGAAAACCTGCAGGAAGCAGAGCGGAGCAGAGACAGTGTGAATGTCAGAGAGGATCTGAACCAGAAGGAATGGAAACAGCCCTGAACTACCATACAGTTCATTTACAAACAGGCTGCACAGAAAAAGGTACATAGGTTCATGTAAGCTCCTGTTCACACAGATAACCACAATCAGCAACACGTTGGCACCTATGATACACACATATAAACACATGACAATCATGAAGAACAAGTATTTAAAAACCCCCGTTTCAAAGTATGCAGCAAGAGTGAAATATGAAATGTGAGTAGAGTTCACCATGATCCTCCTGTGGTTCTTCAAGCATCACAACATGAGCAGTGCATTACCTGGATGTAGATGTCACTTTAAACATGGCAACAACAGTGAACACATGTTCCTCATCATGAGAACACATAAGACAGATGATCCAAACTGAGCGTCCTATAGTAATGTGTATAATACAGAGATCCAGAGTGTGTGAGGTGCTGCTCTCCTCACTGAGCTGAAACTCTGAGCTGCTGCTTTTACCTTCTGTCTGCAGCTCACTGACGTCATCCTTCAGGGATCCTCCTTCTGTCACTCAGGGTGCATTTGACTGATTGATGTTTTATTTATGACAGCAATATGTTGACCTCGTATTACCGCTGTTATACGGACTAGCATCGTCCCTTGCTTTTTGATATTCTTTTTCCACCATAGCAGCGACATTAAGATGGCTTGCTCTGAAAACCTGTATGAATGAGCTTCAGTGTGACAGCTGTAACGAGAGGTGGACGATCCACAGACAGAGATAAACACAAACACATGGACATATTAACGTCACAGAATCGATGACAGCCGCATCCAGCGGCCGTCTGATGGATCCGCTTCAACAGACGGCGTTCAGGCTTCGTTCTGATGGTTTCTGAGAGACACGGTCAAAACAAGCTTCTTCTCCAATGTCTATAGTGACAAGACGCTGATTCTCACAAGAGTTTAGGTGTTTTGACCTTGAAGTGCTCGGAGCGGCAGCACAGACACTGGGAAAAGACGCTGGAGCTCAGGAAAAGATGCTGTACGAACACAGGGCCGTACAATACCATAGAGAAGCCCAGAGGACGTGGAGCGTGCCTCACTGAACACGTAGTGAGATATATGTTATGATAGAGTTTGCAGAGCGTCATTGGGTGGAGCAGCTTCTGTCTGAAGGTGGGGGAACATGTTATTATGTCAGTCAGGTTATTCTTTTACATTGCTGGTTCTAACCCCCGTGGGTCATGGTTTAAACCCCCTCCCCCATACTGGCTCCTGTTACAGGAGACTCTTTGTCTAAAGGAGCCTGAGAGGCCCCTTTCACACCAACGCAGCTCCAGTTCTAGCTCCGTGCTCCTCACTCTTCTGGTTTGAAACCGTTTTTTCTTTTCAGCCCCCGTTTTGTTCACAACGCCCAGAGCCCGAGTGGTGCTGCTTCATAGTTTGCGTCAAGACGTAACCGTTTGCGTGCCTGCTTCATAAAGCCAAACCTTATCCACTCGTCTCAAGCGACTTTCAAATGTTCTTCACAATCGTCATCATCAACTTCAACGACGATTACGTTGGAGAAAGAAGGCAGACCAGATTCCCAGTAGGTAGGTGGTGTCTTCAGTGGACCACTGCTGTTTAAGTTTTGTGTACAAACTGGACAAAACGTGGGCTTTTTGTTGTTGTTCAGGAGATTGA
Organism: Notothenia rossii; assembly: GCF_949606895.1. Classification (NCBI taxonomy): domain Eukaryota; kingdom Metazoa; phylum Chordata; class Actinopteri; order Perciformes; family Nototheniidae; genus Notothenia; species Notothenia rossii. The sequence continues at coordinate 95,557,400 of NC_136902.1, read as the reverse complement.
TCCTGCCCCTGCCCCAGCCTCCCACGTAAGCGTGACGTATGCGGTTCTTGCTTCTAGACCCGCGACTTCA
>NC_136902.1:95539830-95552330 GCF_949606895.1 Notothenia rossii | reverse complement strand
TATAAACATAATTTGTGTGGATGTGTATATCACAGGCTGTCTCTTTAACAGCAAACAGTAAATAGAACAAATGGCATCTAAGAGTACAAATTGCAAAGTACTTTATACTGTATATAATAAATAATATTATATATAATAAAATAGATGAATGAAATGTTTGTTTATAATTCAGTGAATCTGAATCAGCTGTTCCTTTTATGATTGTTTATAATTGATTGTTAAATTGCATGGTCCCTGTTGAATAAGAGAAGGATTACAGTTCAATCTGTTGAAGCATTTTTATTCCTCTTCTGACTCAAACTGAACCAATCTGTTACATGTTATTCTCAACACAGGCTAGCAGCAGATTCTTACACAGGATGTATATTTGGGACACATTACATGTTAGAGAATACGAAGGTGAACATATTGTCAACATATTGGGAACATAGTTGATTTGAAGCTGCTCTGTGTCTGTTCACAGCCAGAAGCTTCCTTCAGCTTTAACTTCAGTTTCACTCCTAACGTCCGGACTCATGGACCTTTCAGGGTTCTCCTCAAATCACTGAGGCTGATATGAAAAGTGAAAAGCAAGATAAGAAACAAAGAGAGAGCAGCATCAAGCTCAGCACATGTACAGCTGCACCTTTCATTTCCTTCCTCTGCACACAGTGAACGAGACACGTCATTAGAGTTAATACTGCTGAAGTCAGGGTCCTTTCATTCTCTTTCTCTGCAATCTCTTGATGACCTACACTTCTCCGTACAACAGACGCTTACATATGATGCGGATTTTAGACATCTTCAGCCCGTACAGGACTGGGGTAAAGAGAGGCTGGCATGTTAGAAAGTACAGGGATAATAAAATACGCAGTATGTTGGGAACACCTATCATATCAAACCTGCTCTGTAATATTTCAAACAAGACTCCAAAAGAAAAATTGATGAGGGAAGCGAGGTGAGGTGTGCAGGTACTGAGAGCTTTCTGTCTGGTCTGTCTGGAGCCAGAGAAACACACTCTGAGGATCCTCATGTACGTGTAGAGGATTAAAAGCAGAGGAATGATGATGGAGATGACCGTGTAAAAGAGTCCATAAATGTTATTGACCCTGGTGTCAGAGCAGGCCAGCTTCACAATGGAGAAGTTTCCACAGTACACTGTATTAAGTATGTTACCACACAGCGTTAAAGACACAGTCAGGAATATCAGAACAACAATTGAAAGTAAAGGGAACAACCATGTTGCAGCAATAAGCTTGGCGGCCTTACGAGAAGTCATACGTGTGTTATATTGCAGAGGATAACAGATAGCAAGATATCTGTCATAAGACATGACGGTTAAGTTTAAATATTCCACACACACATAAGTATACACAGAATAAACCTGCAGGAAGCAGAGCGGAGCAGAGACAGTGTGAATGTCAGAGAGGATCTGAACCAGAAGGAATGGAAACAGCCCTGAACTACCATACAGTTCATTTACAAACAGGCTGCACAGAAAAAGGTACATAGGTTCATGTAAGCTCCTGTTCACACAGATAACCACAATCAGCAACACGTTGGCACCTATGATACACACATATAAACACATGACAATCATGAAGAACAAGTATTTTAAAAAACCCGTGTCGAAGTAGACACTTAGAGTGAAATATGAAACGTGCGTAGAGTTCACCATGATCCTCCTGTTGTTAAAGATATATAACATTTAGCCTGAGCTCAGCACATTATTCACAGGGTTCAGTCACCAGCAGCAAAGACATGCTGTCACAGTTCAGCACACTGACCTGCTGAACCTGAGCTGGAGGAGCGCTCTGGATAGGGACTTTTTCTCTATGCGCAGATTATGTAAAGGGAGAGGGGGGGGGGGGCTTTGATCAGCATGGGAGGGACCCGGGTTTTGTGAACATAGCCAGGGTCCTCATTGGTATGACGTCTTTCTCCCTGTTGTTTGGGACAGTTACTGAAAACCCTAACAATGTTTTTGCTACAATGTCAATGCAATATGAGTTCTGAAAACTTGCGTTTGAGTGACAGAGGTTCATAAACAAAGATGGCAAAGGCTGTGTTAAAGCCTGGCAAGGAGAATCAACAAACCGCTTCAGAACCAAAACCCGGTCAAACAATCTTTTCATTTGTTTCGGGGAGACTTGTCATTTTTAGATTTTGTCAGTTTCCCGCCTCATTATCTTTGCCCGAAACCACTAACAAAAAACATCAAGTTCACTAGGGCCGGAGTCGATGGTGCCACAACCAGGTCCTGAGGAATCTGGCAGTGACGACTAGAAACCAAGATGTTGACGACTAAAAAAACAAGATGTTTACGTCTATAATCCAAGATGGTGACGACTAGAAACCAAGATGGTGACGACTAGAAACCAAGATGGTGACAAGTAGAAACCAAGATGGTGAAAACTAGAAACCAAGATGGTGACGACTAGAAACCAAGATGGTGACGACTAGAAACCAAGATGGTGACGACTAGAAACCAAGATGGTGACAACTAGAAACCAAGATGGTGACGACTAGAAACCAAGATGGTGACGACTACAAACAAAGATGGTGACGACTAGAAACCAAGATGGTGAAAACTAGAAACCAAGATGGTGACGACTAGAAACCAAGATGGTGACAACTAGAAACCAAGATGGTGATGACTAGAAACCAAGATGGTGACGACTAGAAACCAAGATGGTGACAACTAGAAACCAAGATGGTGACAACTAGAAACCAAGATGGTGACGACTAGAAACCAAGATGGTGACGACTAGAAACCAAGATGGTGACGACTAGAAACCAAGATGGTGACAACTAGAAACCAAGATGGTGACGACTAGAAACCAAGATGGTGAAAACTAGAAACCAAGATGGTGACGACTAGAAACCAAGATGGTGACGACTAGAAACAAAGATGGTGACGACTAGAAACCAAGATGGTGAAAACTAGAAACCAAGATGGTGACGACTAGAAACCAAGATGGTGACAACTAGAAACCAAGATGGTGACGACTAGAAACCAAGATGATGACGACTAGAAACCAAGATGGTGACGACTAGAAACCAAGATGGTGACGACTAGAAACCAAGATGATGACGACTAGAAACCAAGATGGTGACGACTAGAAACCAAGATGGTGACGACTACAAACAAAGATGGTGACGACTAGAACCAAGATGGTGAAAACTAGAAACCAAGATGGTGACGACTAGAAACCAAGATGGTGACAACTAGAAACCAAGATGGTGACGACTAGAAACCAAGATGGTGACGACTAGAAACCAAGATGGTGACAACTAGAAACCAAGATGGTGACGACTAGAAACCAAGATGGTGACGACTAGAAACCAAGATGGTGACAACTAGAAACCAAAATGGTGACGACTAGAAACCAAGATGGTGACGACTAGACACCAAGATGGTGACGACTAGAAACCAAGATGGTAACGACTAGAAACCAAGATGGTGACGACTAGAAACCAAGATGGTGACAACTAGAAACCAAGATGGTGACGACCAGAAACCAAGATGGTGACGACTAGAAACCAAGATGGTGACAAGTAGAAACCAAGATGGTGACGACCAGAAACCAAGATGGTGACGACTAGAAACCAAGATGGTGACGACTAGAAACCAAGATGGTGACGACTAGAAACCAAGATGGTGACGACTAGAAACCAAGATGGTGACAACTAGAAACCAAGATGGTGACGACTAGAAACCAAGATGGTGACGACTAGAAACCAAGATGGTGACGACTAGAAACCAAAATGGTGACGACTAGAAACCAAGATGGTGACGACTAGAAACCAAGATGGTGACGACTAGAAACCAAGATGGTGACGACTAGAAACCAAGATGGTGATGACTAGAAACCAAGATGGTGACGACTAGAAACCAAGATGGTGACGACTAGAAACCAAGATGGTGACGACTAGAAACCAAGATGGTGACGACTAGAAACCAAGATGGTGACAACTAGAAACCAAGATGGTGAAGACTAGAAACCAAGATGGTGACGACTAGATACCAAGCTGGTGACGACTAGAAACCAAGATGGTGACGACTAGAAACCAAGATGGTGACGACTAGACACCAAGATGGTGACGACTAGAAACCAAGATGGTGACAACTAGAAACCAAGATGGTGACGACTAGAAACCAAGATTGTGACAACTAGAAACCAAGGTGGTGACAACTAGAAACCAAGATGGTGACGACTAGAAACCAAGATGGTGACAACTAGAAACCAAGATGTTGACGACTAGAAACCAAGATGGTGACAACTAGAAACCAAGATGGTGGCGACTAGAAACCAAGATGGTGACAACTAGAAACCAAGATGGTGACAACTAGAAACCAAGATGGTGACGACTAGAAACCAAGATGGTGACGACTAGAAACCAAGATGGTGACGACTAGAAACCAAGATGGTGACAACTAGAAACCAAGATGGTGACGACTAGAAACCAAGATGGTGACAACTAGAAACCAAGATGGTGACAACTAGAAACCAAGATGGTGACGACTAGAAACCAAGATGGTGACAACTAGAAACCAAGATGTTGACGACTAGAAACCAAGATGGTGACAACTAGAAACCAAGATGGTGACGACTAGAAACCAAGATGGTGACAACTAGAAACCAAGATGGTGGCGACTAGAAACCAAGATGGTGACGAATTGTCTGCATTCTTTAAGGACAGGCCTATACCGTAGATCAGCTGGGTGACATTAAAATAATTTGGATTGACGGATTGAAAGCACCCCTTCTGCATCTGGTGGGAAGGAGGATCCCTGAAGGATGACGTCAGTGAGCTGCAGACAGAAGGTAAAAGCAGCAGCTCAGAGTTTCAGCTCAGTGAGGAGAGCAGCACCTCACACACTCTGGATCTCTGTATTATACACATTACTATAGGACGCTCAGTTTGGATCATCTGTCTTATGTGTTCTCATGATGAGGAACATGTGTTCACTGTTGTTGCCATGTTTAAAGTGACATCTACATCCAGGTAATGCACTGCTCATGTTGTGATGCTTGAAGAACCACAGGAGGATCATGGTGAACTCTACTCACATTTCATATTTCACTCTTGCTGCATACTTTGAAACAGGGGTTTTTAAATACTTGTTCTTCATGATTGTCATGTGTGTATATGTGTGTATCATAGGTGCCAACGTGTTGCTGATTGTGGTTATCTGTGTGAACAGGAGCTTACATGAACCTATGTACCTTTTTCTGTGCAGCCTGTTTGTAAATGAACTGTATGGTAGTTCAGGGCTGTTTCCATTCCTTCTGGTTCAGATCCTCTCTGACATTCACACTGTCTCTGCTCCGCTCTGCTTCCTGCAGGTTTTCTCTGTGCATACATACGGCAGTGTGGAACTGTTTACCTTAGGGATCATGTCTTATGACAGGTATCTTGCTATCTGTCATCCCCTGCAATATAACACACGTATGACTTCTCACAGGGTTGCGTTCCTCACGGTGTTTGTGTGGTTGTACAGTGTTCTGGCGAGTGTGGTCATGATGTCTCTGAGCGTCCCTTTGCAGCTGTGTGGGAACATCATTAACAAAGTGTACTGTGATAACTACTCCATTGTTAAGCTGGCCTGCTCTGACACTACAGTCATCAATGTGTGTGGACTGGTTTACATATTCACTGTGATAGTAGCTCTTATAATACTGATCGTGTACTCGTACATGAGGATCCTCAGAGTGTGTTTCTCTGGCTGTAAGCAGAGCAGACAGAAAGCTGTCAGCACCTGCACCCCTCACCTCGCTTCCCTCATCAACTTCTCCTTCGGGGCTTTCTTTGAGATAGTGCAGGGCAGGTTTAATATGAGGAAGATACCCAATATTGTGAGAATTATCTTATCGTCGTACTGGCTCTCATGCCAACCGCTCTTCAACCCTTTATTGTACGGACTGAATGTAACCAAAATACGTGACATTTGCAGGAGTCTTGCTTTTTGGTAAAATAATGTTCAGAACTTCTTGTGTATCTTACAAATTAGACACCCTGATGATAGTGATAATGGTTCAATGATTTTGTATTTGTCTTACGAACATAGCTACAGTGTAGTTATGACGATGACAATCTGAGTGAATAGTGCAATAAGAGTCTATATGCAAGTCATTGGAATGATATATTAGATAAATAATGTCTAAGTAGCAGCCAGATGAATGTTATAGATGTTTTTTCAAAGTTCAGGTGTTTCACAGTCTGATGGCCTGTGGGATGAAACTGTCCCTGATTTGATGGTTCAATGATTCAAAATAAGACCTGTTAATAAAGTGGATTGATCATGAATGCTGGTGGTGAATGTTTAAAGGCCGTATAGTAGGGATACGTCAGTGTCTGCACCGTGGGGATCGGTCATGCACATACGGTATGTGAGAAGTGCTCATGATCTGATGTAACTCAGACCTTTAGAATATTTACACCAATATCAGTCAATTTGCACTTGTTCTAGATGTTGATTCTTTACCGCTGTTAAAAGAAAGAAGATCAATCTGATATTCTTAAACTCTCCTTTGTCATACTCTAATACAGCATCTAGTCCAAAAAGACATCATCAAAAAGCACTTTTATTGACCCACTAGGAGCAAGTTTAGTTTTTAACAGATACAATATATGAATACAACTATTAATATTCATTAAATCACAAATAGGGGTTGATACTTAATGACACGAAAGATAAGTACTTAAAGCACATTTAAATGCCTATCATATGGAATTGATATTCAAAAGTATTTTGGATTTAATATAATTATTATACTAATGAATATAACTTAATGTACATCAAGTCACCTCTCAGGGGGGCACCACTTTATATCTAAGGACAACTATAGACTAACTAATGAAGTCTTGTAAAATATACTGCAATATGAATTTATAATTACATTTCAATAAAGTAAAGGTTCACGGATTTAGGAATTCTTGTGTAGTCAAGGTTTTCAATAATCACTCTCGCACAATATATATTAAAAAAGAGAATTTTGAGATTTTGAGAAAAAAGTCTGAATTAGTTTGAGAATCAAGTTCAAATGTTGAAGCTTGAGCAAAGAAGAAGCAAGTTTCAGGTTTCAGGTCTCTATCACCATGAGCTCAGCAGCTAGAGTGAATATAGGACATAACACGAATACATCAGATCAAATGGTGCAAAAGAACGTTTTGAGATGCGCAAGTAAATACACATTACATTTAGCTGACGCTGTTATCCAGAGCAACTTACAATCAGTGCGTTCGACCAACAAGTAGAAACCAAATAAAATGCAAATAGTGCAAGAACAGTCTCGATACAAGTAAATGGAATATGATATATGTCCCAGCTGTGACCTGTAGACTGAGTTTCCAAGATGGCGCCGGTTTCAGCTCGCCGCTCTCTCAGCTCTCTGCCTTTAGAGATCCTACTTTTGTTTGATGTATGTCAGAATGTCTCTGCTCTGCTACGATCGCCAAGCCCTCCTCCACCTCGGACCCTCATTGGAGTGTATACTGCTGCCCAAACCTACATCTGGCAACCATAACTCGTCCCCCCCCCCCTCTACTGTCGGATATTCCAAACTACCTGCGCCGGCACACCTGACGGCTTCTTCTGGGACTCATCCACGCCTCGGATGTCATGGCCCTCCCTCTGCACGCCATGTGAGGGTTCGGTGGATTCGCCCTGTCTTTCCGGAGCTATGTCCTCTGCTGGTCCCGCTGGCAGCTCCTCCTGTCCGTCCGACTGCTCCCGGCCCGCGCGGCGTTCAACACGCACATCTTCGTCCGTTGAGAAGCACTACACCTTCGGCCGGCCCGAAGCAAAAACTCTGCATGGCTTTGCTAAATGCTAGGTCGATAGCAAACAAAACGTTCCTGTTAAAAGACTTCTTCACCTCTCGTGATCTGGATTTGATGTTCCTGACGGAGACCTGGGTCCACGCTGGAGAGTATACACCGTTCACTGAACTTCTTCCTCCTGACTGTACATTCTTCAGCTCCCCCCGTGCCACCGGCCGTGGTGGGGGCATAGCTTCAGTGTTTAGAGCTAGCCTCCAATGCCGATTGCTTCACCCTGTAACTAGCTACGCTAGCTTTGAGTTGCAGCTTTTTGAACTCAACCCGTCCTCGCCTGTGCTCTGCACAGTCGAGTATCGTCCGCCAAAGTGCAATAAGGATTTCATAAATGACTTTTCTGACTTTCTGTCCGGGATCATGGTGAAATATGATCGTGTTTTGATCTGCGGAGACTTCAATGTCCATGTGTGCTGCGAGTCCAAACCTCTGGTTAGGGACTTTTGAAATCTCCTCGACTCTTTCGGTCTCGTTCAGTCCGTAGCTGGCCCAACACACGATAAAGGACACACTTTGGACTTAGTGTTATCGTTTGGACTCTCTGTCTCTGTGGATGAAATCTGTGTAACAACGCGTATCTCAGAACATTTACCGGTTCTGTTTACAACCTCCATCCCTTCTGCGGGAGTCGAATCACGTGCTCCTGCGCGTCGTCTGCGTTCGATTAACCCCTTGACTGCCTCACAGCTCTCTGATGTTTTTAATGTTTCCCTGATCTGTAAGTTAGAGGTGAACTGTGCTCTTAGTGCTGATGAGCTTATCTCCATGTTTGACTCGACATGTACCCTAATACTGGATTCTGTTGCTCCTTCTACGCTTAGACGCACCAAAGTTCTCTCAGAGCCGTGGCTCAATGACTGTACTCGTGCTCTCAGACGCGCTTGCAGGCGCGCAGAGAGAAAATGGAAAAAGGATAAACTCCATGTCTCCTTAGAAATCCTTCGTGCTCTCCTTTCCGACCTCAGGTTCTTTTGAATGTCCTCAACTCGATCATTAATCCCTGTGATGTTTCTCCAATTGTGCCATCGGCTACTCTCTGTGATAAGTTTCTTACATTCTTTATCAAAGTATCTGCTCTTAGGCTAGCCCACACGAGTGCTACCCCAGATCCTGCTCCTTTCCTGTGCCCTGCTGCCCTCGACCACTTTGAGCCTGTACCCCTCTCTTCTCTCTCCGATGTAGTCAAGCACCTGCGGCCGACAAACTGCACCTCAGACAGCATTCCCTCTCGCCTTTCAGAGATGTTTTTGAATCAGTTGGAGCAAGTGTTTTATTGCTTATAAACACCTCTCTTAGCTCAGGATGTGTCCCAGCTGCCCTCAAACATCCCGTGGTCCAGCCACTACTTAAAAAAAAAAAACCTCGACCCCTCCATTCTCGCAGATTTTAGGCCCATCTCCCAGCTACCTTTTGTATCCAAAGCCCTGGAGCGAGTAGTCTACGCCCAGCTGCAGTCTTTTTTAACCACGCATGGAATCCATGAAAAGCTGCTGCTGCGTTCATGTTGCTGCTGCCCCACCACCATCCCAGCCTCCACCTGGTGGCTCTGGGGGGGGGGGGGGGGGGGGGGGGGGGGGGGGGGGTTGCTATCTAATCATCACTCAATGTTCTTTGTAAATCTGTGGAGTGATGAGGCCAGACGCCAAACTCAAACTATATGCTGCTTCTAATAAACATATCAAGAAACACGTGATTTGCCTGACTGAACTCAAATTGCAAAAATCAGGACTGAATTGTGAATGCACAAATAATGAAATCGTAACAACTGAACCGTTTAATTTAATTACAACAATACATTTAAACTGCATGTAATTCCTTTACAGGTTCTATAAACAGTATGAAGGGAGTGTAACTGAATATATATTTGAGTAAAAGCTTTCATAAATACGACAGTTCCTCAAATTACTGACGCATTTGAACGCATCCCTGTGACCAGCTCTCATAGTATGCCTCTCGTCCAATGAAATGACTTGCTCACTCTATAACGCGTTGAACCCAATGTGAGCAAATTACTCTGAATGCTGCGACGCAGCACCTGAGATTACTTCCAAAAAGTTGTTCACGTTCTCAATATTTTACGTTTAACGTTATATTTGCTCGGTATACTTCGGTACACGACGTGTGCCGAACCGAAGGGCCCATACCGAATAATTTCTGGTACATGTACGTGTACCGTTACACCCCTAGTGAAGACCAATTACTAAGATGTTGAAGAAAAAAAACAAGATGTTAAAGGCCAAAAGCGTTGATGGTGACGACTACAAACCAAGACGGTGACGACTACAAACCAAGATGGTGACGACTACAAACCAAGATGGTGACGACTACAAACCAAGACGGTGACGACTACAAACCAAGATGCCATCTGCACCAAACAGAGAATTGTCTGCATTCTTTAAAGCCCCTGTCACACTGTCCTGAAATTGACACCCGATGGACACACGAATATGGAATTGTGAATTTCGCACGAAGATGGCCCCGAACCACACGAAGGCAACATTTACATCACATTTAAGAAATACAACTGCAACGAAAGAAACAAAAACGATTATGTTAAAGTACTATGATACTGTACTGATATTTTCAGACTTTGTTCTTTACTTTCTCCGTCTTTATATGTAGAAGATATTAAGTTTTCTCCGTCATGTTGTTTCCATAGCAACAACAACTTCCTCGCCTTCAAAATAATATATTATATCCTTTTCAGTTTCACAGAACAAAAATTGGGTTATTTACATAATATGTTTACGTGATTTTGTTGTGCAATAAAACAACCAGATGGACACACGATAAAGGAAATGTTCAAATTCAGCTCTGATCGTAACAACATCGGGACATTCGTGAGGGCATCTTAAGCTATCGGCAGCAACTTCGTGAGCAGTGGAAAAATCTTTGGCATGCCAAAAAATTGTCGAAGGACCTTGCGAAGGTTCATTTTCGGGTTGAATTCGTGTGTCAATTTGCCCTTCGTAAGGCCATCGTGAGAGCATCTTGTTATCATCGGTGCCATCGGGCATTCGCCCCGATCAGAGTGAGGGTGAATGCCCGATGGCACCGATGATAACAAGATGCCCTCACGATTTGACAAGATGCCCTCACGAGTGCCTTACGATGTTGCCGCTCACAAAGTTGCTGCTAGAGCCTAAGAAACTCCCCCGGCGGTCATACGATGGCTTAAGATGCCCTCACGAATGGCCCGATGTTGTTACGATCAGAGCCGAATTTGAACATTTCCCTAATCGTGTGTCCATCGGATGTCAATTTCGTGACAGTGTGACGCGGGCTTTAGGACAGGCCTATACCGTAGTTCAGCTGGGTGACATTAAAATAATTTGGATTGACGGATTGAATGCACCCCTTCTGCATCTGGTGGGAAGGAGGATCCCTGAAGGATGACGTCAGTGAGCTGCAGACAGAAGGTAAAAGCAGCAGCTCAGAGTTTCAGCTCAGTGAGGAGAGCAGCACCTCACACACTCTGGATCTCTGTATTATACACATTACTATAGGACGCTCAGTTTGGATCATCTGTCTTATGTGTTCTCATGATGAGGAACATGTGTTCACTGTTGTTGCCATGTTTAAAGTGACATCTACATCCAGGTAATGCACTGCTCATGTTGTGATGCTTGAAGAACAACAGGAGGATCATGGTGACTCCAGCTCAGGAGTAGCAGGTGAAACACAACTGTTGTCTGACATTTGTTTCACATGTGACACAGGTTTCTGTTGTTGATGTATAGTTGTTGAATAATGCTGTATCTGTGCTCATCTTTAACATAACGTTCTAAATCTTTAACAACAGGAGGATCATGGTGAACTCTACAGAAGCTTCCTATTTTATACTGACTGCATACTCTGACACGGGGGTTTTGAAATACCTATATTTCCTGATCGTTCTGGCTTTGTATATTTGTATCATAGGTGCCAACGTGTTGCTGATTGTGGTTATCTGTGTGAACAGGAGCTTACATGAACCTATGTACCTTTTTCTGTGCAGCCTGTTTGTAAATGAACTGTATGGTAGTTCAGGGCTGTTTCCATTCCTTCTGGTTCAGATCCTCTCTGACATTCACACTGTCTCTGCTCCGCTCTGCTTCCTGCAGATCTATTCTGTGTATACATATACAGGTATACAATTTACTAATTTGTCCACCATGTCTTATGACAGATATCTTGCTATCTGTTATCCTCTGCAATATAACACACGTATGACTTCTAACAGGGTTGCCTTTCTTATTGCTCTAACGTGGCTGTTTCCACTTATTGCCATTTGGATTTTGATTTCTCTGACTGTTCCTTTGCAGCTGTGTGGGAACATCATTAACAAAGTTTACTGTGATAACTACTCCATTGTTAAGCTGGCCTGCTCTGACACCACAGTCAACAATGTGTATGGTCTAATTATAACTTTTTTCTTAATCATGTTTCCTGTTTCTCTCACTTTGATCTCGTACATGAGGATCCTCAGAGTGTGTTTCTCTGGCTCCAGACAGACCAGACAGAAAGCTCTCAGTACCTGCACACCTCACCTGGCTTCCCTCATCAATGCTTCTTTTGGGTCTTGCTTTGAAGTATTACAGAGCAGGTTTGATATGAAATATGTGCCGAATATGCTGCGCATTTTATTATCCCTGTACTTTCTAACATGCCAGCCTCTCTTTACCCCAGTCCTGTACGGG
>NC_136902.1:95442330-95534830 GCF_949606895.1 Notothenia rossii | reverse complement strand
TTAAGTAACAACACAGGATCAATACTGCCATTAAACTGTTGACCTTTAAACAGAACATTAATCAAATGATTTCAACAACAAATAGTGCACCTAGCAGAGACACTTCAATAATAGCCGGATCAGAACACATCAGCAATAAACTCAGAACAATCAATCACATTTTCTTTACAATCTCTCCACTTCCTTTTTTTTTTTCTTTTTTTAAATCTTTATCGTCCATGTGTGTTTGAGTGCGCACAGTCCAAGTGTGTGTGTGTGTGTGTGTGTGTGTGTGTGTGTGTGTGTGTGTGTGTGTGTGTGTGTGTGTGTGTGAGTGTGTGTGTGTGTGTGTGTGTGTGTGTGTGTGTGTGTGTTTGTGTGAGTGTGTGTGTGACCTAGAGGTGAAGTCTGTCAGGAGGTCTAATCAGCCGTCCGCTCCGTGAGAAGGCCCGGCCCTGTAACTCACGGCATGGTGTACCCCCAGTCTGCGGGGAAGGCCGCAACGACCTCGGGGGTGATGGCCTTGGAGACTCCTCGGGGACGCAGACGACCTCTCTGGCACCCCCCCCACTCGCAGGCTGCTCCGGGGCCGATTCTGGGAGAACTGACGGCTGGAGAAGGGCCGCCTCTGCTGGTCGAAGATCAACCCTGTTGCGCCGATACGTGGTCCCCTCCACACCGACCAGATAGGACCGGAGTCCCAACTGCTGAAGGCACACACCTCTCCTCCATCGGCCCGTATGGGCTGGCCGACGTTCAGCTCCGGCAGATCCTTGGCAGATCTGTCATATGTCAGCTTTGCTGCTTGATGTTTCACTTTCAGCTTGTCAGGAACACCCGTGACGACCTGAGGCACCAGTAGCTGGTCGGCCACAGGGAGAAGGGTTCTCAGTCTCCGCGACATAAGCCGCTGTGCTGGGCTGCAATGCATACCCTCAGTGGGCGTATTTCTCCAATGCAATATGGCCCTCCAGGGGTCCTCTTTGGCACAGTCTGCCCTTCTGCACAGGCTCTTTACAATTTTTACTGCTGACTCCGCTTTGCCGTTAGCCTTTGGGTGCCTCGGTGAGGACATGACATGCTCAAAACCCCACTCTCTCACAAACGGCCGGAACTCTCCACCGGCAAACTGGCCTCCACCATCAGAAATGGCCCTGTCTGGGACACCGTAGCGTGCAAACTGTGCCTTGCATCTACGGATCGTGGTGTCCGCTGATAGGTCAGGGAGCAGGTCGATCTCCCAAAAGTCAGAATAATGGTCCATCAGGAGCAAGAAGTTCTGTGCTGCGTAGCTGTACAGATCCATGCTTACCAGCTGCCAGGGACGTGTGGGGAGCGGGTGTGACATCATAGTCTCTTTCTGTTGTTCGTGTGCATACTCATTGCACACAGAGCGCTACAGGGGTCTCCTCTTTGTGTCCTGGCCATCCCTCCAGCACCACAGACTTAAGTGTTTGAAGACACACATCCTCCTCAGTGTGGGTCCGAATCTGTGCCAGGCGTTGGTTGCTGACATTTAAATAGTCTGCCTGCTGAATGGCCGCCGTGTCACCCTGCTCCTGCTGCATGCTGCAGATCATTTCACGTTGGTACAGTGTGTCTGTTCTCTGTGGCGGGGTGGTGGCTCTGCTGAGCGTGTCACTTATGTACATCTCAGGGCCTGGCTTGTATACCACCGCAAGGCAGTAATTCTGAAGTGTGAGGAGCATGCTCTGAAGGCGCTTTGGCGCACTGAGGAGGGGCTTGGTGAAGATGGACACCAGCAGGCGGTGGTCGGTCTCTGCAGTCACATCACCCCTCCCATATAGATAGTAGTGGAAGCGTTGGCAGGCGAATACGATGCTCAGGCACTCCTTTTCAATCTGTGCATCATTTTGCTCTGTTTGGGTCAATGCCCGGGAGGCGAATGCGACAGGCTGTCCCCCTTGAAGCAAGCAGCATCCCAGACCCGCCTGACTGGAGTCGCTCTGTACGGTGACTGGCTTGCGGACGTCATAGTACCTTAGGACTGGCACCGCTGAAGGATTATTTGAATTATTTGGAAGCTGGAAATATGCAATGTGAAACCTTTTATTTGAAGTAAAGATGTGAACAATAGCTCAAACAAATGGAAAGGCTGTAAGACAAATGAGTGTGTTCTCTATATTGGGCCTGTGTGAAGTTTGACTATTTGAAAAGCATCTCTAATACTGCTTAAGAGCATAGGTAATGTGTTCCTCGTTATTATTGATATGAAAGTAATTAACATGTATTACGTATATTTAGCCAACTATAACAACTATATCTTAAAACATACTTTTAACTTGTGTGTGGTAACCTGAGGCGGGAAGATGGACTCAGGGACAAAGGGCCATAAAGGGGATGTGTGTGTGCTGGCTACAAGATGTGAAATAAGATAAGGAAACTTGTTGTTGAGAGCCGGTTCGTACCAGACACCAAAAGGTGTCTGGTCTTCGTCAAACTGAATGAGACTTTTTGTTTCCGGGTTTCTTCTGCTGTGTCGCACTGATTGGGTGCGACAGGCCATGTGTTGGTCTCTCCCAATAAGATGACCTCTGGGGGAAAGCCCGCACACACCTCCTCCTGTGTTTTAGTATGAAAGACTGTGTTTTCCTTTGGTTCGCGCTCTTGTTTTTCACCGGCCGTTCCTGAGACCTGTCTCACACGGTGGTAGAACCTGAGCCCGGAGTACTCTGCAGAGTGCTTCGTGATTTCTTTGTATTTGTATTGTTACCTTGTATCATTAAAACAAGATTATTGTTTAACTTGTATTCTGGTGTTTCTTAATCCCTTCCTTTTTACGAATTCACCCAGCTTATCAAACGACACGCGGAGACGAGGTTGGTTTTAAACATCCTCCAAATCTCCAACACCGCCGTGACCAGTGCCTTGATTTCCTTCATGGTGGCATCATGTTTGGGCAGCCAGTGCCACATCACATCCTTGTCCAGCAGTCTCCTCAGCGGCTCACATACCGCTGACAAGCGTGGCATGAATCTGGACAGATAGTTCACAAATCCGACACACCGCTGGACCCCTTTTGCGTCTGTGGGGTTTGGCATGTCCAGCACCGCCCTGACTTTGTCAGGGTCAGCCTTGAGGCCCTCCACGGACAGTATGTGGCCGTGGAAGCGGACCTCCTTCACTCGGAACTGCAGATTTTTCAGGCCCAGTCTCAGCTTTACTTCCCTGCATCTGTCCATCAGAGCGATGAGGTTTGTGTCATGGTCGCCATTGGCCTCATCCTCTGCGTCCCCACAGCCGACTACAAGGATGTCATCAGCTATGGCCTCAATCCCTGTCAAGCCGGACAGCAGCTCATGATGCTTCCTCTGATATAGCTCCGGGGCAACTGACACACCGAAAGGAAGTTTCAGCCAGCGTTTCCTACCCCACGGTGTCCACAATGTTGTCATCAGGCTGCTTTCTTCATCCAAGCGGCACTGCAGGAATGCATCACGTGCATCCATCAGGGTGAATATACGTGCCTTTGGCAGCTTATACAACACGTCATCTAAAGTGGGCGTAAGGTAGTGGGACCGTTTCAGAGCACGGTTGAGAGGCTTCGGGTCAATGCATAGTCTCAATTTGTCTTTTTCACTATGACTAGATTGCTAATCCAGTCCGTGGGTTGAGTGACTGTGGTCAAGTGTCCCTCCTCTTCATATCGATCAAGCTGAGCCTTAACAGCTGCCTTGAGGGCCACTGGAACGTTCCTGGGAGCACACTGCACTGGTGTCACAGTGCTGTCCAGCTCAAAGTGAATATCCCCAGGCAGATACTCAACAGGGCTGATGAACACGTCGTGGTAGGTGCTGACAAGACACTCCTTGGTCAGGTCTCCCTTCCTGCAGTGCTCCACCTTATTCAGCTCCTCAGGAATGGTGAAGCGTATCAGACCAAGTCTCTCACATGTCTCACCCGAAAGCAAGGGCCTCTGGCCAGTATGCACGATCTCAAAGTCCAGTCTGTGCGTCTTACCCCTAATGACGCATTGTGTGCTGTACACACCTAATGAGCTCATCCACTCACTGTTATATAGTTTTAATCTGGTGAGACTCTTCAGAAGAGGCGTTCTCGGCGCTAGTCGCGTCTTGTCCTTGATGCTCATCACATTGCAAGTGGCTCCAGAGTCGAGCTGGCCCCTCTGAACCCCACTTTGCAGTGGCAGGTTGACAAACCACTTTTTACCTTGAGTGTTCACAGCCCCCACGCTTTCCGCTGTGTACACATCTCTCTCATCGCTGTCCTCCAGTTCCCCTGGCAACGGGTCATCCACAGCATTCAACTGGCGTGCCTGCTGGCCTCTTTTCATGCATACTTTTGCAAAATGGTTAGCAGTGCCACACGAGTGGCACGATTTACCAAAAGCAGGGCACAGGTCCCGCCCACGCTTGTGCCGTGTGCCACAGTACTTGCATTCGCCAGCGTCTCTCATGCTCTGTGGTTGTGCAGATGTGTTGTTGGACTCGGATGGCCTGCTGGCAGACCTCCGTCCATATCGCTGTCCTTGTGTGTCATTAATGCTGTCCCCAGGTCCAGAGCTGCCCAGTGACATGGTTTTTAACTTGCTGTCCATGACCTCGGCTGCACGGCAAATTTTAATGGCCTCGTCCAATTTAAGGTCCTTTTCCCTTAGTAAGCGACGTCTAGCACCCTCGTCACTTATCCCGAGAACAAGCCTGTCCCTTATGAGTTCATCTTTTATAGCTCCATATTCACAAGAGACAGCCTTTTCCCTCAGCCTGGTAGCAAACGCATCCAAGAGCTCTCCATCCTCTTGTTTAAGGTTGCCAAAAACGTACCTCTCAAAGATTACGTTATTTGCGGGCGTGAAGTATTGCTCCAGTGCCACCAGTATATCACCCGCATCCTTTTGTTGGTCCGCGGTGATTCCCAGGTTGTGTTTGTAAACATGGCGGCAGTCATTCCCCATTAGCCTCCTGAGCGCAGCTGCTTGTACCGGCTTTTCTTTCTCGCTGAGCCCGGTCGCAAGCAGATAATCCTCAAATTCTGCTCGAAAGCTCATCCAGTTGCCGTGGATGTCCCCCGCCATCTTCATAGGCTCCGGAGGTGGAATGCTGGATGCCATTGTTCCAACGTGACGCTAATGCTAACAGGCTAACTGAAACTGCTAAACCTCACCAAAACAAATAAATGCACTCCGTCTCAGCGACGGACAGTAGCATGCAGTCCACAGCTGGGTCCTATTTGAGCTTCTGACACCATGTTTGTAGATGTAGGTGCATTAATAAACAAGGCAAGTCAGGCTGTGTCTCAACGCCGTGTATTCACATTAAGCAGGTAATCATACAACTGAGGTAGAGTCACGTGAGGCAGATATATATATATAACACAGGCACAATACGTCCACAGGGTGGAGCTGCAACCTAGCCTAAACCATTCTGTAACAGTTGTGTTTAATATTCATGAGAATATTTGTCATTGTTCAAATGATAATAAACATTTGAATAAGCATATTTGTCTACTCATATGTTGATAAGAGTATTCAAAATTTGAAAAATATTCCTCTAAGGTACATTTAGAATAGATCCAAAATGTGCGATTAATAGCGATTAACTATGGACAATCATGCGATTAATCGCTATTAAATATGTTAATCGACTGACAGCCCTAATTTTATGTAATTATTAACAAATATACTAAGTCTGACATCTTCATTGAAATGTTACAATCTTTCAGGGAACATCCTCTAAAAAGCTCACGAAACAAATATCAGTTCACAGAAATGTTATTTCATTTTTACAAGTGGCATGTTTGTATTGAACAGGTCATTAAACAGTGGAATACAACGATTGTAAACTATTGGAAAGCACGGGAAATGTGTGTGCATTGAGATTAACCATTAAGATGATATAAACATGAAGTCATGAACCCTAACCCAGACATTACTTGTCTAACTTGAACCTAAAACACTTGTAGTCTCTGCTGACGCACAACAAGGGGAATGTCAACACAGACACCTGTCAGCACTCTGCTGTTCCTCAGCGCCACTCCCCCTCCCTCCGCTGAAATTATGAATGTAAAGCGTATAGTAATCAGATAACACGGCAGGGTCCGTGACAGTTTGTTTTTATCTGATTTCAAATAAAAAAGTCTTGGTTTTTAGAATATTAAACTTGTTTCGCCAAATTCAGATGATAAATACAGCCTTTAAGCTTTTAACGGCATAATGACAAGAGGCTACTTGACGTCACAGCAGACACAACAACAGCTGGTGTTTCTAGTGAGGGTTTCCCGGGAAACAAACACAATACACACAAACGCCTCACAGATTATTTCGCGGTATTTGGCTGCCGAACGAAATCATGTACGCAGATCGCGACGTAACTAGGAGTCTAGTGGACGGTATCAGTACTACAAGTTTTTTTTTATTAATTACGTTGTTTATAAATTAATCTCAGGGCCGCCATTTGCCCATCCCTGCTGTAGCTGCTGTGAATATGAGGATAACGGCTTTGAATCTTTGAATGCTGTTCAGATTGAGAGCCAAAAATCCCAAACTTGCAAATGTGGAAATTTAAATCAATTTAATCTGATCAAATTAGACCAGATGGACAGTTATAATTTAAGGTAATAATAAGCTGATAAAGGTAGGCAGGTCAATCTCATTTATAAAGGCAACGTATTCTGTCCCCTTATTTAGTTCACTTTATTTCTATTCAAATGAGATGAATGAACTTCAACATTTCATTCCATACATTTTTGTGTGTGTGCAGAGGTTACACGATTTCAGATCATTTAGCTTTTAATCAGAATCAGAAATCCTTTATTTGTCCAATCAGAAAATGTACAGCGTTATAGCAAAGGGACAGTGCAGATACAAAGGCAGATATAGAATGAGTACACTTACATATTAAATGAACTAAGTAAACATTCATGGTAACAAAATAATAAGCAGCAGTATTTAAAGTACATGAACACATACGTCTTGAAATAGCAGCCTGTTAAATCATCAATTAGATATAGAAAGGTGTATAATGCAAAGTGTTACTTCACTACAGAGTTTTTAAAGTTTTAGAAGGCAGTAACAATATCATGTAGGAGATGAAATAAAGAAGTAAAGAATTATACTTTATCCTGATGGGAACGTTTAAAAGGAACCACTTCAAAATGTAAATTGTATTTGTGATCTGTCAGTATAAGATTAGGGGAATGTGTTTCCTGTAAATGTAATAGAAAAGGCAGTTTGGTTGTGAGGAGAGGAAACTGGAGAACAGACGTTCTGCTGCTTTCACTCAGATTCACTTTATTAAGTTCATCTGGTCGGAGACAGTCTTTACTGACTTCATTCAATGGACCATTTCAAACCAGTTTCTTAATCACCCCAATACATTATAATTGTACAACGTGTAGAAGAAGAGCTTTCACTGACTGCAGCAACAGATTGTGGTCACTTTCTGAAGAAGGTCAGACCTTTAAAGACAACATGTATAACTCCTGTTCTGACTCAAACTGAACTCATCTGTTAGAGGTTATTCCTAACCCCAGCTAGCAGCAGATCTTTACACAGGATGTATATCTTGGACATGTTGAGGCCGTACATCATAGGGCTGAAGAGAGGCTGGCATGTGAGGGCATATAATGATAAAAATATTCTCAACATGTTGGGTACGCCGCTCATATTAAACCTGCTCTGTGATACTTCAAAAAATGCCCCGAAGGAGAAGTTGATGAGGGAAGCGAGGTGAGGTGTGCAGGTGCTGAGAGCTTTCTGTTTGCTCTGCTTACAGCCAGAGAAACACACTCTGAGGATCCTCATGTACGAGAACACGATCAGAGACACAGGAAACATGATCATGAAAAAAGTAAAAATGAGACCATACACATTATTGACTGTAGTGTCAGAGCAAGCCAGCTTAACAATGGAGTAGTTATCACAGTAAACTTTGTTAATGATGTTCCCACACAGCTGTAGAGACACACTCAGTGATATTAGAATCCAAATTGCAATGAAAGGCAATAACCATGTCATTGTTATAAGCATTGCAACCTTTTTAAACGTCATACGTGTGTTATATTGCAGAGGATAACAGATAGCAAGATATCTGTCATAAGACATGACGGCTAAATTAATGAATTCCACACACACATATGTATGCAATGAATAAATCTGCAGGAAGCAGAGCGGAGCAGAGACAGTGTGAATGTCAGAGAGGATCTGAACCAGAAGGAATGGAAACAGCCCTGAACTACCATACAGTTCATTTACAAACAGGCTGCACAGAAAAAGGTACATAGGTTCATGTAAGCTCCTGTTCACACAGATAACCACAATCAGCAACACGTTGGCACCTATGATACACACATATAAACACATGACAATCATGAAGAACAAGTATTTAAAAACCCCCGTGTCGAAGTAGGACACCATAGTGAAATATGAAATGTGAGTAGAGTTCACCATGATCCTCCTGTGGTTCTTCAAGCATCACAACATGAGCAGTGCATTACCTGGATGTAGATGTCACTTTAAACATGGCAACAACAGTGAACACATGTTCCTCATCATGAGAACACATAAGACAGATGATCCAAACTGAGCGTCCTATAGTAATGTGTATAATACAGAGATCCAGAGTGTGTGAGGTGCTGCTCTCCTCACTGAGCTGAAACTCTGAGCTGCTGCTTTTACCTTCTGTCTGCAGCTCACTGACGTCATCCTTCAGGGATCCTCCTTCCCACCAGATACAGAAGGGGTGCTTTCAATCCGTCAATCCAAATTATTTTAATGTCACCCAGCTGAACTACGGTATAGGCCTGTCCTTAAAGAATGCAGACAATTCTTTGTTTGGTCCAGATGGCATCTAGGTTTCTAGTCGTCACCATCTAGGTTTCTAGTCGTGACCATCTTGGTTTCTAGTCGTCAACATCTTGGTTTCTAGTCGTCACCATCTTGGTTTGTAGTCGCCACCATCTTATTTTCTAGTCGTCACCATCTTGGTTTGTAGTCGCCACCATCTTATTTTCTAGTCGTCACCATCTTGGTTTGTAGTCGTCACCATCTTGGTTTGTAGTCTTCACCATCTTGGTTTGTAGTCGCCACCATCTTATTTTCTAGTCGTCACCATCTTGGTTTGTAGTCGCCACCATCTTATTTTCTAGTCGTCACCATCTTGGTTTCTAGTCGCCACCATCTTATTTTCTAGTCGTCACTATCTTGGTTTGTATTCGCCACCATCTTATTTTCTAGTCGTGACCATCTTGGTTTCTAGTCGTCAACATCTTGGTTTCTAGTCGTCACCATCTTGGTTTGTAGTCGCCACCATCTTATTTTCTAGTCGTCACCATCTTGGTTTGTAGTCGTCACCATCGTATTTTCTAGTCGTCACCATCTTGGTTTGTAGTCGCCACCATCTTATTTTCTAGTCGTCACCATCTTGGTTTCTAGTCGCCACCATCTTATTTTCTAGTCGTCACCATCTTGGTTTCTAGTCGTCACCATCTTGGTTTGTAGTCTTCACCATCTTGGTTTGTAGTCGCCACCATCTTATTTTCTAGTCGCCACCATCTTATTTTCTAGTCGTCACAATCACGGTTTGTAGTCTTCACCATCTTGGTTTGTAGTCGACACCATCTTGGTTTATGGTCGCCACCATCTTGGTTTGTAGTCGTGACCATCTTGGTTTGTAGTCTTCACCATCTTGGTTTCTAGTCATCACCATCTTGGTTTGTAGTCGTCACCATCTTGGTTTCTAGTCCTCACCATCTTGGTTTGTAGTAAACACCATCTTTGTTTGTAGTCGTCAACATCTTGGTTTCTAGTCGTCACCATCTTGGTTTCTAGTCATAACAACTTGGTTTATGGTCTTTACCATCTTAGTTTGTAGTCTTCAACATTTTGGCTTCTAGTCGTCACCATCTTGGTTTCTGCTCTTCAACATCTTGGTTTCTGATCCTCTCCATCTTGGTTTCTGGTCGTCAACATCTTGGTTTCTAGTCCTCACCATCTTAGTTTCTTGTCGTCAACATCTTTGTTTGTAGTCGTCACAATCTTGGTTTGTAATCTTCACCGTCTTGGTTTCTAGTCATCACCATCTTGGTTTTTGCACTTCACCATCTTGGTTTATGGTTGTCACCTTCTTGGTTTATGGTCGTCACCATATTGGTTTCTAGTCGTCACCATCTTAGTTTCTAGTCGTCACCATCTTAGTTTCTTGTCGTCAATATCTTAGTTTCTAGTCGTCACCATCTTAGTTTCTTGTCGTCAATATCTTGGTTTCTAGTCGTCACCATCATTGTTTGTAGTCGTCACAATCTTGGTTTGTAGTCGACACCATCTCGGTTTGCATTCTTCACCGTCTTGGTTTCTAGTCATCACCATCTTGGTTTTTGCCCGTCACCATCTTGGTTTATGGTTGTCACCATCTTGGTTTATGGTCGTCACCATATTGGTTTCTAGTCGTCACCATCTTAGTTTCTAGTCCTCACCATCTTGTTTTCTTGTCGTCAACATCTTGGTTTCAATTCGTCAACATCTTGGTTTTCTAGTCGTGACCATCTTGGTTTGTAGACGTCTCCATCTCGGTTTGTAATCTTCACCATCTTGGTTTCTAGTCATCACCATCTTGGTTAGGAGTCCTCACCATCTTGGTTTCTAATCGTCACCATCTTAGTTTCTTGTCGCCAATATCTTGGTTTCTAGTCATCACCATCTTGGTTTTTGCACGTCACCATCTTGGTTTATGGTTGTCACCTTCTTGGTTTATGGTCGTCACCATATTGGTTTCTAGTCGTCACCATCTTGGTTTCAAGTCTTCAACATCTTGTTTTGTAGTCGTGACCATCTTGGTTTCTAGTCGTGACCATCTTGGTTTGTAGTCTTCACCATCTTGGTTTCTAGTCATCACCATCTTGTATGTAGTCTTCACCATCTTGGTTTCTAGTCCTCACCATCTTGGTTTGTAGTCAACACCATCTTTGTTTCTGTTTGTCAGCATTTTAGTTTCTGTTCGTCAACATCTTGGTTAGTAGTCGACACCATCTTTGTTTGTAGTCGTCAACATCTTGGTTTCTAGTCGTCACCATCTTGGTTTTTGCATATCACCATCTTAGTTTGTAGTCGTCAACATCTTGGTTTCTAGTCTTCACCGTTTTGGCTTCTAGTCGTCACCATCTTGGTTTTTGCACATCACCATGTTGGTTTATGGTCATCACCATCTTGGTTTCAAGTCGTCAACAACTTTGTTTCTATTCGTCACCATCTTGGTTTCTGCTCTTCAACATCTTGGTTTCTGATCCTCTCCATCTTGGTTTCTGGTCGTCAACATCTTGGTTTGTATTCTTCACCGTCTTGGTTTCTAGTCATCACCATCTTGGTTTTTGCACGTCACCATCTTGGTTTATGGTTGTCACCATCTTGGTTTCTAGTCGTCACCATCTTAGCTTCTAGTCCTCACCATCTTTTTTTCAAGTCGTCAACATCTTGGTTTGTAGTCGTGACCATCTTGGTTTGTAGACGTCACCATCTCGGTTTGTAATCTTCACCATCTTGGTTTGTAGTCGTCACCATCTTGGTTTGTAGACGTCACCATCTCGGTTTGTAATCTTCACCATCTTGGTTTGTAATCTTCACCATCTTGGTTTGTAGTCGTCACCATCTTGGTTTCTAGTCATCACCATCTTGGTTTTTAGTCGACACCATCTTGGTTTCTAGTCGTCACCATCTTGGTTTGTAGTTGTCACCATCTCGGTTTGTAATCTTCACCATCTTGCTTTGTAGTCGACACCATCTTGGTTTGTAGTCGTCACCATCTTGGTTTGTAGTCGACACCATCTTGGTTTGTAGTCAACACCATCTTGGTTTGTAGACGACACCATCTTGGTTTGTAATCGTCACCATCTTGGTTTCCGATCCTCTCCATCTTGGTTTCTAGTCGTCATCATCTTGGTTTGTAGTCGACACCATCTTGGTTTGTAATCGACACCATCTTGGTTTGTAGTCAACACCATCTTGGTTTGTAGTCAACACCATCTTGGTTTGTAGACGTGAACAACTTGGTTTCTATTCGTCACCATCTTGGTTTCTGCTCTTCAACATCCTGGTTTCTAGTCATCAACATATTGATTTCTATTCGTCACCATCTTGGTTTGAATTCATCACCATCTTGATTTGTATTCGTCACCATCTTGGTTTGAATTTGTCACCATCTTGGTTTGTAATCGTCACCATCTTGGTTTCTAGTCGTCACCATCTTAGTTTCTGTTTGTCAGCATTTTAGTTTCTGTTCGTCACCATCTTGGCTTTTAGTCGTCAACATCTTGGTTTCTAGTCGTCACCATCTTGGTTTCTAGTCGTCAACATCTTGGTTTGTAGTCGACACCATCTTGGTTTGTAGTCAACACCATCTTGGTTTGTAGACGTCAACATCTTGGTTTCCAGTCGTCACCATCTTGGTTTCTAGTCGTCACCATCTTGGTTTGTAGTCGACACCCTCTTGGTTTGTAGTCAACACCATCTTTATTTGTAGACGTCAACATCTTGGTTTCCAGTCGTCACCATCTTGGTTTGTAGTCGTCACCATCTTGGTTTGTAGTCGTCACCATCTTAGTTTCTTGTCGTCATCATCTTAGTTTCTGTTTGTCAGCATTTTAGTTTCTGTTCGTCACCATCTTGGTTTGTAGTCATCAACAACTTGGTTTCTAGTCGTCAACATCTTGGTTTCTAGTCGTCAACATCTTGGTTTGTAGTCGACACCATCTTGGTTTGTAGTCAACACCATCTTTATTTGTAGACGTCAACATCTTGGTTTCCAGTTGTCACCATCTTGGTTTGTAGTCGTCACCATCTTGGTTTCTAGTCGTCACCATCTTGGTTTGTAGTCGACACCATCTTGGTTTGTAGTCAACACCATCTTTATTTGTAGACGTCAACATCTTGGTTTCCAGTCGTCACCATCTTGGTTTGTAGTCGTCACCATCTTGGTTTCTAGTCGTCAACATCTTGGTTTCTAGTCGTCACCATCTTGGTTATAGTCGTCACCATCTTGGTTTGTAGTCCACACCATCTTGGATGTAGACGTCAACAACATGGTTTCTATTCGTCACCATCTTGGTTTCTGCTCTTCACCATCTTGGTTTCTATTCGTCAACATCCTGGTTTCTAGTCATCACCAGTGGCGGCCGGCCCATAGGGGCGCTAGGGGCGCCGCCCCACCTCTTCCCACATACAAAAAAAATATATATTAAAAAATATATATATTTCAAAAATATATATATTTTATATTTTTAATTTTTAATGAACAAGATAAATATCATACAATTGGTATCAGTAAAATGTATAATCTACAATAAAATCTTGTTTAAAATTGTGTTACGATGTCTAAAGTTACTGATAAGTCACATGTTTCCTGCCTGGCCTTGCCCTTGGCATTAGTTTATCATTACGGGGCGCTGCCCCCGAGCCAACCAGCAGCAACCAGCATGTTGCAAAAGTCTCAATAGTAAACTGTGCCGCCGAAACATAATTTCAGCCAATCAGCACCGTCAAATATTTTGGTCACGAGGGCGCTCACGTTGGCGTCCACGTTGCTTACGTGCGTTGACGTGAGTTGTTTTTTAGACTCATGAGGAACTGGGGTAGTATCTATAGTAACGCAGTGTAGGCGGAGCCGTGACGTTCAATGAGCTCCCCAGAAAAACAACACAGCTGTTAGCTCTAGCATTCAGAGCTCACAGCTCTTCATATCTGTTCAGAAACTAGACGAAAGTTAAACAAGTACAAACCACATACTGTCTGTGTCATGGCGAATACAGTCGCTGGTTTATTTCTGTCTGTATAGACCGTTGTTTTGAGTGTGGACGGTCGGAGCATTTACAACGTTAGCTTAGCCAAATCTCCATTAGAAAACACGCATTTTAAAAGGTTTTTTGCCTGCCGTATGTCTGCAGACATGTCAAAGCCTTAATTCATGGTTTTTATTATCCAGTATCAGTATATTGTTACTTCGGCATCATTTTGAAACGTGTATTACAATTAAATCACGGTCAAATATGTTCATCTTGTTGTAGTTGTAGCCTCCTTGACAGCGATTCTCTCTCTAGTTTAGCATACTCAGCCCGACTCAGCCTGGTTGTTCCTGGCCCTAGATCCACGATTTTATGGAGCCATTACATCACCAGAAGTCCCAATTTAAGGGCTCATTTCTCCCCAAAAAAAAATGTTTACTCACTATATCAACAGCCCCACCAACAATATTTTCCACCAGCCGCCACTGGTCATCACCATCTTGGTTTGTAGTCGACACCATCTTGGTTTCTAGTCGTCACCATCTTAGTTTGTAGTCGTCAACATCTTGGTTTCTAGTCGTCGCCATCTTGGTTTCTAGTCGTCACCATCTTGGTTTGTAGTCGTCACCATCTTAGTTTGTAGTCGCAACAAATATGTTCGTTGTCTTCACCATCTTGGTTTGAAGTCGTCATCATCTTGGTTTGTAGTCTTCACAATCTTGGTTTGAAGTCGTCATCATCTTGGTTTCTAGTCACAACAACTTGATTTATTAGTCATCATCATCATCTCCCCGTTTTGGCTTCTAGTCGTCACCATCTTGGTTTTGCACATCACCATCTTGGTTTATGGCCGTCACCATCTTGGTTTGTAGTCCTCCCTGTTTTGGCTTCTAGTCGTAACCATCTTGGTTTTTGCACATCACCATCTTGGTTTATGGCCGTCACCATCTTGGTTTCTAGTCATCACCATCTTAGCTTCTAGTCATCACCATCTTAGTTTGTAGTCCTCACCATCTTGGTTTGTAGTCGACGCCGTCTTGGTTTGTAGTCTTCAGCCTCTTGGTTTCTGTTCGTCACCATCTTGGTTTTTAGTTGTTAACATCTTGGTTTCTAGTCGTCACCATCTTGGTTTCTAGTCGCAACAACTATGTTCGTAGTCTTCACCATCTTAGTTTGAAGTCGTCAACATCTTGGTTTCTATTTGTCACCATCTTGGCTTCTAGTCGTCACCATCTTGGTTTGAAGTCGTCAACATCTTGGTTTGTAGTCTTCACCGTCTTGGTTTCTTGGTTTTTAGTTGTTAACATCTTGGTTTCTAGTCGTCACCATCTTGGTTTTTAGTTGCAACAACTATGTTCGTAGTCTTCACCATCTTAGTTTGAAGTCGTCAACATCTTGGTTTCTATTTGTCACCATCTTGGTTTGAAGTCGTCAACATCTTGGTTTCTAGTCGTCACCATCTTGGTTTGAAGTCGTCAACATCTTGGTTTGTAGTCGTCACCATCTTAGTTTGTAGTCGTCAACATCTTGGTTTCTAGTCTTCACCATCTTGGTTTGTAGTCTTCACCGTCTTGGTTTCTATTCGTCACCATCTTGGTTTCAAGTCGTCACCGTCTTGGTTTCTATTCGTCACCATCTTGTTTTCTAGTCGTCACCGTCTTGGCATCTATTCGTCACCATCTTGGTTTGTAGTCGACACCATCTTGGTTTGTAGTCTTCACCGTCTTGGTTTCTATTCGTCACCATCTTGGTTTCTAGTCGTCAACATCTTGGTTTCAAGTCGTCACCATCTTGGTTTGTAGTCGTCACCATCTTGGTTTCAAGTCGTCACCATCTTGGTTTGTAGTCGTCACCATCTTTGTTTCAAGTCTTCACCGTCTTGGTTTGTAGTCGACACCATCTTGGTTTGTAGTCTTCACCGTCTTGGTTTCTATTCGTCACCATCTTGGCTTCTATTCGTCACCATCTTGGTTTCTAGTCGTCACCGTCTTGGTTTCTATTCGTCACCATCTTGGTTTGTAGTCGTCACCATCTTGGTTTCAAGTCGTCACCATCTTGGTTTGTAGTCGTCACCATCTTGGTTTCTAGTCGTCACCATCTTGGTTTGTAGTCATCACCATCTTGGTTTGTAGTCCTCACCATCTTGGTTTGTAGTGGACACCATCTTGGTTTGTAGTCTTCACCATCTTGGTTTTTAGTCGACACCATCTTGGTTTGTAGTCATCAACATCTTGATTTCTGCTCGTCACCATCTTGGTTTCTGATCCTCTCCATCTTGGTTTATAGTCGACAACAACTTTGTTTCTAGTCGTGACCATCTTGGTTTCTAGTCGTCACCATCTTGGTTTGTAGTCATCACCATCTTGGTTTGTAGTTCTCACCATCTTGGTTTATGGTTGTCACAATCTCGGTTTATGGTCGTCACCATCTTAGTTTCTATTCGTCACCATCTTAGTTTCTGTTTGACAGCATTTTTGTTGCTGTTCGTCACCATCTTGGTTTTTAATTGTCACCATTTTGGTTTCTAGTCGCAACAACTTGGGTTGTAGTCTTCACCATCTTGGTTTGAAGTCGTCATCATCTTGGTTTCTTGTCACAACATCTTGGTTTGTAGTCCTCACCATCTTGGTTTTTAGTCAACACCATTTTGGTTTGTAGACGTCACCATCTTGGTTTGTAGTCTTCACCATCTTGGTTTTTAATCGACACCATCTTGGTTTGTAGACGTAACCATCTTGGTTTCTAGTCTTCACCATCTTGGTTTGTAGTCGACACCATCTTGGTTTCTAGTAGTCACCATCTTGGTTTCTGATCGTCAACATCTTGGTTTCTATTCGTCACCATCTTGGTTTGTAGTCGTCACCATCTTAGTTTGTAGTCGTCGCCATCTTGGTTTCTAGTAGCAACAAATATGTTCGTTGTCTTCACCATCTTGGTTTGAAGTCGTCATCATCTTGGTTTGTAGTCTTCACAATCTTGGTTTGAAGTCGTCATCATCTTGGTTTCTAGTCACAACAACTTGGTTTATTAGTCGTCACCATCTTGGTTTTTGCACATCACCATCTTGGTTTATGGCCGTCACCATCTTGGTTTCTAGTCATCACCATCTTAGCTTCTAGTCATCACCATCTTAGTTTGTAGTCCTCACCATCTTGGTTTGTAGTCGACACCATCTTGTTTTGTAGTCTTCAGCCTCTTGGTTTCTGTTCGACACCATCTTGGTTTGTAGTCTTCAGCCTCTTGGTCTTTAGTCGACATCATCTTGGTTTGTGCACCTCACCACCTTGGTTTATGGTCGTCACAATCTCGGTTTATGGTCGTCGCCATCTTAGTTTCTGTTTGTCAGCATTTTAATTTCTGTTCGTCACCATCTTGGTTTTTAGTTGTTAACATCTTGGTTTCTAGTCGTCACCATCTTGGTTTCTAGTCGCAACAACTATGTTCGTAGTCTTCACCATCTTGGTTTGAAGTCGTCATCATCTTGGTTTGTAGTTGTCACCATCTTGGCTTCTAGTCGTCACCATCTTGGTTTTTGCACATCACCATCTTGGTTTGTAGTCGTCACCATCTTAGTTTGTAGTCATCAACATCTTGGTTTCTAGTCTTCACCGTCTTGGTTTCTATTCGTCACCATCTTGGCTTCTATTCGTCACCATCTTGGTTTCTAGTCGTCACCATCTTGGTTTCTAGTCGTCACCGTCTTGGTTTGTAGTCTTCACCGTCTTGGTTTCTAGTCGTCACCATCTTGGTTTCAAGTCGTCACCATCTTGGTTTGTAGTCGTCACCATCTTGGTTTCTAGTCGTCACCATCTTGGTTTCTAGTCATCACCATCTTGGTTTGTAGTCCTCACCATCTTGGTTTGTAGTGGACACCATCTTGGTTTGTAGTCTTCACCATCTTGGTTTTTAGTCGACACCATCTTGGTTTGTAGTCATCAACATCTTGATTTCTGCTCGTCACCATCTTGGTTTATAGTCGACAACAACTTGGTTTCTAGTCGTGACCATCTTGGTTTCTAGTCGTCACCATCTTGGTTTGTAGTCATCACCATCTTGGTTTGTAGTTCTCACCATCTTGGTTTATGGTTTTCACAATCTCGGTTTATGGTCGTCACCATCTTAGTTTCTATTCGTCACCATCTTAGTTTCTGTTTGACAGCATTTTAGTTTCTGTTCGTCACCATCTTGGTTTTTAGTTGTTAACATCTTGGTTTGTAGTCGTCACCGTCTTGGGTTGTAGTCTTCACCGTCTTGGTTTCTATTCGTCACCATCTTGGCTTCTAGTCATCACCATCTTGGTTTGTAGTCCTCACCATCTTGGTTTTTAGTCGACACCATTTTGGTTTGTAGACGTCACCATCTTGGTTTCTAGTCTTCACCATCTTGGTTTGTAGTCGACACCATCTTGGTTTCTGATCGTCAACATCTTGGTTTCTTGTCGTCACCATCTTGGTTTCTAGTCATCACCATCTTGGTTTCTGATCGTCAACATCTTGGTTTCTTGTCGTCACCATCTTGGTTTCTAGTCATCACCATCTTGGTTTCTGATCGTCAACATCTTGGTTTCTTGTCGTCAACATCTTGGTTTCTAGTCGTCACCATCTTGGTTTCTAGTCGTCACCATCTTGGTTTCTGATCGTCAACATCTTGGTTTCTTGTCGTCACCATCTTGGTTTCTAGTCATCACCATCTTGGTTTCTGATCGTCAACATCTTGGTTTCTTGTCGTCACCATCTTGGTTTCTAGTCATCACCATCTTGGTTTCTGATCGTCAACATCTTGGTTTCTTGTCGTCAACATCTTGGTTTCTAGTTGTCATCTAATTGATTTACAGGTTCTATAAACAGTATGAAGGGAGTGTAACTGAATATACATTTGAGGAAAAGTTTTCATAAATACGTCTTTTTTTTCATTCTGTTAAACAAGCAGGTACAACACGAAAAAGAAAATAAATTGATAAGCAGGACAGAAATCGGAAACAGAATCATTCAAAAATGTCCCTGATGTGACTGGCATTTTATTATCTGCCCAGAGAATTAACCTCTTCTGTCTGGTTTGTCAGGTGGAGAATCATACTTATTTGTTCATCGCGGTTTGGCAAGAAGTTGGACCCCAAAGCAGTCAAAAAAAGATCTCCGTAGTTTCAACGAAAAGCCAGCTTTAATTTATAAAAACCATATAACTAAGAATAAACAAAGAAAAACTAAACCTCAACAAACAAGGGAACAAGAAGAGGGATCAAGAGGCCAACAGCCAGGAAACATGGATTTCAAAAATAAAACAGAAAGTAATCATATTGTGACAATGTTGATGACCAAAAGCAAACATGGTGAGGACCAATTATTAAGATGTTGAAGAAAAAAAAAACAGGATTTTAAAGGCCAATAGCGTTGATGTTGACGATCAAATACCAAGGAATGACGACTAGAAACCAAGATGGTGACGACTAGAAACCAAGATGCCATCTGCACCAAACAGAGAATTCAGCTGGGTGACATTAAAATAATTTGGATTGACGGATTGAAAGCACCCCTTCTGCATCTGGTGGTGAAACCCTGAGTTACAGAAGGAGGATCCCTGAAGGATGACGTCAGTGAGCTGCAGACAGAAGGTAAAAGCAGCAGCTCAGAGTTTCAGCTCAGTGAGGAGAGCAGCACCTCACACACTCTGGATCTCTGTATTATACACATTAATATAGGACGCTCAGTTTGGATCATCTGTCTTATGTGTTCTCATGATGAGGAACATGTGTTCACTGTTGTTGCCATGTTTAAAGTGACATCTACATCCAGGTAATGCACTGCTCATGTTGTGATGCTTGAAGAACCACAGGAGGATCATGGTGACTCCAGCTCAGGAGTAGCAGGTGAAACACAACTGTTGTCTGACATTTGTTTCACATGTGACACAGGTTTCTGTTGTTGATGTATAGTTGTTGAATAATGCTGTATCTGTGCTCATCTTTAACATAACGTTCTAAATCTTTAACAACAGGAGGATCATGGTGAACTCTACAGAAGCTTCCTATTTTATACTGACTGCATACTCTGACACGGGGGTTTTGAAATACCTATATTTCCTGATCGTTCTGGCTTTGTATATTTGTATCATAGGTGCCAACGTGTTGCTGATTGTGGTTATCTGTGTGAACAGGAGCTTACATGAACCTATGTACCTGTTTCTGTGCAGCCTGTTTGTAAATGAACTGTATGGTAGTTCAGGGCTGTTTCCATTCCTTCTGGTTCAGATCCTCTCTGACATTCACACTGTCTCTGCTCCGCTCTGCTTCCTGCAGGTTTTCTCTGTGTATACATATGCAAGTGTGGAATTTACAAATTTAGCCGTCATGTCTTATGACAGATATCTTGCTATCTGTCATCCTCTGCTATATAACACACGTATGACGTATAATATGATTGTTGTGCTTATTGCCGCCATATGGTTTCCTCCTTTTTTTATTGTCTTTGTCACGATATCACTGAGTGTGTCTCTACAGCTGTGTGGGAACATCATTAACAAAGTTTACTGTGATAACTACTCCATTGTTAAGCTGGCTTGCTCTGACACTACAGTCAATAATGTGTATGGTCTCATTTTTACTTTTTTCATGATCATGTTTCCTGTGTCTCTGATCGTGTTCTCGTACATGAGGATCCTCAGAGTGTGTTTCTCTGGCTGTAAGCAGAGCAAACAGAAAGCTCTCAGCACCTGCACACCTCACCTCGCTTCCCTCATCAACTTCTCCTTCGGGGCATTTTTTGAAGTATCACAGAGCAGGTTTAATATGAGCGGCGTACCCAACATGTTGAGAATATTTTTATCATTATATGCCCTCACATGCCAGCCTCTCTTCAGCCCTATGATGTACGGCCTCAACATGTCCAAGATATACATCCTGTGTAAAGATCTGCTGCTAGCTGGGGTTAGGAATAACCTCTAACAGATGAGTTCAGTTTGAGTCAGAACAGGAGTTATACATGTTGTCTTTAAAGGTCTGACCTTCTTCAGAAAGTGACCACAATCTGTTGCTGCAGTCAGTGAATGATCAAAGTCAATAGAAGTTGTCCATTAAGCATGAATAAAGTTATTTAAATTGAATGATTGTGTTTAATTTCTAGGACTAACACCAAAACCAGAAATCATTCAGGAGAGAATTTACGGAAACTGTCACATCAAGTTTTAGCAGTTTTATTAACTTAATTTAAATTCCCACATCTGCAAGTTTGGGGTCTTTACAATCTGTACAACATACGACCACTTGGACTTACAATAACATCTCTTGAACAGGATAAAAGACTGTTTGTGTGTCAGGATCAGTGTGATGATATAATGAGAAACATAATTACGATATTAATGAGACTTAAACATAAAATATGAGCTTATCCGGTGTCAGACTGACTGCATGAAGGTACAGAATTATACCCATTTCTTCCTGAATAATATACATTTACTCTATATATTTTTATATAAGTATTGTACATAAGTTCTCTTTGAGGCTTCAGTTTACCCTTTCCATTTTCTAGCTCTCGCATTAAATGGCACACCACAGTTTGTTACGAATACACACCTGGAATTAGGGGTTTCACAACTACCAATATTTACTAGTCGACACGTTTTTCAAAATAGTAGTCGACTAGTCGACTAGTCGTTACGTCATAATAAAGACACACAAAGAGAGGTTTACAACTGTATTTTCTATTGGAACTCATACAGTAACATTAAACACTGCATTTTAATTTGTGTTACATGGCTGAGTAAATAACAAACACTGGACTCACCAAAATCGACAGCAAAAAACTCTTGTTTACATAAATGCCACGTAAATCCAGTGTGCAACACTTTATTCGCTGTCCTCCACGATAGCGTCCACCTTTCCATATTTTTGGTTTGGTTTGAACACCAACGTATCGACATGCGAGGGAAGGAGGCTTGACCGCTTTCGGGTGACAGTGTTGCCTGCCAGGGAAAAACCCTCTCACTCGGGGTGCTTGTGGCTGGAATAGCCAGGTAGCTCCTCGAAAGCGGGGGAAGCGGTGCAGGTTTTCTGCCCACCACTCCAGTGGATTATCCATTGTGGGGATATGCGGTGTCCGCTGGCAGTAATCCCGTAGCTCATCATCACTGTTGACCCGTGTTTTCTTGCTGTTCGTTTGCCTCTGTTCAGTGCTGACGCCGGTCCGTTGCTCACTGGTGCTAGCATTACTGCTAGTGCTAGCTGTCGGCAGCGGGTGTCTCATCTTCAGATGGTTGCACATAGCAGATGCATTTGTATTGTACTTCAGTACAGCTGTACACAACTGACACTTCACTGTGGAGTTGGTTACATCTTCGTTGAAGTTCTGCCATACATAAGAATGTCGGACGTGTTTTGGAGCATTTTGCAGCACCTCGTTTACCTCCACTTTTTTCACGACTAGTTGACTAGGGCCTACAGCGCCGACTAGTGGTAAAGGTAGTCGACTAGTCGACTCGTCGATTAGTTGGTGAAACCCCTACCTGGAATGACTATTTGTTGTGACAGTTTTAAAGGAATCTTAAAGTGTTTGTATTTCAAAACAAACCCATGACTAGGCTTGGTTCGAGCACTGCTTCATGACAGTAAAAGATGAATGCACAGACAGGAAGTGTATTTCAGTAAATTATACGTACAATTTGTTCAATACAAAACAATAAACATTTCTTAAATAACTTTAAAGTAAAGTGAATTACCCTACCATCCGATCACAACAGTACATGAGCTTCTTTGAACTAAAGTGACGTACTTATTTTATTATGTGTTCACCAATTCAGGAGCTGTTCTTTGTCCGTTGTCAGCTCTCAACAGCAGGGCGTCTCAGACACCCTAGATCAGTGCTTCTCAAACTTTCTTCAGTAATGCAACCCCTTTGAAAAAATGTCTCAGCCAAGTACCCCCTGACCGACCCCCGACATTTTTGATAGAAAAAAACCTATATAAATAATTGCAATATAGTATATATATATTCCCTCAGTGTGTGATCTATTAACTCCTTCGTGCATACATTACAACAAACTAAGGATATTTTCATCTTTATGCATGAAAAAAATGTGTTACGTCCCCACTAAGGTCTAGGGCAGGGGTTCCCAACCTTTATTGTGCCAAGGACCGGCAGATACATTAAAAAAAATGTGCGGACCGGTTGTCAATTTTAGCTGATATGAATATTTACTCACCAGCAGGTGGCAACAGAGGCTAATTGTATTTAACAGCCTGAAGAAATACCAATATGCATCCAAAACGTATTAATAACGTTTAAAACCAGGATACAATTAAAACAAAAAATCAGGACCGCTTTACCAATATTAATATAATATATAATATAACCTAATATGGCAACAGTGGTTAATTGTATGTAACAGCCTGAAAAAATAATAGAACAATATGCATCCAAAACATATTAACAACGTTTAAAACCAGGATACAATTAAAACAAATTAGGACCACTGTACACATATTGATATAACTGAAATGTCAGGGAGACCCCTGGGCTTGTTTGCCAGCCATAATAACGTGCGTTCGTTCCGTTGCACTCCGACAGCATTTAGCACTACATCGAGATTAAGATTAAACTAAGTTCTTTTGGGAACACCCACATACCTAGGAGTTGGCCAGATGTGTGTAAATTACTGTTCATGGTCATTTGAAAACAAATGCCGTTGTTGGACACACACAAACACACACACACACACACACACACACACACACACACACACACACACACACACACACACACACACACACACACACACACACACACACACACACAACACACCGAACATACTCAAACACACCATGCGCCTTTGTGACCGGACATTTCCTTCATACAACTAGTAATAGGGGGAATAATCTGGCCGTTCGATGTGTGTGTGTGTGTGTGTGTGTGTGTGTGTGTGTGTGTGTGTGTGTGTGTGTGTGTGTGTGTGTGTGTGTGTGTGTGTGTGTGTGTGTGTGTGTGTGTGTGTGTGTGTGTGTGTGAGGTGTGTGTTTGTGTGTGTGTGTGTGTGTGTGTGTGTGTGTGTGTGTGTGTGTGTGTAGAGGTGTGTGTTTGGGTGTGTGTGTGTGTGTGTGTGTGTGTGTAGAGGTGTGTGTGTGTGTGTGTGTGTGTGTGTGTGTGTGTGTGTGTGTGTGTGTGTGTGTGTGTGTGTGTGTGTAGAGGTGTGTGTTTGTGTGTGTGTGTGTGTGTGTGTGTGTGTAGAGGTGTGTGTGTGTGTGTGTGTGTGTGTGTGTGTGTGTGTGTGTGTGTGTGTGTGTGTGTGTGTGTGTGTGTGTGTGTGTGTGTGTGTGTGTGTGTAGAGGTGTGTGTGTGAAACGTAGCAGCCAGCAGTGGGGAACACAGTGAAGGTGGTGTGTACGCGCTGGTGCTGCACTTCTCAGAGGCTGCCTCCTGATGCTGCAGCCATTTCATGAAGTGAAGGAGGCTTTACAAATAAAAAAAATGAAGTCCGAGTTCAAAATATATCTCAAATAATGTCTGCACTGCCATTTCCCATAAACATAACAGTCTGCGATTAAACGGTTGTCTCCTGTGTGCTCCACTTCCTACTGGCGCACCGGTAACTTTCTCTGTGCACGAGAGGCTGAGACCCTATGCCAACCAATTTTGATTTGGATGTAATAATATGACTGGTATAGGTGCGGGAAAAAAAATAAAAAAAAATAATTGATAACATATTTTTAAATATTTATAATTCTGCAAATATTACGATAAACTCACAGCTATTTCGCGCCCCGGCAGTAACACCTCCGCGGCCCGGCACCGGTCCACGGACCGGGGGTTGGGAACCCCTGGTCTAGGGGACCTGGAGACAATAACACACAACAACCAATAATTATGAGGGAGTCAGCGTAAAGTTTGACAAAAGGTTTATTCCTTGAACAACCTAACTGAACAGAAGTTTAACAGAAATACTCTTTGAGTGAGGAGGAGGAGCCAAAGGAGATTGTGCCAAACACAAGAAATTAGCATAACAAAACCAGGTCTATTTCTACAGCTATCCTTTGAAACCAAAACTCAAACAAAAACCCTCACTAACTAAACTACTCAGAACAAAACAGAATACAGGGGTGGCCACAATCCACTAACCTAGTGTGTCTGAACATTAGTTACCTACGTGATGAGAAATGTACAGGGTACCCCAGACTTACCTAACTCCCCCACCTCTCAACACACACACATTCACAAAGGTTAGAACAAACAAGGTAGAATGACTTTCTACTCAAGGCAGTCAATTGCAGGCTCCTCAATCCGCAACAGGCCCAGGGTGAGAGAGAGAGAGAAGACTTCCTGGGTGCCTCCTTTATGGTCGGCCCTGGCTGCCGATAGGCCAGCTGAGTACAGCCTGCCTGGCACGTAACACCCCCACACATATAAATCCAAACAGTATGTTTGGACCCGACAATAAACATTTACATAGCAAATAATGTCCTGGTCATCAGGGAGATGAGACAAATGATTGGAAAAATCAGCTCCAATACCTCAGTGTTGCTCAGGTGTTTGAATGACGTAGTTTGTTTCACCGAGCTTCTTATCTACAACATAAGGGCCAGAACATTTAGTAGACAGAGCAGAACCAGGTACAGGCAATAGAACCAACACCTTGTCACCTGGCTGAAACAAGCGCGCTACCTCTGTGGAGGAGGTCAGTCAGGTGGGGGGGCCAGGTTATGGAGGGCTTTGTATGTCATCAGGAGGATCTTGTACTGAATTCTCTGGGGGATGGGGAGCCAGTGGAGCTTGATGAGGACGGGTGTAATGTGTTCAAGTACCTGTACTGGCAGCTGGTCTTTAGGATCCCCAGTTAAAGAAACAAAGCCCTTTGAAATAAAGGGTTTGAAGCAGGGATCAGGTTCATCCTCCTCCTGGGACATTCCTATGTCTGATAGGGAAACGCCTTTTGGTGTTTGAAAGCGTTGCAAAATTGTTGTTCACGCTTTAAGAGATGACACCCTGACATAAGGTGTCCTGTTTTATGGCAGTACTTACACTCACGGGGCCCCCGTGGAGGTGATGGTGGTCCTCTAGACCTTTCAAAAGTTGTTGGGCCAAGATCAGGTCTTCCGGTTTGCGACTCTGAAGCTTTATCTGGGCGCAAGGGTGAAGAAAACACAGTCTTGTGAGTGAGCATAAATTCATCCGCTAAAACAGCTGCCTTAGCCAGTGGAGTGACCTTCTGTTCATTTCAGAATATCACCATCCTTTCAGGCAAAGAATTATTCAAATCTTCCAAGAGAAGTAACTGACGAAGACTCTCAAAATGATCCTTCACTTCGTTAGCCGCACACCATGACTCTGACTCTCTAAAAGTTGGCACCAAAGCAATATTTTTACTAACATCAAAACTTTTTGTATGAGAGGCTGTATGCGAAGGTATTGACCTCTCTAATGTCTGCTCTGAAGAGATTCTCAGGGCATCGACTTCAAGCCGCTTTAACGTGATTTCTTTCTCAGCTTCTATCTCTAACTTGCGAATCTGCAGTTTGTGTTCATATTCCGCTGTACGCACCATTTCCTTCTCCTGGACCTCCAGCTGAAGACGGGCAAGACGGACCTTCAGTTTGGCATCACTACTTGCACCAACGCTACCCGGAGAGAAAGCCTCAAACCTAGGAAGCATTGCAGGACGAGCCTCAGGATTAACCTAGCTAATACACTTTCCCTATCATCTTCAATAGACACATCAGCCCTAGGCTGAGTTGAAACGCCTGGGATTACAAGAATCTTTAACTCCTCTAGTTTTTGCAGGTTTTCATCTCTTATCTCTTTTTTTACTTTATACTTGTCTACTGAAATGTTAAAGTGAGCTGCAATACATAACATCTCATCTTTGCGACAGGAATACAACTTATCAACACTTGGACTTTCAATAAAGTCCTGTAAGTCAAAACCCATTTTTCAGCCAATGTACAACACCTACAATGATACTAGAATATATGTGTTTGTTTGTAGCCTTTATTTAACCAGGCGCCCCTTGAGATCAAAATATCTCTTTTTCTAACCCTGCAGGACATTAGTTACACATGTAACATAAAAACAACAGAACAACAATAAGGATGACATCCAACAGAATGTACAGGGCATGTGCTTAACAAAACAATGAACAAAATGGTATATATTGCAAAAACTATAAAATACAATACACAAATACTTTAATAAAACCCACTGTGGTGCCTGATGTGCAACTATACCATCCGAAACCCCACGCATATACAAGAAAACAGCATTAAATTAGCAGTCTCTAATGTGGTGACCACAATGCATGAAAGGGTTCAAAGACAAATAGTTGTGATACGATGCCTCCAGTGCTTTGGCTGACGACTAGGAGGCTTTTCACATCATCTCTTGCGAGAATCTGTACTCAGCAAGTTTTCTCTTGATGGTGCCCAGCAAACAATGTGGGCTTCGTGAATAATTGGACAGCCTTCTGGGGAAAACCTGGTCTGATTAAGAGAGACGGCATTCATCCTAATTTGGAAGGTGCAAATCTCATTTCGGCAAACATTTCAGGGCTCTGTGACTTAATCCATGACAAACTGGAGTTGAGACCAGGAGGCAGAGTCACAGTCTTACACGCTTCTCTGCGCTCTCTCCTAGGCAGTCATCCATAGGAATCCCGAACCCAATAAAATACCCAATATTAACGGTGTGTGTGTCTGCCCAAGGACAATTTAAGGTAAAACCTAATAGAGGTGTCATACATAATAACCTAATAAAAGTAAATGTAACAACTACTACAGTGCAACAAAACAGGAAGATTAAATGTGGTCTCTTAAACATAAGATCTCTAGCATCTAAAGCAATACTGGTAAATGATTTAATATCAGATTATAATATTGATATATGCTGTCTCACTGAAACTTGGTTGAGACATGAAGAATATGTCAGCATAAATGAGGCCACTCCACCCAGCCATATCAATACTCACATTGCCCGAGGCACGGGCCGAGGAGGTGGAGTTGCAGCAATCTTTGACTCAAGTTTACTTATCAATACTAAACAAAAATTAAATTATACCTCCTTTGAAAGCCTCGTTTTCAGTCTTACGCATCCGACCTGGAAAACTTTGCAGCCAATCTTATTTGTTACAGTGTACCGTGCACCAGGTCCTTATTCAGAATTCTTATCAGAATTCTCTGAGTTTTTATCAGCTTTGGTTCTTAAAACAGATAAAGTAATTATCGTAGGTGACTTTAATATTCATGTTGACGATGATAAAAATAGCCTTACTGTTGCATTTAACTCTATATTAGATTCTGTTGGTTTCTGTCAGAGTGTAAATAAACCAACCCACTGCTATAATCACACTCTTGACCTTGTTCTGACTTATGGTATTGAAATTGAGCAACTATTAGTCGAACCGCATAATCCTGCTTTATCCGACCATTTCTTAGTAACTTTTGAAGTACTGTTACTAGACTACAAAGCATTAGCCAAAAGCTCCTGCAGCAGAAACCTATCTGTTAGTGCTATAGCCACATTTAAGGAAGAGATTCCACCAATACTTAACTCGATAGCATGTCTGCATGTAGGGGAGGAAACTTATACAAAATGTACACCACCCCAAATTAATCATGTTGTTGATAGTGCTACAGATGCGCTGCGAATAAAATGAGACTCTGTTGCTCCTTTGAAAAAGAAGAAAATAAAACAACATAGATTAGCTCCATGGCATAATGCCCAAACCCGCAAAATAAAGTAAAAGTCGAGACAACTTGAAAGGATATGGCGTTCCAATAAACTTGAAGAATCTGGTTTAATTTGGCATATTACTCTCAATGAATATAAGAAAGCACTGCGTAAAGCGAGAGCAGCCTACTACTCTTCATTAATAGATGAGAATAAGAATAATGCAAGATTTCTTTTCAGCACTGTAGCCAGGCTGACAGAGAGCCACAGCTCGACTGAGCCTTCTATTCCCATAGCACTCAGTAGGAATGATTTGATGTGCTTCTTTAACGATAACATTGTTACTCTTAGAAACAAAATCAATGACCTCTTGCCTTTGACCAGTATAGTGTTATCAACAGCTCCCGGAAACGTAAGTTCTAATATTACACTAGATAGTAAACTAGAATGCTTTTCAGCCATAAACCTTGAACAATTAAATTCAATGATTCTCTCTTCTAAACCAGGGGTGCCCACACTTTTTTGGCTGGTGAGCTACTTTTGAAATGACTAGCTCATCGAGGTCTACCAACCAAAAATAAAATCCCAAATTGCAAGGGTTGCTGAATAACACGTTTTATTTTTACATGGGATAACTACAATAGGGCTGCAACAAACGACTCATTTGATAATCGATGAATCTATCGATTAATGAAACGATTAATGGACTATTCTGACTATTACTGTATGCCTTGCACAATTTCTCAAACGCTCTGATTTAGCCATCAACTTTTAGATTTAGCTTGAGGTTGTTTTAGGCATGTGGAAACTAACAATGAAGACAATAAAGATGAATACTTGATTCAAAAATACATATATTATTAAATTAACTAAACAAATTGTGAACAAAATTAACATTGCTTTTTATTTAAATAAAATAAATAATATTTCACATCAAAAGAAACAATGTTTTATCAAATCATATTAAATAATGTGATGACAGAACTGTAAACAGAATAGCTGAAACTTTAACAAACTAAATAACTCAGTTTCCTCTAATCATTAACCCATGTTTGTATCATTGAGTTAACTCTGTGTGTTGCTGCTAGCATACAGAACACCTGACGTGGAAACGTTCCTCGTGGATGGGGGGGCTACAGAGCTACTCGAAAGACAGTCGAACCCGGTGCATTCCTCCGTCTGGATGTGGAGCACTTTGATAAATGTTTAGACAAACTGCTCGTGTAACCGCCCTTACATGCTAAACTCTCTTGGCAAGGAGCATTGTCCACCTCAAGACGGGTAACATGTAACCACACCTTGGAGCGCTTCTCTCCGCTATCCCCGCCGTGTGTTGCTGCATGGAGCAGCAGAGTGTGTGTAAACTGCCCCGCCCCCTCGCACACAGACGGAGAGAGAGATCTGGTCTGGATTGGAAAGGCCGAAAATACACCGACTATAGACGCATGTGTTTGTCTTTTTGCATGTTAGAAACGAGTTGGCGACACTAAGACTGCAAGATAATGTTTGTGTAGCAATAATACATGACCTTTCTCTTTATCAGCTCGCTACTCGGAGGGAAGCCGCTGTCATATGCCTTGTGAACACTCCGATAATGCCTCTCCACGTTACCTTTCTTTGGCAGAGCGACGCTTGCTTTACAAATAAGGCAAATAACCTTTGAATGTGACATCACAAAAAAAGATTCTTCCTCCCATTCTGGGTGGAAGTGGTTTGTCTTTAGCTTTTTGCTCGGTCCCTCACTCATTTTGTTGTTTGTCTCTTTAACTTAATTAGAGTTTTCCCGGCACTTGACTGATTTTGTATCGCTTTGCATTCTGGGTTAACAGACTGGAAAGCGATAGATCGCTTTTACTGTCAATCAAGTAAACTCCTGAATTAAGTGACAGGGGGGCCAAGGGAGGAGGGATCAAAACCTGTTTTGTCTATTTTAACGGAGCTGGATTTTTTTTTTATGAATGACTCGCGATCTACCAGCATTGGTCGACCTCGGTCGATGTACTGGGCACCTCTGTTCTAAACCATCAACGTGTATCTTAGACCGGATTCCAACTAAGCTGTTGAAGGAAGTTTTTCCATTAATTAGCACTTCTTTATTAAATATTATGAATATGTCTTTATTATCAGGCTATGTTCCACAATCATTCAAAGTAGCAGTGATAAAACCGCTTCTTAAAAAGCACAACCTCGATCCAGAGGTTTTAGCCAACTATAGACCTATTTCTAATCTTCCGTTCCTCTCAAAGATTCTTGAGAAAGCAGTCGCAAAGCAGCTGATTACTTAAAAAACTATGATTTATTTGAAGATTTTCAGTCTGGCTTTAGAACACAACATAGCACAGAGACAGCTCTGGTTAAAGTCACAAATGACATTCTAATAGCCTCAGACAAGGGACTTGTCTCTATTCTTGTCTTGCTCGATCTCAGTGCTGCATTTGATACTATCGACCATGATATCCTATTGCAAAGACTAGAGCACTTAGTTGGCATACAGGGAACTGCATTAGGCTGGTTTAGGTCCTATCTATCTGAACGCTCTCAGTTTGTACGTGTCAACGATGAATCTTCCACGCAAACCAAAGTTAGCCATGGAGTGCCACAGGGCTCAGTGCTCGGACCTATTTTGTTCAAATTATATATGCTTCCGTTAGGCAATATTATAAGGATTCATTCTGTAAACTTGCATTGTTATGCCGATGATACTCAACTATATTTATCAATCAAGCCTGATGAAATTGACGACTACAAACCAAGATGGTGACGACTACAAACCAAGATGGTGACGACTACAAAACAAGATGGTGACGACTACAAACCAAGATGGTGACGACTAGAAACCAAGATG
Organism: Notothenia rossii; assembly: GCF_949606895.1. Classification (NCBI taxonomy): domain Eukaryota; kingdom Metazoa; phylum Chordata; class Actinopteri; order Perciformes; family Nototheniidae; genus Notothenia; species Notothenia rossii. The sequence goes on along the minus strand of NC_136902.1, from coordinate 95,503,615 downwards.
CCATCTGCACCAAACAGAAAATTGTCTGCATTCTTTAAAGCCCCTGTCACACTGTCCCGAAATTGACACCCGATGGACACACGAATATGGAATTGTGAATTTCGCACGAAGATGGCCCCGAACCACACGAAGGCAACATTTACATCACATTTAAGAAATACAACTGCAACGAAAGTAACAAAAACGATTATGTTAAAGTACTATGATACTGTACTGATATTTTCAGACTTTGTTCTTTACTTTCTCCATCTTTATATGTAGAAGATATTACGTTTTCTCCGTAATGTTGTTTCCATAGCAACAACAACTTCCTGTCAACTCGCCTTCAAAGTAATATATTATATCCTTTTCAGTTTCACAGAACAAAAATTGGGTTATTTACATAATATGTTTACATGATTTTGTTGTGCAATAAAACAACCCGATGGACACACGATAGAGGAAATGTTCAAATTCAGCTCTGATCGTAACAACATCGGGACATTCGTGAGGGCATCTTAAGCTATCGGCAGCAACTTCGTGAGCAGTGGAAAAATCTTTGGCATGCCAAAAAATTGTCGAAGGACCTTGCGAAGGTTCATTTTCGTGTTGAATTCGTGTGTCAATTTTGCCCTTCGTAAGGCCATCGTGAGAGCATCTTGTTATCATCGGTGCCATCGGGCATTCGCCCCGATCAGAGTGAGGGCGAATGCCTGATGGCACCGATGATAACAAGATGCCCTCACGATTTGACAAGATGCCCTCACGAGTGCCTTACGAAGTTGCCGCTCACGAAGTTGCTGCCAGAGCCTAAGAAACTCCCCCGGCGGTCATACGATGGCTTAAGATGCCCTCACGAATGGCCCGATGTTGTTACGATCAGAGCCGAATTTGAACATTTCCCTAATCGTGTGTCCATCGGATGTCAATTTCGTGACAGTGTGACAGGGGCTTTAGGACAGGCCTATACCGTAGTTCAGCTGGGTGACATTAAAATAATTTGGATTGACGGATTGAAAGCACCCCTTCTGCATCTGGTGGGAAGGAGGATCCCTGAAGGATGACGTCAGTGAGCTGCAGACAGAAGGTAAAAGCAGCAGCTCAGAGTTTCAGCTCAGTGAGGAGAGCAGCACCTCACACACTCTGGATCTCTGTATTATACACATTACTATAGGACGCTCAGTTTGGATCATCTGTCTTATGTGTTCTCATGATGAGGAACATGTGTTCACTGTTGTTGCCATGTTTAAAGTGACATCTACATCCAGGTAATGCACTGCTCATGTTGTGATGCTTGAAGAACCACAGGAGGATCATGGTGACTCCAGCTCAGGAGTAGCAGGTGAAACACAACTGTTGTCTGACATTTGTTTCACATGTGACACAGGTTTCTGTTGTTGATGTATAGTTGTTGAATAATGCTGTATCTGTGCTCATCTTTAACATAACGTTCTAAATCTTTAACAACAGGAGGATCATGGTGAACTCTACTCACATTTCATATTTTATACTGACTGCATACTCTGACACGGGGGTTTTGAAATACCTATATTTCCTGATCGTTCTGGCTTTGTATATTTGTATCATAGGTGCCAACGTGTTGCTGATTGTGGTTATCTGTGTGAACAGGAGCTTACATGAACCTATGTACCTTTTTCTGTGCAGCCTGTTTGTAAATGAACTGTATGGTAGTTCAGGGCTGTTTCCATTCCTTCTGGTTCAGATCCTCTCTGACATTCACACTGTCTCTGCTCCGCTCTGCTTCCTGCAGGTTTTCTGCTTGTTTACATATGGAAGTGTGGAATTTACAAATTTAGCCGTCATGTCTTATGACAGATATCTTGCTATCTGTTATCCTCTGCAATATAACACATATATGACTTCTAACAAAGCTTATTTTCTTATTGCAGTGTCATGGTTGTTCCCTTTTCTTGCAATTGTTGTTTTGATATCCTTAAGTGTGTCTTTAACGCTGTGTGGGAACATCATTAACAAAGTGTACTGTGGGAATTACTCCATTGTGAAGCTGGCCTGCTCTGACACCAGGGTCAATAACATTTATGGACTCTTTTTCACGGTCATCTCCATCATCATTCCTCTGCTTTTAATCCTCTACACGTACATGAGGATCCTCAGAGTGTGTTTCTCTGGCTCCAGACAGACCAGACAGAAAGCTCTCAGTACCTGCACACCTCACCTGGCTTCCCTGCTTAACTTCTCCTTTGGAGGTTTTTTCCAAATATTACAGAGCAGGTTTGATATGAGCAGTGTTCCCAACATACTGCGCATTTTGTTATCCCTGTACTTTCTAACATGCCAGCCTCTCTTTACCCCAGTCCTGTACGGGCTGAAGATGTCTAAAATCCGCATCATATGTAAGCGTCTGTTGTACGGAGAAGTGTAGGTCATCAAGAGATTGCAGAGAAAGAGAATGAAAGGACCCTGACTTCAGCAGTATTAACTCTAATGACGTGTCTCGTTCACTGTGTGCAGAGGAAGGAAATGAAAGGTGCAGCTGTACATGTGCTGAGCTTGATGCTGCTCTCTCTTTGTTTCTTATCTTGCTTTTCACTTTTCATATCAGCCTCAGTGATTTGAGGAGAACCCTGAAAGGTCCATGAGTCCGGACGTTAGGAGTGAAACTGAAGTTAAAGCTGAAGGAAGCTTCTGGCTGTGAACAGACACAGAGCAGCTTCAAATCAACTATGTTCCCAATATGTTGACAATATGTTCACCTTCGTATTCTCTAACATGTAATGTGTCCCAAATATACATCCTGTGTAAGAATCTGCTGCTAGCCTGTGTTGAGAATAACATGTAACAGATTGGTTCAGTTTGAGTCAGAAGAGGAATAAAAATGCTTCAACAGATTGAACTGTAATCCTTCTCTTATTCAACAGGGACCATGCAACTGGTGCACCGGGAGTTTCCAGATAATTTTCAACTCTTAAATTCTGCTTTAAAATAAAATATCTAACAATATACTATGAATATAAAACCCCTATTAAATGCACCTCACATTTTGTCATGACAGAAACTGCCGGACTGTAAATGCAGTTTGGGATTTCTCTCCACAAGCAGCAAACAATCAAACTGCAGATTATTATTTGTGTTTATTGTCATCAAATTGTGTCTTTTCATGATTGAAGTTTAATGAGTATACCAGGTGAAAGGGATTGTGGGAAAAAACTATCATTCAAAGTCAACTTTAAGAAGCTATCTTGCATCTCGGTTAAAACTGATATATTATGTAAATTATTATACATTCTGTTTTATTTTATTCTGTGTGCACACTTTGTGCAAAACATGCAAAATGCATTCAGAGAGTTGAGCATGAACATGGCTCACGGTATCAAGAAGGAAAAAAGAACAAGATGATGTTCACATGATGATGTTAGTGGGGTGGATAACACTCAGTCTCAGTGGGGGCTGGCCTTGTTGATGAGGCCGGTAGCGGAGGAGAAGAAACTGTTCAGATGGAGAGAGGTTCTGGTCCTGATGGAGAGAGGTCCTGATGGAGAGAGGTTCTGGTGGAGAGAGGTTCTGGTCCTGATGGAGAGAGGTTCTGGTCCTGATGGAGAGAGGTCCTGATGGAGAGAGGTTCTGGTGGAGAGAGGTTCTGGTCCTGATGGAGAGAGGTCCTTGTCCTGATGGAGAGAGGTCCAGGTCCTGATGGAGCGAGGTTCTGGTCCTGATGGAGAGAGGTTCTGGTCCTGATGGAGAGAGGTCCAGGTCCTGATGGAGAGATGTTCTGGTCCTGATGGAGAGAGGTTCTGGTCCTGATGGAGAGAGGTCCTGATGGAGAGAGGTCCAGGTCCTGATGGAGCGAGGTTCTGGTTCTGATGGAGAGAGGTTCTGGTCCTGATGGAGAGAGGTTCTGGTCCTGATGGAGAGAGGTCCAGGTCCTGATGTAGAGATGTTCTGGTCCTGATAGAGAGAGGTTCTGGTCCTGATGGAGAGAGGTCCTGATGGAGAGAGGTCCAGGTCCTGATGGAGCGAGGTTCTGGTCCTGATGGAGAGAGGTTCTGGTCCTGATGGAGAGAGGTCCTGCTCCTGATGGAGAGAGGTCCTGATGGAGAGAGGTTCTGATGGAGAGAGGTTCTGGTGGAGAGAGGTTCTGGTCCTGATGGAGAGAGGTTTTGGTCCTGGTGGAGAGAGGTTCTGGTTCTGATGGAGAGAGGTCCTGGTGGAGAGAGGTTCTGATGGAGAGAGGTCTTGGTCCTGATGGAGAGAGGTCCTGGTGGAAGGAATTCTGGTCCTGATGGAGAGAGGTCCTGGTCCTGATGGAGAGAGGTCCTGATGGAGAGAGGTTCTGGTCCTGATGGAGAGAGGTCCTGATGGAAGGAATTCTGGTCCTGATGGAGAGAGGTCCTGGTCCTGATGGAGAGAGGTCCTGATGGAGAGAGGTTCTGGTCCTGATGGAGAGAGGTTCTGGTCCTGATGGAGAGAGGCTCTGGTCCTGATGGAGAGAGGTTCTGGTTCTGATGGAGAGAGGTTTTGGTCCTGATGGAGAGAGGTTCTGGTCCTGATGGAGAGGGGTCCTGATGGAGAGAGGTTCTGGTCCTGATGGAGAGAGGTCTTGGTCCTGATGGAGAGAGGTCCTGGTGGAGAGAGGTTCTGGTCCTGATGGAGAGAGGTATTGGTCCTGATGGAGAGAGATCCTGGTGGAGAGAGGTTCTGGTCCTGATGGAGAGAGGTCCTGATGGAAGGAATTCTGGTCCTGATGGAGAGAGGTCCTGGTCCTGATGGAGAGAGGTCCTGGTCCTGATGGAGAGAGGTTCTGGTCCTGATGGAGAGAGGTCCTGATGGAGAGAGGTTCTGGTCCTGATGGAGAGAGGTCCTGGTCCTGATGGAGAGATGTTTTGGTACTGATGGAGAGAGGTCCTGGTCCTGTTGGAGAGAGGTTCTGGTCCTGATGGAGAGAGGTGTTGGTCCTGATGGAGAGAGGTTTTGGTACTGATGGAGAGAGGTCCTGGTCCTGATGGAGATAGGTGTTGGTCCTGATGGAGAGAGGTTCTGGTCCTGATGGAGAGAGGTGTTGGTCCTGATGGAGAGAGGTTCTGGTCCTGATGGAGAGAGATCCTGGTCCTGATGGAGAGAGGTTATGGTCCTGATGGAGAGAGGTTCTTGTTGGTCCTGATGGAGAGAGGTCCTGGTCCTGATGGAGAGAGTTTTTGGTCCTGATGGAGAGAGGTTCTGGTCCTGGTGGAGAGAGGTCCTGGTCCTGATGGAGAGAGGTTCTGGTTCTGATATAGAGAGGTCGTCGTGGAGAGAGATTCTGTTCCTGATGGAGAGAGGTTCTGATGGAGAGAGGTTCTGGTCCTGATGGAGAGAGGTTTTGGTCCTGATGGAGAGAGGTTCTGGTCCTGATAGAGAGAGGTTCTGGTCTTGATCGAGAGAGGTGTTGGTCCTGATGGAGAGAGGTCCTGGTCCTGATGGAGAGAGGTTCTGGTCGTGATGGAGAGAGGTTCTGGTCCTGATGGAGAGAGGTTCTGGTCGTGATGGAGAGAGGTTCTGGTCGTGATGAAGAGAGGTTCTGGTCCTGATGGAGAGAGGTTCTGGTCGTGATGGAGAGAGGTTCTGGTCCTGATGAAGAGAGGTTCTGGTCGTGATGGAGAGAGGTTCTGGTCCTGATGGAGAGAGGTTCTGGTCGTGATGGAGAGAGGTTTTGGTCCTGATGGAGAGAGGTTCTGGTCCTGATGGAGAGAGGTCCTGATGGAGAGAGGTTCTGGTCCTGATGGAGAGATGCTCTGGTCCTGATGGAGAGAGGTTCTGGTCCTGATGGAGAGAGGTCCTGATGGAGAGAGGTTTTGGTCCTGATGGAGAGAGGTTCTGGTCCTGATGGAGAGAGGTCCTGGTCTTGATGGAGAGAGGTTCTGGTCCTGATGGAGAGAGGTTCTGGTCCTGATGGAGAGAGGTTCTGGTGCAGATGGAGAGAGGTTCTGGTCCTGATGGAGAGAGGTTTTGGTCCTGATGGAGAGAGGTTCTGGTCCTGATGGAGAGAGGTTCTGGTCCTGATGGAGAGAGGTTCTGGTCCTGATGGAGAGAGGTTCTGGTCCTGATGGAGAGAGGTTCTGGTCGTGATGGAGAGAGGTTCTGGTCCTGATGGAGAGAGGTTCTGATCATGATGGAGAGAGGTTTTGGTCCTGATGGAGAGAGGTTTTGGTCCTGATGGAGAGAGGTTCTGGTCCTGATAGAGAGAGGTTCTGGTCTTGATCGAGAGAGGTGTTGGTCCTGATGGAGAGAGGTTCTGGTCCTGATGGAGAGAGGTTCTGGTCGTGATGGAGAGAGGTTCTGGTCCTGATGGAGAGAGGTTCTGGTCGTGATGGAGAGAGGTTCTGGTCGTGATGAAGAGAGGTTCTGGTCCTGATGGAGAGAGGTTCTGGTCGTGATGGAGAGAGGTTCTGGTCCTGATGGAGAGAGGTTCTGGTCCTGATGGAGAGAGGTTCTGGTGCAGATGGAGAGAGGTTCTGGTCCTGATGGAGAGAGGTTCTGGTCCTGATGGAGAAAGGTCCTGGTCTTGATGGAGAGAGGTTCTGGTCCTGATGGAGAGAGGTTCTGGTCCTGATGGAGAGAGGTTCTGGTGCAGATGGAGAGAGGTTCTGGTCCTGATGGAGAGAGGTTCTGGTGCAGATGGAGAGAGGTTCTGGTCCTGGTGGAGAGAGGTTCTGGTCCTGATGGAGAGAGGTTCTGGTGCAGATGGAGAGAGGTTCTGGTCCTGATGGAGAGAGGTTCTGGTCCTGATGGAGAGAGGTCCTGGTCTTGATGGAGAGAGGTTCTGGTCCTGATGGAGAGAGGTTCTGGTGCAGATGGAGAGAGGTTCTGGTCCTGATGGAGAGAGGTTCTGGTCCTGATGGAGAGAGGTCCTGGTCTTGATGGAGAGCGGTTCTGGTCCTGATGGAGAGAGGTTCTGGTCCTGATGGAGAGAGGTTCTGGTGCAGATGGAGAGAGGTTCTGGTCCTGATGGAGAGAGGTTCTGGTCCTGATGGAGAGAGGTTCTGGTCCTGATGGAGAGAGGTCCTGGTCTTGATGGAGAGCGGTTCTGGTCCTGATGGAGAGAGGTTCTGGTCCTGATGGAGAGAGGTTCTGGTGCAGATGGAGAGAGGTTCTGGTCCTGATGGAGAGAGGTTCTGGTCCTGATGGAGAGAGGTTCTGGTGCAGATGGAGAGAGGTTCTGGTCCTGATGGAGAGAGGTTCTGGTCCTGATGAAGAGAGGTTCTGGTCCTGATGGAGAGAGGTCCTGGTCTTGATGGAGAGATGTTCTGGTCCTGATGGAGAGAGGTTCTGGTCCTGATGGAGAGAGGTTCTGGTGCAGATGGAGAGAGGTCCTGATGGAGAGAGGTCCTGATGGAGAGAGGTTCTGGTGCAGATGGAGAGAGGTTCTGGTGCAGATGGAGAGAGGTCCTGATGGAGAGAGGTCCTGATGGAGAGAGGTTCTGGTCCTGATGGAGAGAGGCTCTGGTGCAGATGGAGAGAGGTCCTGATGGAGAGAGGTCCTGATGGAGAGAGGTTCTGGTGCAGATGGAGAGAGGTTCTGGTCCTGATGGAGAGAGGTTCTGGTCCTGATGGAGAGAGGTTCTGGTCCTGATGGAGAGAGGTTCTGGTGCAGATGGAGAGAGGTTCTGGTCCTGATGGAGAGAGGTTCTGGTGCAGATGGAGAGAGGTTCTGGTCCTGATGGAGAGAGGTTCTGGTGCAGATGGAGAGAGGTTCTGGTCCTGATGGAGAGAGGTTCTGGTCCTGATGGAGAGAGGTTCTGGTCCTGATGGAGAGAGGTTCTGGTCCTGATGGAGAGAGGTTCTGGTGCAGATGGAGTTGTGCATAACAACATTCACAAAAAAACACTGAAATAAAATAGAAAAAATGTCTCTTTGCCCCTCGGGCCTCCATCCTCACCCCTCAAACCGGGCCCCTTGATCCATACCCTTCTATCCTCACACCTCACTCCTCAGTTTTCGCCCTTCGACCCTTGATTCCCAACCCCTCGCCTTTTGCTCATCGCCCCTCAAACTTTCCACCTCAACCCCGCTCTTCAATCCTTACCGTTGGATCCTCGCCCCTTGATTCCCTTGCCCCTGGATCCTCACTCCTCACCTCTCTGACCTCGCCCCTCGATTCCCTTGCCCCTGGATCCTCACTCCTCGCCTCTCTGACCACGCCCCTCGATTCCCTTGCCCCTGGATCCTCACTCCTCGCCTCTCTGACCTCGCCCCTCGATTCCCTTGCCCCTGGATCCTCACTCCTCGCCTCTCTGACCACGCCCCTCGATTCCCTTGCCCCTGGATCCTCACTCCTCGCCTCTCTGACCACGCCCCTCGATTCCCTTGCCCCTGGATCCTCACTCCTCGCCTCTCTGACCACGCCCCTCGATTCCCTTGCCCCTGGATTCTCACTCCTCGCCTCTCTGACCACGCCCCTCGATTCCCTTGCCCCTGGATTCTCACTCCTCGCCTCTCTGACCACGCCCCTCGATTCCCTTGCCCCTGGATCCTCACTCCTCACCTCTCTGACCACGCCCCTCGATTCCCTTGCCCCTGGATCCTCACTCCTCGCCCACAGCCTCTCGCCAATCAAAATCAGGAATCCTTTATCCCACAGCGGGGGAATGGACAGTATTACAGCCAATGTTGAATAGGAAACCTTACGCCTCATTCCTCGCCCCCTGAACCCCACACTTTGCACCTTGGTCCTCACCCGCATCTCCTCGCTCCTCGACCCTTACCCCCCCACAACCTCGCACCCTAAACCTCGCCCGTTGATCCACCCTCCTCGCAAACAGCTCCTTCCGGCTTGATCCTTGCCCCGGGATAATCACCTACATTTTCGGGTTCCCTGTGGACTACAATAACGATGGAGTACGAGTGGTGGATCGGGAGGACGGTGTGTCGGCGTTGTTCGACAGCGGTGCGGTATGCTAATGATAACACACGCCAAACATGCTACATCATATCAGAAGGAATCACCCAGATTTGCCAATCACCGGAGCCCGGCAAAAGACAACAGCAGTTCAACAGCTTATCCCGCTGTTTTTAAGAAGCCAATAGACATGAAAGCTGAGAGACCAAAATACATTTGTATTTGACATCAGCCATTATAGATAATATGGCCATCTGAGTGTGTGCGGTGCTGTTTGTGGTTTGTTTTTAATTGTGTAATAAAGTTCATTATTCAAAATGTTAGAGTTCCTTATTTTTAAACTGAAACTTGCACTACTGATCAAAATAAATAAAAAACAAATCTAGAATTATGCATTTGGGACTTTTTGTGTGCTTTTTCTTGTTGTACCGAACCCGTACCGAACCGTGACCCCCAAACCGAGGTACATACCGAACCGTGAATTCTGTGAACCGTTACACCCCTACTCCGTACCCACCCTTCTTATCCTCCTGGTCAATAGAGGTGGATGAAATGTATGTAATTCATGAGGACAATATGCATATAACACATTTACGTTACATTTAGGTCTGGGTCTGAATAAGATTGGTGTCCCCTGGTTTAAACTGTTCAAAACACTCCATATGTTTATATCTCCTTATATTGTTTGTCCATATTATTAACTATATGACTGGTCTTGGAGGACGACAGGCCCACATGTATTACTTTTATCCTGCTAAAGAGTTCGCTCTAAGGATACACTTCTCGTATGTTGTACAGATTTGAAGACTGGTCGTACATGTGTTAGTCTTATACATAAATAATCATCTGATAAAGTTATGTAACATTTATAAAGCACACATAAAATCTGCTAAAGTGAAAATACTCAACCAAAGCAACACAATCTCAAAATGACTAGATTAGAAAACTAAACTTGATGGCTTTATTTATTGAATAAAGTCACGCTCAATGAACAATTTGATATGAACATTTCCCCCCATAAATTCTCATGAGAGTGCTAAGGGCTAATGTAGCTTTGCTTCATACAGAAGATTTAAACATTATTAAAGGAAAACAAATGATAGAAGAGGTTTCGAGACAACATTTATTTTCCTCTTCTGACTCAAACTGAACACACTGTTAGAGCAGTGGTTCCCAACGGCGCAGCGCTACTGCAGGGGGGCGTGTGAAGCATGGGAAGAAGTTGTAAACAAACATTGTTTGCTCGTAAAATCAATCAAATTGACACATTTTTAACACAACTGGTAGTTAAAAGAAAAGTGGACGAGCCCATGACAAGCCTTTCAGCCATAAGGCCCAAATCAACAAAGTATGATGAGGCATACATCTCCACACAGAGATCTGCCGGTGGAGAACAGAGCGTTCAAAAGTGACAATCTACTCGACTCTCTACAGAGCTCGATGTGGTCAAAGCTCATTTGCCATAAGTATGTTCCTGGAAACACAAGCAATCCATCAGCTGGCCAACAGGCATTATATTCATACGGAGAAATGCACCGTTTTCAACTTCCTTAACTCTTAGTTATGTTGCTCTAATTACGTGTAAGGTGGGAGAAGTACTCAGATCAAGTACTTAAGTCAAAGTAGTATACTGCAGGGTAGCTTGTGGATTTAGCGGTGGAACTAAAGTCTGATTTAAGAGTTGATTATATTTCACATCATTCATCCACATCTGAGAAGTAACTAAAGGTATTCAATACATGTAGAGGAGTAGAAGTACACCATGTACCTCTGTGGAAGCAATAGTGGAAATACTTAAGTACCTCAATATACAGTAAGTACAGTACTTGAGTAAATCTACTTGCTACCACCACTGCAGGTATTTTATGTGTGCTAGCAGCCCATAATCCACGCTATACATAAAATGAATCAATGTGAATTCTGTTTCTAATTTGTTTAGTTTTTCCCCTAAAAAATAACATTTAAAAATACGGTTAAAGAACCGGATCGATAAGCAGTATTTGTAATTGTTTCAATTAAGCCTCATTATTTCACAGTGACACTCAATCAATCAATCAATGTTTATTTATATAGCCCAATATCACAAATGTTACATTTGTCTCAGTGGACTTCACAGTTTGTACAGAATATCAGTATGACAATACGACACCCTCTGTCCTTAGACCCTCTGTCCTCAGACCCTCTGTCCTTAGACCCTCTGTCCTTAGACCCTCACATCGTACAAGGAAAAACTTCCAGAGAAACCCCACAGTTTAAAGGGGAACATGGGAGAAACCTCAGGGAGAGCAACAGAGGAGGGATCCCTCTCCCAGGACGGACAGACGTGCAATAGATGCCGTGTGTAAATTGAAGAGATAATACATTTACAACATAGGTAGTCCAAATGTTAGGAAATGCATGTGTGTATAATAGGAAGATGAATCCATGAGTATATCCATCCAGGACTTATGATCCAGGACCACAGCCACGACTCAAGATCCAGGACTCGCAATCCATGATACAGGACCGCAGGATCATCCATGACTCCGGATCCCGGCGTATATAGACACCAAAAAGAAAGACATTTGGGGAAGCTGGGTTAATCGGAACATGAGAGTACACAGGTATAGACAGAGAGAAGGAAGAAGTAAGATGTCCCCCGACAAACTAAGCCTATATCAGCAAAACTAGGGGCTGAATCTAATCAGCCCTAACTATAAGCTTTATCAAAAAGGAAGGTCTTAAGCGCACTCTTAAAAACGGATAGGGTGTCTGCCGTCCGAACACAAACTGGAAGCTGATTCCACAAAAGTGGAGCTTGATAAGAAAAGGCTCTGGCTCCCATTGTACTTTTAGAGACTCTAGGAACAACCAACAACCCTGCATTCTTGGAACGCAATGCCCTAGTAGGACAATAGGGTATAATGAGTTCTTTAAGGTAAGATGGCGCCTGCCCATTAAGGGCTTTGTAGGCAAGAAGAAGAATTTTAAATTCTATCCTGTGTTCTATAGGGAGCCAGTGTAAGGCAGCCAGAACAGGAGTAATGTGGTCCCTTTTCCTAACTCTGGTTAGTACACGAGCTGCAGCATTTTGAATCAGCTGAAGCGACTTGACTGACTTCTTGGTACACCCTGATAATAAGGAGTTACAATAATCCAGCCTTGAAGTAACAAATGCATGGACTAGTTTCTCTGCATCGTTTTGAGGCAAGATATGCCTGATTTTTGCAATGTTACGTAGATGGAAGTAGGCGGTCCTTGAAATTGATTTTATGTGGGCGTTAAAGGATAAATCCTGATCAAATATAACACCAAGATTCCTTACAGTCTCACTGGAGGCCAAATTAATGCCATCCATAGTTAATATATCTTTAGATAATTTGTTTCGTAGATTCTTCGGGCCAAGTACAATAACTTCAGTTTTGGTAAGCATATATAATGTGAACAAAATAGGTCCAAGCACTGAGCCCTGTGGCACTCCATGGGTAACTTTGGTTTGCATGGAAGATTCATCGTTGACACGTACAAACTGAGAGCGTTCAGATAGATAAGACCTAAACCAGCCTAATGCAGTTCCCTGTATGCCAACTAAGTGCTCTAGTCTTTGCAATAGGATATCATGGTCGATAGTATCAAATGCAGCACTAAGATCGAGCAAGACAAGAATAGAGACAAGTCCCTTGTCAGAGGCTATTAGAATGTCATTTGTGACTTTAACCAGAGCTGTCTCTGTGCTATGTTGTGTTCTAAAGCCAGACTGACACAGGATCATCTGCCAATACAAGCACTTATGTTCATTTTCAATCCATAATAAAATATAAAATTATAGTTGGATCTTTTTGTCTTGTTATTATTAGAAGAGAAAATGGAATGTTTGTACAACGATACAATGAATTCTACCAATCTCGGTGTATATTTCCAATCATACAAGGGGGGCCTGATTGAACCGCTGTGTTAGAGGTTATTCCTAACCCCAGCTAGCAGCAGATCTTTACACAGGATGTATATCTTGGACATGTTGAGGCCGTACATCATAGGGCTGAAGAGAGGCTGGCATGTGAGGAAATATAATGATAAAAATATTCTCAACGTGTTGGGTACGCCGCTCATATTAAACCTGCTCTGCAATATCTCAAAGAAAACTCCAAAGGAGAAGTTGATGAGGGAAGCGAGGTGAGGTGTGCAGGTGTTGAGAGCTTTCTGTCTGCTCTGCTTACAGCCAGAGAAACACACTCTGAGGATCCTCATGTACGTGAAGAAAAATACAGATAGAGGAACACAGACAGTGACAAAAGTGGCAATAAGTTCATACACATTATTGACCGTAGTGTCATAACAGGCCAGCTTAACAATGGAGTAGTTATCACAGTAAACTTTGTTAATGATGTTCCCACACAGCTGTAAAGACAAACTCAGTGATATCGTGACAAAGACAGCAAAAAAAGGAGGAAACCATATGGCGGCAATAAGCACAACAATCATATTATACGTCATATGTGTGTTATAATGCAGAGGATAACAGATAGCAAGATATCTGTCATAAGACATGACGGCTAAATTTGTAAATTCCACACTTCCATATGTATACACAGAGAAAACCTGCAGGAAGCAGAGCGGAGCAGAGACAGTGTGAATGTCAGAGAGGATCTGAACCAGAAGGAATGGAAACAGCCCTGAACTACCATACAGTTCATTTACAAACAGGCTGCACAGAAAAAGGTACATAGGTTCATGTAAGCTCCTGTTCACACAGATAACCACAATCAGCAACACGTTGGCACCTATGATACAAATATATAAACACATGACAATCATGAAGAACAAGTATTTAAAAAACCCTGTTTCAAAGTAAGCACCAAGTATAAAATATGAAATATGAGTAGAGTTCACCATGATTCCACTTTGGTTCAAAAATACTGAGCACAGGAACAACAGGAATAATACTAGAGTCACATTTGGTCTGTTAAAACGAGTTTAAATGTTAACATGCATCACATAGTAAAGCTGCAATAACGATAAGTACATTTTTGATGCAGAAAATTAGTTTGTCAGCCTTTTAAATCTCCAGATGTTCAGCTTTTCTTTTTTAAATATCAGAGTAAAGTGAGGTTCTTTGGACATTTAAGGACATTACCTTGGACATATTTCACACATGTTTTGCACAACACCATTATTCTACCAGATAATCTAAACCATATTCAATAAAGTGACTTTGCCTTGACAATGATAATAAAAGTAATCGAGTTGCAGCAAAAGCATCAACACAAACAGCATTCAGTCTCTCTGCAGTCAACACATGAGAAATGCATAATAAGTGCTAAGCATCTCAAGCTTACCCGTCTCTGGTTCAGACACAAAGGTTTGTGATATATCTGCAGACACAGTTGAAGCCTGAGAGGCCATCCTAACTGAGCCGAGACTCTGCGTCTGTGTCTTTTAAGCTATTAACGTCAGAGGACGTCCCTATCCTTAAAGTCACAGGAAGTTCTCTCTCTGATTTATGATTGAACATTTGTGGGTATTCAAAGAGAGACATAAAGAAATAACAGAACATTCATACTGCAGGAAAAATAAAGTGTATTATATGCTTACACAGGCCTCTCTGAAGAACCAGCACCTTACCGTGGTAGAGAGGTTTGTGTGCCCTGATGAACCTGGGGGCTGTGTTGTCTGGAACCTTGTGTTCCTGGTAGGGTCTCTCATGGCAAATTGGTCTCTGGCAAGGGGCCAGACTAAGATTGGTTCACAAGACCTCATGAAAGAAGACACACGAAGTGAGGATACCCGGCCCGGAGGAAGCCCGGGGTCCCCTTCTGGAGCCAGGCCCAGAAGGAGGACTCGTCGGCGAGCGTCTGGTGGCTGGGCTTGCCACGGAGCCCGGCCGGGCACAGCCCGAAAAGGCGACGTGGGCAACACCTCCGCTTCTCCGTCCCGCGGGCCCACCACCTACGGGAAACAGCGATGGGGTCGGGTGCACTGCCAGAATGGTGGCAATGAAGGCAGAGGGTCTCGACGGACCAGACCCGGGCGACAGAAGCTGGCTTTGGGGACGTGGAACGTCACCTCTCTGGGGTGGAAGGAGTCGGAGCTTGTGCGGGAGGTGGAGCGTTACCAGTTTGATCTGGTTGGGCTCACCTCTACGCACAGCGTCGGCTCTGGAACCTTACTTCTGGATAGGGGTTGGACTCTATTCTTCTCCGGAGTTGCTCAAGGTGTGAGGCGCCGGGCGGGTGTGGGGATACTCACAAGCCCCCGGGTGGGTGCCTCCCTACGCCTGCGGGTTATGGGGGGGAAAACTCTGACTGTTGTGTGTGCTTATGCACCCAACAGCAGTTCAGAGTATACGGCCTTCTTGGAGACCCTGGAAAGAGTCCTGTATGGGGCTCCTGAAGGGGACTCTTTAATCTTGCTGGGAGACTTCAACGCACATGTGGGCAATGATGGAGACACTTGGAGGGGAGTGATTGGGAGGAACGGCCCCCCTGATCTGAACCGGAGTGGTGATTTGTTACTGGACTTCTGTGCTAGTCATGGATTGGCCATAACAAACACCATGTTCGAACATAAGGATGCTCATAAGTGTACGTGGTACCAGAGCACCTTAGGCAGAAGGTCCATGATCGATTTCGTAATCGTATCATCGGACCTGAGGCCGTATGTTTTGGACACTCGGGTAAAGAGAGGGGCGGAGTTGTCAACTGATCACCATCTGGTGGTGAGTTGGGTCGAGTGGCGGGGGAAGCCTCTGGATAGACCTGGTAAGCCCAAACGTGTAGTTCGGGTGAACTGGGAACGTCTGGAGGAGGCCCAAGTTCAGGAGGCCTTCAACTCACACCTCCGGCGGAGCTTTTCGGGCATTCCTGTGGAGGTTGGGGACATTGAACCAGAGTGGTCGGTGTTCAAAGCCTCTATTGCCGAAGCCGCGGCGGGGAGCTGTGGTCTCAAGGTCTTAGGTGCCTCAAGGGGCGGTAACCCTCAAACCTCCTGGTGGACACCGGTGGTCAGGGAAGCCGTCCGACTGAAGAAGGAGGCCTTCAGGGATTTGTTATCCCGGGGGACTCCCGAGGCAGTTGCAAGGTACCGACAGGCCCGAAGTGCAGCAGCCTCAGCCGTGGCCGAGGCAAAGCAGCGGGTGTGGGAGAAGTTTGGAGAAGACATGGAAAAAGACTTTCGGGCGGCACCAAAGTTGTTCTGGAAAACTGTCCGACACCTCAGGAGGGGGAAGAAGGGAACCATCCAAGCTGTGTACAGTAAGGATGGGACGTTGTTGACCTCAACTGATGGAGTGTTAGGGCGTTGGAAGGAACACTTTGAGGAACTCCTGAACCCGACAACTCTGCCCTCTATGTTAGAGGCAGAGCTGGAGTATGACGGGGATCGACACCAATCTCCCGGGGGGAGGTCACTGAGGTCGTCAAACAACTTCACAGTGGCAAAGCCCCGGGGCTGGATGAGATCCGCCCAGAAATGCTGAAGGCTCTGGGTGCTGAGGGACTGTCATGGTTGACACGTCTCATCAACGTTGCGTGGAAGTCGGAAACAGTACCGAAGGAGTGGCAGACCGGGGGGGTGGTTCCCCTTTTTAAAAAGGGGGATCAGAGAGTGTGTGCCAATTACAGACGCATCACACTACTCAGCCTCCCCGGGAAAGTTTACTCTAAGGTACTCGAAAGGAGGGTCAGGCCGATAGTCGAACCTCAGATTGAGGAGGAACAATGCGGATTCCGTCCTGGTCGTGGAACGACGGATCAGCTTTTTACTCTCGCAAGGATCCTGGAGGGGGCCTGGGAGTACGCTCATCCAGTCTACATGTGTTTTGTAGACTTGGAGAAGGCGTATGACCGGGTTCCCAGGGAGTCACTGTGGGAGGTGCTGCGGGAGTATGGGGTGAGGGGGTCTCTACTCAGGGCCATCCAATCTCTGTACTCCCAAAGCTAGAGCTGTGTCCGGGTCCTCGGCAGTAAGTTGGACCCATTTCAGGTGAGGGTTGGCCCCCAACTAACTCCATTAGAGCTATTATTATTTTACTACTTTTAGGACCTAAAGATTTAAAGAAGGGGCTGGGAAGTTAATGTACTTCAAACAACTAAAGGCTTGTGTTTTCGGGCCCCATATTATCACATGTATTAAACCATTCGTTGGTGGTATTGACATAATTCAAATTTAAATGTGTTTTTGTTACTCACTGTGAAACAGGCTGCACCTTTTCACACGACCCGAACAACAAATGGTATAGATATGGAATCCTATAATTATGAACTGTTCCATTCAGCGTGAGAAACATAAGACACACACGTGAGCCCGCAACTTATTTCATGCTGTCTAAAGTAAACTGCATGTTTGCTACAGGGGAATGAAATGTGCAAAATACACACACACACACACACACACACACACACACACACACACACACACACACACACACACACACACACACACACACACACACACACACACACACACACACACACACACACACACACACACACACACACACACACACACACACACACACACACAACCAGCTTCATGAAAACAACATTTATTTGCAGGTAAATAAGAATGTCCAGATTTCACACTCCTTTTTCACACTTTAATAATACACGTTGACATTTCTGTGTGTATATGGGCAGCTGTGGCTCAGTGGATAGAGTGCTGGATTTGGAATCAGGGGGTACCAAGTTCAAACCCCACTGCAGTCAGCATGTTGTTGTGTCCCTGAGACACTTGACCCCAAAGAGCTCCTGTGTGGATCGCCCACAGTATTGAGCATGTAAGTCGCTTTGGATAAAAGAGACTAACAAGTGACATGAAATGTATATTTCTTTAATGTATATGACAAATATATTTGTTCGTATATATACATGCAGTGCTTCAACCATATATTTTTACTTTGTAATGAACTTTATATAAAGTGAGTATGGTTGGATCTAAGATCTAAAGATGTTTCTCTGGTTCTCGTGCACTTGACAATAAAAACCCTTTTTCTACAGCATATTGTTTCCACAAATCTAAACAGCTTTCAGGGAAAAAACATATTTTCTTTTTGCAGTTTCAGACACAGCAAAAGAACTTAGGGTCAGTGAAACATCATGTTGATCATATAGCTTTGCTTCATATGGAATATTAAAGTAAAATTAAAGAAACATAAGAACAGACAACGGGAGGTGAGCTTTCAGTGAAGGAGACACGTCATTAGAGTTAATACTGCTGAAGTCAGGGTCCTTTCATTCTCTTTCTCTGCAATCTCTTGATGACCTACACTTCTCCGTACAACAGACGCTTACATATGATGCGGATTTTAGACATCTTCAGCCCGTACAGGACTGGGGTAAAGAGAGGCTGGCATGTTAGAAAGTACAGGGATAATAAAACGCGCAGCATGTTGGGAACACTGCTCATATCAAACCTGCTCTGTAATATTTGGAAAAAACCTCCAAAGGAGAAGTTAAGCAGGGAAGCCAGGTGAGGTGTGCAGGTACTGAGAGCTTTCTGTCTGGTCTGTCTGGAGCCAGAGAAACACACTCTGAGGATCCTCATGTACGTGTAGAGGATTAATAGCAGAGGAATGATGATGGAGATGACCGTGTAAAAGAGTCCATAAATGTTATTGACCCTGGTGTCAGAGCAGGCCAGCTTCACAATGGAGTAATTCCCACAGTACACTTTGTTAATGATGTTCCCACACAGCGTTAAAGACACACTTAAGGATATCAGAACAACAATTGCAAGAAAAGGGAACAACCATGACACTGCAATAAGAAAATAAGCTTTGTTAGAAGTCATATATGTGTTATATTGCAGAGGATGACAGATAGCAAGATATCTGTCATAAGACATGACGGCTAAATTAAAATATTCCACGCACACATATGTATACACAGAATAAACCTGCAGGAAGCAGAGCGGAGCAGAGACAGTGTGAATGTCAGAGAGGATCTGAACCAGAAGGAATGGAAACAGCCCTGTACTACCATACAGTTCATTTACAAACAGGCTGCACAGAAAAAGGTACATAGGTTCATGTAAGCTCCTGTTCACACAGATAACCACAATCAGCAACACGTTGGCACCTATGATACAAATATACAAAGCAAGAACGATCAGGAAATATAGGTATTTCAAAACCCCCGTGTCAGAGTATGCAGTCAGTATAAAATAGGAAGCTTCTGTAGAGTTCACCATGATCCTCCTGTTGTTAAAGATTTAGAACGTTATGTTAAAGATGAGCACAGATACAGCATTATTCAACAACTATACATCAACAACAGAAACCTGTGTCACATGTGAAACAAATGTCAGACAACAGTTGTGTTTCACCTGCTACTCCTGAGCTGGAGTCACGGCCAGAGCTCATGACAGCGACCTTTACTTTCTGACAATATGTGGAGGAGGGGGTGGAGACACGGTGTGGGCAGTAGCGTGGCGTGGGGAAAAAATTAGGGGAAGCCAATAATACGTCCTTTCTTTTGGGGTGGGGGGGGTGTGGTGGTCAATGTAATAACGTAACCAGATGAGTGATTACAGCGCCCGGTATCATTTTACACACATTTGTATCATACAGATGCAGGACTTACACACGCCTGTTATCTGACCGACAGGTCCGCACGCACTCTCCAGCCCAAACTCTAATCAGCATTCATTCACAAACTAAATCAGGAGACCTTTAACGTTTTACATCCGGTTCGCTCCTTTGTTCCTCGCTGTACACAGCTCCAGTTTGGGCATTGGCCTGTCATCAGATTGTATTTGTTGTTGCTGCTGCAGCGGAACTTTAATCCAATTATTTTTGATTAAATACTCCAAATCTCCACCCTCCATAATTGCACTTGCTTCAGTTGCTTGCTACTTTCTAACGGCGGTGAAAGTGGTGCAGTGGCGCTATCTATCTTCTATCGATTAGATTTATGATTCGAACATTATAAAAGTAGACCAGACATGTGGATATTATTCGACTGAAAAAAACGTGCATTTTCCAAAATCCTATGGAGAAATCCCATTGTTATTTTTGTCGAGGGAAACCGAGCGCAGCTTACTTCTGCTTTTTGGGACGCGTCACTGCACCACTAAGTTGATGCGATTTGATTGGATTGTGAGGCAAGGGAAGCCAGCCGCCTCTGGCTTCCCTTGGCATGGCCCTGACCAATCACAGGTTGGCAGGGGCATGACGTGGGCCTCATCTGATTGGTCAATCCCTCCATTTTTTTTCACCAAGGGAAGCAAATTTCGGCTGGCCTCCTCTCGTAACAGAGAGTGCAATCTACTGTTTCACCATAACATCTAGAGGGGCGCTGTTTCACTCTTTGTAAAATACTCAATGAGAATCAGGAGACCTGAGACGGGCCGGCAGCAACATACAACAATGAATTTCCGAAACTAAACGAAGTGTTTTTATTTATTTATTAAAATTATAACTACAATCCGAACAAACAGGGGAAGCCTGGCTTCCCTTGGCCTCCAGGAGAAAACGCCACTGAGTGTGGGAGGGGTTTTACTGGGCAGATCTCAAAGAACAAACTGTTTTCTAATAATTACTGACTGATGTGAAAACCTCAAAGATGTTTTGGTTAAATGTCATTAGCTTATCTCAGTCAAATGTCCCTGGTAGAAGATTGTCTCAATCGCTTCAGACAGCATCACTGAGCGAACCATAGATGGTGGCAGCCAAGAGCCACGAGGGTGACGCTCCGAAACCAAGGTGGCAATGTGCAAGACGGAGAAAGTGACTGTCCAGCCTTAGGATAGCCAAGGTCAGAGGCGCGGGAAGGTATTTTGAGTGGGGGTGCTGAGGTGCTGGACTCCAGTGAACACTATTACGGGCACTATAGAGCACGCACAAACGCTGACGTCACTTCTTCTTCTTCTTCTTCTGCTTTGGGTTTACTGGCAGGCCACAAACCACTTCATGGCGAGTTCAGTAGGTCACTGTAAAGATAAAGTGTCATCGGAGAAATAAGCAAGAAACGGGATCTGTTTAATCGTAGCTTCTCTTTTATTGCACATTAAAGACATTCCAGTATAACAAGTCGGACCCGTTTCAGGTGAGGGTTGGCCTCCGCCAAGGCTGCGCTTTGTCACCAATCCTGTTTGTAATATACATGGATGGGATTTGGAGGCGTAGTCGTGGGGGGGGGGGGTTTGCAGTTTGGTGGACTAAGGATTGCACCACTGCTTTTTGCAGATGATGTGGTTCTGATGGCTTCATCGGTCTGCGACCTTCAGCACTCACTGGATCGGTTCACCACCGAGTGTGAAGCGGCTGGGATGAGGATCAGCACCTCCAAATCTGAGGCCATGGTTCTCAGCAGGAAACCGATGGACTGTCCACTCCAAGTAGGGAATGAGTCCTTACCCCAAGTGAAGGAGTTCAAGTATCTCGGGGTCTTGTTCTCGAGTGAGGGAACAATGGAGCGTGAGATGGGTCGGAGAATCGGAGCAGCGGGAGCGGTACTGCAGTCTCTTTACCGCACCGTTGTGACGAAAAGGGAGCTGAGCCAGAAGGCAAAGCTCTCTGTCTACCGGGCCGTTTCCCTTCCTACCCTCACCTATGGTCATGAAGGATGGGTCAGGACCGAAAGAACGAGATCGCGGATACAAGCGGCCGAGATGGGTTTTCTCCGCAGGGTGGCTGGTGTCTCCCTTAGGGATAAGGTGAGAAGTTCAGTCATCAGGGAGGGGCTCGGAGTTGAACCGCTCCTCCTTCGCGTCGAAAGGAGACAGTTTAGGTGGTTTGGGCACCTAGTTAGGATGCCACCTAGTTAGGATGCCACCTGGGCTCCTCCCTAGGGAGGTGTTCCAGGCACGTCCAGCTGGGAAGAGACCAAGGGGTAGACCTAGGACCAGGTGGAGGGATTATATCTCTTCTCTGGCCTGGGAGCGCCTTGGGACCCCCCAGTCAGAGCTGGTTGATGAGGGGAAAGGAACGTTTGGGGCTCTCTGCTGGAACTGATACCTCCGCGACACGGATAAGCGGGAGAAGATGGATGGATGGATGGACAGTATTATAGTTTTTATGTAAATAAAATAGAATATGTAAATGTAAAAGTAAGTTAACAATATAAAATAAAGTGTCAGTTGTATAAGATATAACAGTAATTAAAAAATAAACTGTCCCAGGCGTAGGGATAGGCTCAGCGCACACCTTAGTGCAGTGGTTCTCAAACTTTTTCTGTCAGGCTCCTTTGGAGAAAAAAAAAAGTCGGGCCCCCCAAACACAAATAGTCAGGCTCAGTGGCGGCGCCAGAGATTTCTTTTGGGGGTGCTATAGAGGGTGCTCAAACATTTAGGGTTTCCCATTAATGTACCGGGCGCTAGTGGACCTTTCTACTGCAACACTCCCCACGCATATACACAACGTACCTGCAACTGTTACAATGACATTTACAATGAAGGCTCGATCCGTTAGCGTAGCTTGCTAGCACCAGAATCTAACAACAATGATCTCCGGTACCGGTGCGCTCTCTCTCTCTCGCGCACACAAAATGGCTCGTTCCACACACACACAGAGCCGAGCTTTAATCAAACACAGAGGACCAGACGTCATAGTACTGAATCATATCTTCGAATAAATAATTTTTCAATTGATGTTTTTCTTCTTTTTTTTTTAAACAATTTTTCCTCCTGGTCTCTCGCGCCCCCCCTGGCATGCCTCTGAGCCCCCCAGGGGGGGCGTGCCCCCCACTTTGAGAACCACTGCCTTAGTGCAAAGTGTAGTGCAAAGGTTGTCAACAGTGGCAACTACAGGGAGGAAGACCTGTTAGCTTGCACCAGCTGGGACCTGCAGAAACCCATTCTGGAAAGAGGTTTGCTGCTCCTCCTTGGGGTCCTGGCGCCGACACTTCCGCCTGGCGCTCCATCATCATGAGCGTCTTGTCCTCCATTTCCTGGGCCTTGCTTAACTGAGCCATCTGATCCACGTGCATAGCGTCTTTGACCACCGCACGCCGGTCCTCCATCGCCTCGACGGTGTCCAAAACATTCTTGTCCCGTGCCCGCTTTCCTAAGAGGAAAAATAAGCAAGATACAAGATCTGTTTAGTCGCCATGTAGTTTTTCAACATAATAGGAATGTGTTTACTAGTCAACAAGGACCGGGTGCAGGCAGGGACAAGTCAGTGGACACAATGCAGGTCTATAGTAGAAGACAGTGTTGGGACTAATGCGTTACAAACTAACGCGTTACTGTAACGCAACTACTTTTTGCGGTAACCAATAACGTTACCAGTTACCTATTCCCATTCAGTAACGCGTTATAGTTACTGTGATTTAAATGGGTGCATTACTGCGTTACATTATGTGATGGAACTGAACCGAATCTCCCTGCGGATGTAACTTACAGGCGAATACAGCGATGTCCTCTCACAGCACCATGGAAAAGTGGAAGTGACCAGAGAGGAGTGATGATTGGTTAACGCGGGGTAACATTTCAGGGTAAGCCAATCAGAGACAGAGTTGGGCGGGTCTTGCCTTATGGGGAAAATACACACACAAAAACACTTGCTAATGCTAACACACACACACACACACACA
This sequence comes from Notothenia rossii, assembly GCF_949606895.1. Lineage (NCBI taxonomy): Eukaryota > Metazoa > Chordata > Actinopteri > Perciformes > Nototheniidae > Notothenia > Notothenia rossii. The sequence goes on along the minus strand of NC_136902.1, from coordinate 95,480,275 downwards.
CACACACACACACACACACACACACACACACACACACACACACACACACACACACACACACACACACACACACACACACACACACACACACACACACACACACAATGGCAGATGCAAGTATCAGCGAGAGCAGCAGCGCATTTACAACTTGGAGATATAACCACTATTTTCAATTTGTGGGGATAAAGGACGTAACATGTAAACTGTGTGCAGGACAGAAAGCATTGTCCACATCGAATAACAGCAATGCCAATCTCCTGAAGCACCTAACTAATGTACATGGGGCTATAAAACTAGTCGCCAAAGACCCCACCGTCTCAACCACCGGCAGTGACCCAGATGGAGCAACACCATCTAAACATCTTAAATCGCCACATGTCACCCAGAGTCAACTAAACAGATTGCCAGGTATGTTGTTGAGGACATGCTGCCCATCGCAACGGTCGAGTCTGTTGCCTTCAGAGAACTAGTCAGCAAAAAACACAAAAACTTGTATTTTTATTGTTATTATTTTTTAAAGTAAAGTAACTTGTTAGTAGTTACTTTTATAATTTAGTAACTAATACAGTAACTAGTTACTTTTTTGAGAGCAGTAACTATAACTATTACTAGTTACTTTTTAAAAGTAACTTGCCCAACACTGGTAGAAGATAATCTAGGATCAAATAGCATAATATATATATATATATATATATATATATATATATATATATATATATATATAAAGAGCACTTATATACTAACAAAGGACTGGCTTATCTAAACGGCTGCTGTTGCAATCTCGAGGGCAAAGCACGCTTGTTTCCAAGCCCGATAGTTGTCCAGCCTCGCCTGAAACACATGATTAGTGCCATGAGTTAGTGAAGCCAATTACAGAAACACTGCACACTTATTCACAAGTCAAAACGTTTCCATAGCGGCCGAGAATATCTAGCTAGCTAGATGTTATTAGCCAGCTTGGGCCGGCATGCCAGTTCAGACAATGGCTAGCTCGATCTACTGAGCAAATAAAATTACATCCGAGACCATTATTGTGCAGATTAAAACCCCAGTGCATGTAGTTTATTTAGTTAAAGCACCTTCCGTTGCAAAAATACAGATTTTCAAAGTTTGGGCTCTTTTAAAGGCCTTTTTGCAAAAATCCAACAGAAGGCCCCCTCTTTGAAGAGTTTCCACTGAACTCCCTCTACAGTGTAAGTACCTCAGAGAGCCCTATGGCTAAGTTATTGATCAGAATGAAGCATCCTGAAGATACTTTCCCACCTTTCACTCCAGGGGAAGGGTGGGGGTCAGGCTGGGATTGACCCAGGAAAGGGCACCCTAAGTCGGATGTCAGGCCTGGCTCAATGACCCCCTTTCCTGGAAGGCTTGACTGAACTTAAGACAAAGACCTTGAAGACACAGCCCCTGTACACGCCATGGACCTGAGGTCCTGCAGTCAGTATGTCCAATTGAAAAAGTGTTTCACTTTAAGAAAATTCAGAAGACCAGTAGGAAGGTGGTCAGGAAAGGGTGCTCAAAGCCAGCTGATGGGCCTGGCTCAGTCACCCCCTTTCTGGATGTCTTGACTTAACATGAGAGGCCCAGCCCAACCATGCCCCAGACCAGGGGTCGGCAACCCGCGGCCCTTGGGCCGCATGCGGCCCTTCAGCCCCTCTGCAGTGGCTCCCTGTAGCTTTGCATTTTCATTTATTTATTATTATTAATTTTTTCTTTTTCTCTCTTTTTTTTTCTTTCAAAGGGTACACCTTTTATTTAAAATAAGAGATCGAGGTGATACTGTGACACTGAAATAAAAAAAAGTGTTTAAAATATGCGTCACACCCCGGCGCCTGCCTTCTGCAGGTGGCTCATCTCGTGTTTCTGATCCCCGCGGTAAACTAATGGATAAATCCAAAAAAAGAAAAGTCTCGGACGAAAATAGAGAGTTTAATTCCGCGTGGACAGCTTCATTTGCTTTCTCTTCTAACGATGCAGGCTTACCTGCATGCTTGATATGTGGCAATAAATTAGCGACCAACAAAAAATGTAATGTTGACTTTCCCGCAGCAAACACGAAGCATTTGCTGAAAAGTACCCAGCAGGAGATGCAAGAAAAAGAGCGATTTCGGAAGTGGTGCGGAAAGCTGAGCAGAGCAAACATACTTTCAAGAAGTGGATCAAGTCTCCAAACTCAACTACTGCTGCTAGTTTTGTGGCTGCTCAGGAGATAGTAAGACGCGGAAAGCCCTTCACAGATGGAGAATACATGAAAGAATCATTCCTTAAAATATCAGAACATCTATTCTCGGACTTCAAAAATAAACGAAAAATTGTTCAGAAAATTAGAGATATGCCCCTCTCTGCAAAGACCGTCAGGGACAGGACCCTTAAGATGGGAGAAAATATCACCAGTCAACAAATTGAGGACATTAATTCAGCTCCAGCATTTTCAATCGCCTGTGATGAGTCAGTGATGTAAATGATATTGAACAGACAGCGCTGTTATGCAGATATGTGAACTCTGACGGGCCACAGGAAAAGCTCATTGAGTTAATACCGCTAAAAGGCCAAACACAGGGGGAGGACATTTGTAAGGCTATAATTAATTGTTTACAAGCCAAAGGAATAAACAGCACCCACATGGTGTCAGTGGCTACTGATGGGGCACCTAGTATGAGAGGAACACAGAAGGGGTTTGTGACTGTACTTCAGAAGTCGCTGGATCGAGAGCTGCTGACGTTTCACTGCATCCTGCACCAAGAAGCACTGTGCGCTCAAACATTTCCCCCCGAATGCAAGGAGGTGATGGACCTTGTCATTCAGATAGTGAACAAAATAATGGCAAAAGGGTTAAACCACCGACAGTTCTGTTCATTATTAGATGAAGTGGACAGCGCATATTCGGATCCCCTGCTGCACAACAAAGTCCGGTGGCTGTCCAGGGGAGAGGTGCTGAAACGGTTTGCTGCTTGTCTAGATCACGTGAAAACTTTCCTGGAAAGCAACGGCCTCACTTATCCAGAACTGGAACATCCGGATTGGCTGGAAAAGTTGCACTTCATGGTGGATATGACAGGTCACCTTAACATGCCGAACAAAAGTCTCCAGGGGAAAGGAACCACGGCCCTTCAGATGCTGGAGGATGTTTTGGCGTTTGAGCGCAAGATGACAGTGTTTGCCAGAGATGTGAAGAAAGGTACGTTCTCTCACTTCCCCTCCCTGAGAGAGTTCAAAGAAGCACACAACCACATCAATTGTGAGTACTTACAGCGTGCGACCCTCGCAATGCAGACGGCATTTGGACAAAGATTCAGTGAGTTCAGAAAGGAAAAAAATACATTATCCTTCCCCGTCACGCCCCTGGACATCGACCCATCTTTGCTGAACATGTCACCATTCACAGGAGTAAGTCAACCCGATCTTGAAATTGAACTGGCCGACATAGCTGATAAAGAATTATGGGTGTCCAAGTTCAAAAGCCTGACAGCTGACCTCGAAGATGTCGATCGTCAGAAGGCTATTCTCGCTCGGGAGCACATATGGAGCGATTTGGAAATCCTCCCCAAACCAGACAAACTTGTGTTTGAGACATGGAATGCCATTCCCGACACTTATATAAACATGAAGAAGTATGCATTTGGAGTCCTGTCCATCTTTGGATCCACATACTTATGGGAGCAGCTTTTCTCCAGCATGAACCACATGAAATCCAAATATCGCTCGCGCCTCAGAGATGACAGCCTGCAGTCCTTTGTGAAGATCAAAGTCACGTCTTACAGCCCCGATATAGAGAAGCTCAGCAGTGATGTTCAGAAACAGAAATCACATTAAACAGGTGAGAACACTATCATTTAATTGGCTATTATTTTGCAAAAAAACATTTTAGAACCAGAGCTGATGTAGTTGTGTTTTATGCAGGATCGACCATGGATTGCTGTACGTGAGAAAAAACAGAAGAGGATGACAACAAACTGAGATGGACTGAAGTCATAAATACAAACTGGCCTATGTTTATGTTTACTCTTTTTAAAGCTATTAGGCTGCCGCTATATGTTTTATTTATTTCAAAGTGGGCTACTTTTTATTTGTTTTAATTTTCCACAAATAAGGGAAGGATTCAAATAGACCTGCTGGTTCTGTGTTTTATTTCAAAGCAGGTCAACTCATGCCATTGTTTTTTCTCCTCTTTATACAGGTAAAAAAAGCAATACAAATGTCAACAATTTTCGTTGTGTTGTTTTATTATTTCATAAATGCATCAAACCATAGTTCTTTTATAGTGGGTGACAACAAAATTGGAAATGAAAAAGAATAAAAACGAAAAAGAACTAGATACATACTAGAAATAAGCTTTTGAATACATTCCAATCCCTCTATATCAGGGGTGGAGAACCTCCGGCCCCCGGGCCGTATACGGCCCGCGAGACCAATTGGTGCGGCCCTCGAGGTAATTTATAAACACACGCAAAAAAGAAAAAAATTAAAGAAATCTAGACCCCAAAAAAATTAAACAAGCGAGTGCCTGTTTTTCCTGGCCAAGGTCAGGGTCCTTGAACACAACACGAGCCTAACGTGTCATCACGCGGTATATATCTCGTCTTACAGGGATGCAGTTCTGCCGGAGAGCACCAGAACGTCGCTCCGGAACTTTCACAAATTGCAGTACCCATAAGCACATGCCGCAGTTTCTGCGTGGCTGTGTCTTTAGTTGAAAGCCCAGTGGGCGATCTGTTCATCTGTCATCTGATCATACAGTCAATAACTTTGTTGTTATTAGCATCTGGTTAGCTAGCTATGCTAATGAATATAAGAAGCTTTTTCTACAACCAGTGAGGTGAAGGCACATCTTTATATGATCATTATAGTTATACAAAAACAAGAGAATAAAGTAAACAGGTATAAAATACTATATGACAGTAAAAAAAAGTTGTTATTAATAAACAAGAATACAGTTTGAAAGGGGAGAGATTTCTAAAATATCCATAAAGAAAAAGAAATCTGCTTCCAGTTCTGTTTCATATGGGTGTTGAGAGATGTTTCCATAGATCTCTTAATGTTGCTCTCAAAGTGCACCAGATTGATGCTTTAACTTCAACATTTAAAAAAAAAATCTCCCCGAGGGAGCATGCCCCCGGACCCCCCTAGAGGAGGTTGGGTCCCCCCCACTTAAATCGAGTTCACATGGATATGAAACTAAATACATTTGCACACATCTTGTGTCCATATCTTTCTGTCTTGGTTGTCATGCCACAACCGAGTCATGGTGAGATATCTGGATTAAGAGGTTGCTTTTTCTTTGCACAGCATGAAAGAAAGGCGAAATGAATGGGCTGTGATTTTAGTATTTTTAGGCAGAGGTCAATCATTTGTACGGCCCTCGGAGGATGTTGTAAAAATTGAAATGGCCCTTGAGAGGAAAAAGGTTCCCCACCCCTGCTCTATATAGTATAATTATATATAAAACGTTATACACTCTGTTATCTTCTTTTTAAGGGTAAAATAGGTTTTGCGGCCCCAGATACATTTTATTCCGTGGGCGAAAAAAGAAAATGGCTCTTTTGATAGTAAAGGTTGCTGACCCCTGCCCCAGACAGACAGAGAACCCCAGAGCACCTCCAATCAAGCCCCTGGAGCCTCCTGGACCCCCTTCCACTAGCCAGACATGCCGACCCATCTTAGGGTGTTTCTCAATCTCGAGTAAAGCTGCTGCAGAGCCACTATTTCAAGCATGCTACGTCATTGAGTCCCGTCGAAGGACTGTTCCAATGTCCAGCATACTTGGAATTCTACCGAGCCCGGCGTACTTCGTTTGGAGAAATGTTGTGGCTGCACATGTGTAGACTCCGGTCTTAAAATCCCCACAATGCTTTGCGCACAGACCAATTTCCCCAAATCTTTGGTGGAAAATGTAAGGCGGGGCCTCTCATATGACGCACACCTGCAGACTTGCTCGCCTCTTCCACTCTTTGTTTTCCGATTGCCAGGAAGTATTCTTGCCTCGCTTCTGAAGCAAGATGCTCGGCAGACATGTGCTACCAAGCAAGCGTACTCGCGATTGAGAAACGGCCACAATCTTCAGTCTAGCACCCCTAAGTACACTGGCAAGAATGTAATGTATCGTGCTCTGTAAGTTGTAGCCGCCCAGGAAAAAGCACCTTAAAAGTAAGACTCTGTACATTTCCAATACCCAAGGTTCTGTGGTACGGTATTGGGAACGTCCGTTCCAAATACCTTAACGTAGGTCCCACGGTACTTGGAATGCTGAGGGTCCTATCTTCGCAATGACTAGAGGTAGGGGGTTGAAATGTTGAACGTGCTATCAAGCCAACCCAAAAATTCAGTCGGGTGAACCAGAAAAGACGATTGGACAACCTTTGACTTTTACCTTTTTCCGGCCAATTAACTGCAAAAAATAAAGCTCTTCCGATTTACTTTAAATTGTATACCGTGGGAGATGACTCCTGAGGGATGACCATTCCAAAGTTATAGGGCTATAGCCATTAGCATTCTGGGGATATGACCCTGTGTGTTCCTCATCCCGGGTCCAGCAGTAATGTTCACACCGAAGTTCCCACCGAATGCGATGCAATTTTTGGGGGCGGCGCGATTAAATGTAAAGTTAATGCACAGGACGGACGCGAATTTGCTCCAACGGCGAGCATGAAGTGGTTGATGCGAATGCCGCGGCGCGATTGAGCCGATGGAGAGGGCCGCGACAACCGCTCGAGTTCAATTTTTCAGATCTCAGCCTGCCGTCACTGACGTTGAACCAGAAAACCAAAACATCAGCCGTTAGCTGTTAGCACTCAGAGCTCACAGCTCCTTATATCTGTTGAGAAACTAGACAAAAGTGAAACAAGTACAAACAGCAGAATGTCTGTGTCATGGAGAATACAGTCGCTGGTTTATTTATGTCTATATGAGGATGTTGTGAGTTTGGACGGAGCAGCTACAAAGTTAGCTTGGCCTGATCGATCCGATCTCCATTCAGAAAACACGCTTTTTAAAAGGTTTTTCTGGTGCAAGTCATGTGAAATGTATTGGGGTACCTCAAACTGACTCTATAATCATAGATCATGACTTCAAGGCTTCTAATTATTTTGGCACAGCTACTTTCTTTGATTTCTTTGTAATGTTAAATGACTGATGTTTCAACAGGTATTACAGCCTGCAGAAGCTCTCAGTGGGAGTCGCTTTGGATTCATTAAAGCTGGAAGAAGATCCTTTACTTTAGTAAAACTACAAATTCAATAAAGTACAAAAATACTCCATGACGGGTAAATGTTGTGCCTCGCGTAAGGATCAGAACCATTACTTGGCATGACATTAAAAAGACAATACAAACCGCTGTGTGTGTTATTTATTCAGTGTAGTACAACGCTGCATTGATTTATACTCATAAGGTCACAGGTGATGTGAAAGCTAGCAGCAGATTCTTACACAGGATGTATATTTGGGACACATTACATGTTAGAGAATACGAAGGTGAACATATTGTCAACATATTGGGAACATAGTTGATTTGAAGCTGCTCTGTGTCTGTTCACAGCCAGAAGCTTCCTTCAGCTTTAACTTCAGTTTCACTCCTAACGTCCGGACTCATGGACCTTTCAGGGTTCTCCTCAAATCACTGAGGCTGATATGAAAAGTGAAAAGCAAGATAAGAAACAAAGAGAGAGCAGCATCAGGCTCAGCACATGTACAGCTGCACCTTTCATTTCCTTCCTCTGCACACAGTGAAGGAGACACGTCATTAGAGTTAATACTGCTGAAGTCAGGGTCCTTTCATTCTCTTTCTCTGCAATCTCTTGATGACCTACACTTCTCCGTACAACAGACGCTTACATATGATGCGGATTTTAGACATCTTCAGCCCGTACAGGACTGGGGTAAAGAGAGGCTGGCATGTTATAAAGTACAGGGATAACAAAACGCGCAGCATGTTGGGAACACCTATCATATCAAACCTGCTCTGTAATATTTCAAACAAGACTCCAAAAGAAAAATTGATGAGGGAAGCCAGGTGAGGTGTGCAGGTACTGAGAGCTTTCTGTCTGGTCTGTCTGGAGCCAGAGAAACACACTCTGAGGATCCTCATGTACGTGTAGAGGATTAAAAGCAGAGGAATGATGATGTAGATGACCGTGAAAAAGAGTCCATAAATGTTATTGACCCTGGTGTCAGAGCAGGCCAGCTTCACAATGGGGAAGTTCCCACAGTACACTGTATCGAGTATGTTCCCACACAGCGTTAAAGACACAGTCAAAGAAATCAAAATAACAATGGCAATACATGGCATTGACCATGTTAGAGTTATAAGTACGGTAACCTTTTTAGACGTCATATATGTGTTATATTGCAGAGGATAACAGATAGCAAGATATCTGTCATAAGACATGGCTGCTAAATTTAGATATTCCACCAAAACATATGAATACAGAAAATAGATCTGCAGGAAGCAGAGCGGAGCAGAGACAGTGTGAATGTCAGAGAGGATCTGAACCAGAAGGAATGGAAACAGCCCTGAACTACCATACAGTTCATTTACAAACAGGCTGCACAGAAAAAGGTACATAGGTTCATGTAAGCTCCTGTTCACACAGATAACCACAATCAGAGACGTGTTGGCACCTATGATACAAATATACAAAGCAAGAATGATCAGGAAATATAGGTATTTCAAAACCCCCGTGTCAGAGTATGCAGTCAGTATAAAATAGGAAGCTTCTGTAGAGTTCACCATGATCCTCCTGTTGTTAAAGATTTAGAACGTTATGTTAAAGATGAGCACAGATACAGCATTATTCAACAACTATACATCAACAACAGAAACCTGTGTCACATGTGAAACAAATGTCAGACAACAGTTGTGTTTCACCTGCTACTCCTGAGCTGGAGTCACCATGATCCTCCTGTGGTTCTTCAAGCATCACAACATGAGCAGTGCATCACCTGGATGTAGATGTCACTTTAAACATGGCAACAACAGTGAACACATGTTCCTCATCATGAGAACACATAAGACAGATGATCCAAACTGAGCGTCCTATATTAATGTGTATAATACAGAGATCCAGAGTGTGTGAGGTGCTGCTCTCCTCACTGAGCTGAAACTCTGAGCTGCTGCTTTTACCTTCTGTCTGCAGCTCACTGACGTCATCCTTCAGGGATCCTCCTTCTGTAACTCAGGGTTTCACCATCTTGGTTTCTGGTCGTCAACATCTTGGTTTCTACTCGTGACCATCTTGGTTTCTAGTTGTCACCATCTTGGTTTTTAGTCATCACCATCTTGGGTTTTTGGTCGTCACCATCTTGGTTTCTAGTCGTCATGATTTAGTTTTTAGTCATCACCATCTTGGTTTCTAGTTGTCACCATCTTGGTTTCGAGTCATCACCATCTTGGTTTCTGGTCGTCACCATCTTGGTTTCTAGTCGTCACCATCTTGGTTTCTACTTGTCACGATCTTTGTTTCTTGTCCTCACCATCTTCTTTTTCGGTCGTCACCATCTTGGTTTCTAGTTGTCAAGAACTTGGTTTCTAGTCGTTACGATTTAGTTTTTTGATCGTCACCATCTTGGTTTCTGGTCGTCACCATCTTGTTTTCTGGTCGTCAGCATTTCTTTTTTTGTTCGTCACCCTCCTAGTTTCTAGTCGTCACCATCTTCTTTTTCGGTCGTCACCATCTTGGTTTCTCGTTGTCAAGAACTTGGTTTCTAGTCGTTAAGATTTAGTTTTTTGGTCGTCAACATATTGGTTTCTAGTCGTCAACATCTTGGTTTCTAGACATCACCATCTTGTTTCTTGGTCGTCACCATCTTGGTTTTTGGTCATCACCATCTTGGTTTTTGGTCGTCACCATCTTGGCATCTAGACATCACCATCTTGTTTCTTGGTCGTCACCATCTTGGTTTTTGGTCGTCACCATCTTGGTTTCTAGTCGTCACCATCTTGGTTTCTAGTTGTCACCATCTTGTTTTTTGGTCGTCACCATCTTGGTTTCTAGTTGTCACCATCTTGGTTTCTAGTCATCACGTTCTTGGTTTCTTGTCGTCACCATCTTGGTTTCTAGTCGTCACCATCTTGGTTTCTAGTCGTCACCATCTTGGTTTCTAGTTGTCACCATCTTGGGTTCCAGTCATCACGTTCTTGGTTTCTAGTCGTCACCATCTTGGTTTCTAGTCTTCACCATCTTGGTTTCTACTCGTCACCATCTTGGCTTCTAGACATCACCATCTTGTTTCTTGGTCGTCACCATCTTGGTTTTTGGTCGTCACCATCTTGGTTTCCAGTCGTCACCATCTTGGTTTCCAGTCGTCACCATCTTGGTTTTTGGTCGTCACCATCTTGGTTTCTAGTCGTCACCATCTTGGTTTCTACTCGTCACCATCTTGGCTTCTAGACATCACCATCTTGTTTCTTGGTCGTCACCATCTTGGTTTTTGGTCGTCACCATCTTGGTTTCCAGTCGTCACCATCTTGGTTTCTAGTCGTCACCATCTTGGTTTTTGGTCGTCACCATCTTGATTTCTAGTTTTCACCATCTTGGTTTCTTGCCGTCAACATCTTGTTTTTAGGTCGTCACAATCTTGGTTTCCAGTCGTCACGATTTAGTTTTTTGGTCGTCACCATCTTGGTTTGTAGTCATTACCATTTTTGTTTCTAGTCGTCACCATCTTGGTTTCTAGTCGTCACCATCTTGGTTTCTAGTCGTCACCATCTTGGTTTCTAGTCGTCACCATCTTGGTTTCTCGTTGTCATCGTCTTGGTTTTTGGTCGTCACCATCTTGGTTTTTAGTCGTCACCATCTTGGTTTCTAGTTGTCACCATCTTGGTTTCTCGTTGTCATCGTCTTGGTTTTTGGTCGTCACCATCTTGGTTTCTAGTCGTCACCATCTTGGTTTTTGGTCGTCACCATCTTGGTTTCTAGTCGTCACCATCTTGGTTTCTAGTCGTCACCATCTTGGTTTGTAGTCGTCAACATCTTGGTTTTTGGTCGTCACCATCTTGGCTTCTTGACATCACCATCTTGTTTCTTGGTCGTCATCATCTTGGTTTTTGGTCGTCACCATCTTGGTTTCCAGTCGTCACCATCTTGGTTTCTAGTCGTCACCATCTTGGTTTTTGGTCGTCACCATCTTGATTTCTAGTCATCACAATCTTGGTTTCTAGTTTTCACCATCTTGGTTTCCGGTCGTCACCATCTTGGCTTCTAGACATCACCATCTTGTTTCTTGTTCGTCACCATCTTGGTTTTTGGTCGTCACCATCTTGGTTTCCAGTCGTCACCATCTTGGTTTCTAGTCGTCACCATCTTGGTTTTTGGTCGTCACCATCTTGATTTCTAGTCATCACAATCTTGGTTTCTGGTTTTCACCATCTTGGTTTCTTGCCGTCAACATCTTGTTTTTAGGTCATCACCGTTTTGGTTTGTAGTCGTCAACATCTTGGTTTTTGGTCGTCACCATCTTGGTTTCTAGTCGTCACAATCTTGGTTTCTACTTGTCACCATCTTGGTTTCTAGTCGTCACCATCTTGGTCACTACTAGTCACCATCTCGGTTTCTAGACTTCACCATCTTGGTTTCTAGTCGTCACCATCTTGTTTTTTGGTCGTCACCATGTTGCTTTCTGGTAGTCAACATTTTTTTTTGTTGTTATATTCCACAATGTCAAATGCTTTATATTTCAGGAAGCTCTATACTTATATACTAATGCCCCTGTTCCACCAAACCGGATCCGGTTCAAGATCCATTCTTGTTCTTTTCTGGTGCTGAACCGGTTCTTCTCTGTAGCACCACTTGTGTTTCCACTGCTCAGAGCCCGAGTGAAGCTCCAGTGAAGCTGCGTCATTGCGTCATCGTTTTTGTCATTATGTAAACGTTTACGTGCCTTCTTATGACATCCACAAGGCGCGGAAATCCCTCATATCGACAGCGTTAGCGTTCGTTGCCATGGAGATACATGCTGTCTAGCATTAGCATGCTAGATCTATCGTTTGTTTACTTGCGAGCTCAGTAGCTGTAGTAGGCCAGCTTTAGCTTTGTTGTTAGTTAACTTTTTATTTTGTATTATATTTTATATTATATCATAACTGAGTACTTTTTTTAATGCATGTAACATATGTAACATTAAGCTGTCTGTGGCTCTTTTTCTTGCTGTAACTACGCAGATGCCCCTTCCGTGGGACTAATAAAGGTATTCCGATTCTGATTCACTGGTATCCATCCTGGCTCCTAGTTGTCTGTGTTGCTGAACAGAATTTGCGTCATTTCGTTGTTGTTGATTAGGTTTATCCTGCCCTCCGACGTAAGCGTAAAGTATTGGTTCTTGGTTCTTGTTTCTTGCGAGTGGGGTCAGCTAAGAACCGGTTTTCGGTGCTTAGAGCCGGCTCCGCTGCGGTGGAAACAGGAAGAACCAGAACAAAATCAGGCTGTAGCCCGGAACTGGCTCTGGAACCGGTTTGGTGGAAAAGGGGCATAAATATAGACATGAAAGTGTAAGGTCTGTTATAGTTTATCCCTAAAAGCGTCACTATTCAGCGGAGGGAAAAACCCCTTACTCTAACAGCAAAAGGCCCCTGACTCAATGGGATATTACTGTAAGCTTTAGTTTCATTTTCGAGGAAAGTCTGGACATCTCCAGTCTCACAGCCGGAAGCAATGACACACCCCCACATATATGGGTATGTTGGTGTTTACTTGCTTCTGCTTCTCTTACCTGTTAACCTAAATTAATTATGAGCTGTCCCCTCCTGATTTAGGGTAAGATTGCACACACTTAGATAGGGCCACACCTCATTAAAGATCCTAGAATAAGGGATCGCTTAAACAGATTTAGTAAGTCATCTGCCTTAAAACAGCAGTTCATTGAACCTGGTTCTTCAGGAGTTAGTAGAGGTGAGACCTTGCTGATCCAGGTGGATCTGAGCCTGGCGGTAAACTTGCATAGACTCAATAGCTTCTGATAGGTCAATTAGAAGGTTTATTAATAGTCCGAAAAAAATTAATACAGACCCGCTGACCTCAAGACAATACATATCCGACCTAAAACATAAGCTGGTTCCAATTCTATTTTAGTCTATGTATGCAAAATTTACAAAATTAACCATTTATTTTCATATCAGGATGATTTTTACTTAGGTTTAAACCAAAGATTCATGAACCAAAAAGATGGCGTATATGCCAGATGTCTCTGGGCTGTAATTGGTCACAGACGCGAGGGAACACGTGGCGGAATAAATAATAATTTGACGTCCAAGACGCTCTGTAAGAGGATAAAGAGATTAAAGTCTGACTTCAATAAACATATGAACATTTCTGATCCTAATGGTATTAATGTGTGCAAAGGTAATTTGGCAAATTACATTCAACCAACAACACATGTAATATAAAGTGTCAAACTCATATTCTGCCGGATCCAATCTTTTGAATTCATTAGAACTGTCACAGTCCCAATAAATCCAGACATTTAACCTGTTAACATCTTGCAAGAAACAGCGTCTGATGGCTTCTTAACATTTAACAAACTATGAATGTGTCCTAAAACTCAGCTAACTGACGATATGAACAATTTTTAGCCAAACAAAACACAAGTCTAACGCCGAGCCTCTGAATTAGCCCTGAGCGAAAAAATGCTAACGCACTTAGCGCAGAACTCATGGCAGAAACATTCCACCACTTATTGGATCTGCACAAACAAGACATCAGCTAGCAAACTGAGATTCCACAGATTCCAGAAATATCAGTATCATCACTGAGCGACCAGGACTTGTGGCATGGGAAGCAAACCCAGACATCATAATATTCTTACCTTTGCTGTTGTTCTGATCAAAAGTTGTGTTCAATGGCATCAAAACAATAAAAGAGCTGCTGCAGGTTAATCCAATGTTTAATCCAATGTGTCTGTGTCACTTTGAAATTATTACTGATAATCCATCATCACATTTACGACAATTTCAATTTTCAGTTTTCAGAGTGTAACGTAGCTTTTGATTTGGGCAAACTTTATGCGCATCACTCTCACTCCTCATGGTGTACGTGTATGTGGATTTAGGATCCGCCCCTCGATTCTATTGGCTCTAACGGTTAATAAGAGGTGTCAATCATCAAAATCGACCAATGTGTTCCAGAGAAACGGCAAATCCACCCTTTTAGAAGCAAAGATATGGTCATTTGTTCTGGGGATGTCATTTTCAAGCCTGAGACCTGAAAAACAGGCTTAGGGCTTTAAAGGTTTCAATAAAAAAAGCTGACTAGATGTTCCCTATCTGTAGATATTCACTTTGAATGATGCAGCACACTTTGATCATTTATAGCTTGTTTTTTCCTGATCTTCAATTCAGAAGGAAACACACTTTGACACATCTTACAGTTTCTTTATAAGGCCATACATTATGGGATCGAAGAGAGGTGGGCATGTAAGGAAGTGACTTTTTTTTTTTAATATACTCAGCATGTTGGGCCTGTAATATTTTACAATTCTTCAAAGAAGTTGATGAGGGAAGCGTGGTAAAGTGTGCAGCTTTCTGTCTGCTCTGCTTACGACCAGAGAAACACACTCTGAGGATCATCGTGTACGAGTAGAGGATAGAATTAGAGGACAAAAGCATAACTGTTGAGGCAAACATTTTTATTCCTCTTCTGACTCAAACTGAACCAATCTGTTACATGTTATTCTCAACACAGGCTAGCAGCAGATTCTTACACAGGATGTATATTTGGGACACATTACATGTTAGAGAATACGAAGGTGAACATATTGTCAACATATTGGGAACATAGTTGATTTGAAGCTGCTGAAGTCAGGGTCCTTTCATTCTCTTTCTCTGCAATCTCTTGATGACCTACACTTCTCCGTACAACAGACGCTTACATATGATGCGGATTTTAGACATCTTCAGCCCGTACAGGACTGGGGTAAAGAGAGGCTGGCAGCTGAGCCAGTATAATGACAATACAATGCGTAATATATTCGGCACATATTTCATGTCAAATCTATTCTGTAATATTTCAAAGCAAGACCCAAAAGACACATTAAGCAGGGAAGCGAGGTGAGGTGTGCAGGTACTGAGAGCTTTCTGTCTGGTCTGTCTGGAGCCAGAGAAACACACTCTGAGGATCCTCATGTACGTGATCAAAGTGAGAGAAACAGGAAACATGATTAAGAAAAAAGTTATAAAGATTCCATAAATATTGTTGACTGTAGTGTCAGAGCAGGCCAGCTTAACAATGGAGTAGTTATCACAGTAAACTTTGTTAATGATGTTCCCACACAGCTGTAGAGAAAGAGTCAGAGACACCATAATCCAAATGGCAATAAATGGATATAACCATGACACTGCAATAAACCTGGAAACCCTGTTAGAAGTCATACGTGTGTTATATTGCAGAGGATTACAGATAGCAAGATACCTGTCATAAGACATGACGGCTAAATTACTAAATTGTATACTTGCATATGAATAAATACAAACAATCTGCAGGAAGCAGAGTGGAGCAGAGACAGTGTGAATGTCAGAGAGGATCTGAACCAGAAGGAATGGAAACAGCCCTGAACTACCATACAGTTCATTTACAAACAGGCTGCACAGAAAAAGGTACATAGGTTCATGTAAGCTCCTGTTCACACAGATAACCACAATCAGCAACACGTTGGCACCTATGATACAAATATACAAAGCCAGAATGATCAGGAAATATAGGTATTTCAAAACCCCCGTGTCAGAGTATGCAGTCAGTATAAAATAGGAAGCTTCTGTAGAGTTCACCATGATCCTCCTGTTGTTAAAGATTTAGAACGTTATGTTAAAGATGAGCACAGATACAGCATTATTTAACAACTATACATCAACAACAGAAACCTGTGTCACATGTGAAACAAATGTCAGACAACAGTTGTGTTTCACCTGCTACTCCTGAGCTGGAGTCACGGCCAGAGCTCATGACAGCGACCTTTACTTTCTGACAATATGTGGAGGAGGGGGTGGAGACACGGTGTGGGAGGGGTTTTACTGGACAGATCTCAAAGAACAAACTGTTTTCTAATAATTACTGACTGATGTGAAAACCTCAAAGATGTTTTGGTTAAATGTCATTAGCTTATCTCAGTAAAATGTCCCTGGTAGAAGATTGTCTCAATCGCTTCAGACAGCATCACTGAACGAACCATAGATGGTGGCAGCCAAGAGCCACGAGGGTGACGCTCCGAAACCAAGGTGGCAATGTGCAAGACGGAGAAAGAGACTGTCCAGCCTTAGGATAGCCAAGGTGTAAAATGGGTTTGCTTCTTCCGCATTGACGCTGATAAACACCCCCTTGGGGGGAAAGTTCCAAGACCCATAGATCAGTGAGGGGTCCCTACATTGACTTGTTTATCTTTTGGGCACATTTTGAAAGAAAGCAAGGTTAAAGCGTCTTCCGTTGCAAAAATACAGATTTTCAAATTTGGGGTTTTTTAGGCATTTTTGCACAACTCCACCAGAAGGCCCCCTCTTTGAAGAGTTTCCACTGAGCTCCCTCAACAGTGTAAGTAGCTCACATACCTCATTCACACCAACGGTGCTTCAGGGCCGGTTCGGAGCTGGAGCTTGAAAAGCACCGGGTTTTCCTGTTCACACCGCAGCGGAGCAGCCTCTTAGCTCCGGAATCCGGTTCGTTTCAAGCTCCAAAAAATTGTCCGGCCAGAGCAAAAGCACTGCATACGTCACGCTTACATTGAGGCGGGGTCAGGGGCAGGGGCAGGGGCGGGGGCAGGAGCGGGGGCGGGGGCAGGGGCAGGGGCAGGGGCAGGGGCAGGGGCAGGGGCAGGGGCAGGGGTGGGGGCAGGAGCGGGGGCAGGGGCGGGGACAGGGGCAGGGGCAGGGGCAGGGGCAGGGGCAGGGGCAGGGGCAGGGGTGGGGGCAGGAGCGGGGGCAGGGGCAGGGGCGGGGGCAGGGGCAGGGGCGGGATCAACTCCTGAACAACAACAAGAAGCCGGCGTTTTATCCAGTTTGTACAACGATGGAGAAACAAGCAGCAGTGGTCCTCTGAAGAGACCAGCTACCTGCTGGGGATCTGGTCTTCTGAAGAGACCAGCTACCTGCTGGGGATCTGGTCCACTGAAGAGACCAGCTACCTGCTGGGGATCTGGTCTTCTGAAGAGACCAGCTACCTGCTGGGGATCTGGTCTTCTGAAGAGACCAGCTACCTGCTGGGGATCTGGTCTTCTGAAGAGGTGCAGAGGAAGCTGGAGCACAATCGGCCATTGTTGTTGTTGTCTGTGTCAGCTGTGAGGGGTTTCCGCGCGGTTTGGCTTTAAGAAGCAGGCACGCTAACGTTTACGTCATGACGCAAACGATGACGCAATGACGCAGCACCAGTCGGACTCTGGGCGGTGTGAAAAGAGCCGGAGCTAAACCGAAGAACCGGTTCTGAACCTGAAAAGCTCTACGGAGCTTGAACCGGAGTTGCGTTGGTGTGAATGAGGTACTAGAGCCCTATGGCTAACTTATTGATCAGAATGAAGCATCCTGAAGATACTTTCCCTCCAGGGGGGGAGTGGGGGTCAGGCTAGGAATGACCCAGGAGAGGGCACTCTAATAGCGCATTTCCACTCAACCCTGTCTCCTAAAAATTACGTTCCCGCAGAACTAAACTGCATTCTCAATTACGTTTAGCTAAAAACGTATTTTCTCCCACGTTACGTTTGTTATGAACATTTCTCAAATACGTTTATTTTCTACATATCTTTGTCATTTATTGTCTTGCTTATAATAATGATAATAGTCATTTATAAATCCTTTTAGAGCACACATTTGAAATCGAGAATCGGTCTTGATATCTGGTTAAATTAAAATCATTAGGCGAGGCTTTAACTTCTCCAGCTGTTACTCTCATGAGCGAGGCGGAACATAAGAGTGTTATCATGCCAGAAAGCTGCTGTGTCGTTTGTTGCTCCTCAAACATTAAAACAAATCCAGAGTTCAGTGTTTCTGAACTCCCTCTCAGAACAAAGGACAGTAACAGAAGATCTCTGTGGCTTCAGGCTCCATCGACGTTCAAATGGCAGCGTTGGTTTCCCCAAAAGTGGGCGGGGCCGTAAAGTGACGTAGATTTTTTCTCTCATCTATTATTCAAAACCTTTCTGTTTATTCTAACGTAAATTACATGCCAGTGTTTTATCTTTTTATTGAGCAATTTGTTTTTGCATGTTTACCTGGGAATGTTTGCATGTTGAACCGGAAGTACGTCACTTCACTTTGTCTTCTTAGTCCCTTTTACGTTCCAGACAATGCATGGCTCAGCGTAACAGACTGAACAGCGACCCCAGGTGTGTCTACATTGGAATGACATCTTCATTACTGAAGGAAAAAGACTTGACCTAATGTTAACTGGGTTTTTAATGCAGTTGGCTTTTCTTAATGGTTACAATATCGCTATGAGCTATATCTGAAGCAAACTAGTTTCTGAAGATGTGTAGTCAATTCCATCCTTCAATGTAGCATAAAGGTGAACTCTCATGACAGGAACAATACCGGAAACAGACGTAGGAAAGATCCTCAGCTCGCTGATTGGATGTTTTAGCTGCAATGCACGTTGGGAAGCCTGTGTTTATGCGATGTGAAATCCAAAAACATTAAAAAGAATAATACTTTATTCCGAGTGTTCTTGTTTTTCTCTTTGAAAGTCATCACATCACGGCATTGTAATACACGGTTCGGCTGCGTTAAATATTACAGATCTGCAGTAGTTCTTTTCAACGTCTTACATTTATTCTACACTCAGGGCCGCCCCTCCCTACAGGCCAATCACGCAGGATGCAGGGGGCCCCGCCCAGAGGGCCTCAGCTGCTGTGCTCAGTTCTCCGCGCACCCCCCGCTGACACGTGAGAGTGAGAGGGGACAAGGGGAGCGCGTCTGTAACCCGACACCGTTGCAATGAATCGACATCTGAACAATCACGGCTTTGATACGGCCACTAGTGCAGGTGAAGAGATGTCGGTGAAAAGACAGTTTCAGTCCGGAGCAAGCAAGAGGGAAACAAACCATGAAGAAACGAGAGCGTCACTCGAAGGTGGGTTATTGTTCGAGTCTAATGTACAACTTGCGAATGTTGTATAAGTCAAATTGCCAATTGCCATATTAAAACATCAGCTGCAATTCACGACATGAAGAAGGCCGTCTCTGCAGAGCATGGAGGCTAATGGAGATGCAGTTATTTCCAGCATTCTTTATTTAACATTCATTCAAGTATGTTATGGCTTTATCTCTAATGTACAGGAGGAAGAGCGATACACTGTCTGTCTAGTTGGCTTACATAACAGTTCAAGTTTACAGCCTAAAAAACATCCAGCATTTTTTCCCTTTTATTCATTTTTATGTCAATTTGCACATTTCATGGTGATGCTCAGCCCCTCCCCTTAACTCCTAACAGTCCTCATCATGTCAACCACCACACAGAGAAGTACTGAGAGAAATGTGTGTGTAGTTGTTGAAACATTGCTGACAGAGCGAACTATGTTTGAATTGAGCTATGTCCTCTTCTGGGCCCGCTGGCAGCTCCTCCTGCCCGACTGACTGCTCCCGGCCCGCGCTGCGTTCAACACGCACATCTTCGTCAGCTGGGACGAGACACCTTCGGCACCTCCGGAGAGAAAACTCTGCATGGCTTTGCTAAATGCTAGATCGATAGCAAACAAAACGTTCCTGTTAAAAGACTTCTTCACCTCTCGTGATCTGGATTTGATGTTCCTGACGGAGACCTGGGTCCACGCTGGAGAGTATACACCGTTCACTGAACTTCTTCCTCCTGGCTGTACATTCTTCAGCTCCCCCCGTACCACCGGCCGTGGTGGGGGCATAGCTTCAGTGTTTAGAGCTAGCCTCCAATGCCGATTGATTCACCCTGTAACTAGCTACGCTAGCTTTGAGTTGCAGCCTTTTGAACTGAACCCGGCCTCGCCTGTGCTCTGCGCAGTCGAGTATCGTCCGCCAAAGTGCAATAAGGATTTCATAAATGACTTTTCTGACTTTCTGTCCGGGATCATGGTGAAATATGATCGTGTTTTGATCTGCGGAGACTTCAATGTCCATGTGTGCTGCGAGTCCAAACCTCTGGTTAGGGACTTTTGAAATCTCCTCGACTCTTTCGGTCTCGTTCAGTCCGTAGCTGGCCCAACACACGATAAAGGACACACTTTGGACTTAGTGTTATCGTTTGGACTCTCTGTCTCTGTGGATGAAATCTGTGTAACAACGCGTATCTCAGAACATTTACCGGTTCTGTTTGCAACCTCCATCTTTTCTGCGGGAGTCGAATCACGTGCTCCTGCGCGTCGTCTGCGTTCGATTAACCCCTTGACTGCCTCACAGCTCTCTGATGTTTTTAATGTTTCCCTGATCTGTAAGTTAGAGGTGAACTGTGCTCTTAGTGCTGATGAGCTTATCTCCATGTTTGACTCGACATGTACCCTAATACTGGATTCTGTTGCTCCTTCTACGCTTAGACGCACCAAAGTTCTCTCAGAGCCGTGGCTCAATGACTGTACTCGTGCTCTCAGACGCGCTTGCAGGCGCGCAGAGAGAAAATGGAAAAAGGATAAACTCCATGTCTCCTTAGAAATCCTTCGTGCTCTCATTTCCGACCTCAGGTTCTTTTGAATGTCCTCAACTCGATCATTAATCCCTGTGATGTTTCTCCAATTGTGCCATCGACTACTCTCTGTGATAAGTTTCTTACATTCTTTATCAAAGTATCTGCTCTTAGGCTAGCCCACACGAGTGCTACCCCAGATCCTGCTCCTTTCCTGTGCCCTGCTGTCCTCGACCACTTTGAGACTGTACCCCTCTCTTCTCTCTCGGATGTGGTCAAGCACCTGCGGCCGACAAACTGCGCCTCAGACAGCATTCCCTCTCGCCTTTCAGAGATGTTTTTGAATCAGTTGGAGCAAGTGTTGTATTGCTATTAAAAACCTCTCTTAGCTCAGGATGTGTCCCAGCTGCCCTCAAACATGCCGTGGTCCAGCCACTACTTAAAAAGAAAAACCTTGAACCATCCATTCTCGTACATTTCTCCCACCTACCTTTTTTATCTAAAGCCCTGGAGCGAGTAGTCTACGTCCAGCTGCAGTCTTTTTTAACCACGCATGGCATCCATGAGAAGTTTCAGTCTGGCTTCAAACCCATGCACAGCACTGAAACAGCCCTTTGAAGAGATGTCCGCAGGCATCACAGGCTCGGCCCTTGCATGGTTCAGGTCCTACCTGACAGACCGTAGCCTCTCAGTGCAGCTAGGTGCCTTCTCCTCTGCCAAAGCCCCTCTTACCTGTGGGGTTCCCCAAGGCTCGATCCTGGACCCCATCCTTTTTCTACTTTACATACTGCCCCTAGGTTCAATTCTCACTAAACACAACACCCCCTTCCATTGTTACGCTGACGATGTACAGATCTATCTGCCTCTCAAAGCAAACACTCACTACAGCCGTTGAAGGACTGCTGAGCAGAGATCAAATCCTGGCTGAGCCAAAACTTCCTCACCCTCAACGAGAGCACAACCTCCAGCCTCTCCGGTTGATACTCTGGGCTCTCTCAAAAAAAACATCCTCCCCTCTGTCATGAACCTTGGAGTGACCTTCAACAGCACTTTTAAACTCAACAAGCAGGTCAGCAGCGTAGTTAAATCCTGCTTTTTAAAATACGACTATTGGCCAAGACAAAGTCATTTTTATCTTTTAAAGACCTATAAAGGGTTATGAACGCCTTTGTAACCTCGAGACTGGATTACTGCAACGCTCTGTATGTGGGTATGGACCAGGCCTCAATCAGACGCCTGCAGCTAGTGCAGAACGCAGCTGCGCGTCTTCTGACTGGCCACAAAAAGCGTGACCACATCACCCCATCTCTGGCCTCACTGCACTGGCTTCCAGTTTGGTTCAGAACTGATTTTAAAATCCTTTTATTTGTTTTCAAAGCCCTAAATGGGCTGGCTCCGACCTATGTAGCTGAACTCCTCCAGCGCTACACCCCAGAGCCTTAAGGTCTGCTGACCAGCTGCTGCTGGTAGTGCCCAAGACCAGGCTCAAAACCCGAGGGCACCGAGCCTTCAGCTGGCCCCAGGCTCTGGAACACTCTGCCCCTCCATGTGAGGTCGGCCCAGACCCTAGGGGTTTTTAAATCTACTCTAAAGACTCACTTCTTCTCTCTGGCCTTCTAGTCAGAGCGGAGCATGACTCCTGACTTTTCCCTGTGTGTGATTTTTATATTTCTGTTGTCTGTTATTGTCTTTTATTGTGATTGTAGTAATGTGTTTTTATTACATGTGCAGCACTTTGGCTCCAACGAAAATCGCTTTTAAATGTGCTTTATAAATAAAACTTGATTTGATTTGGCAAACCAGCTTTTGTCCCCACGGCCTATTCCTTTAGTCGTGGACCAATCACAGCGCATAGACTCTAGCATTACATTAATGCGCACACTTTATACAATATATATGTTTTCTTGTCTTTTTATTACTGCCGATTTGTATTCATATGTTTTCCTTTTTTCATTTCTTTTTTCATTCTGATGTAAATACTTTTATATTTTACTCTATTTTTTCTAGTTCCCTACCTGTGTTTTAATTCATGTTTTATTTTATTTTTTATATTTATCTTTTGATTGAGTCACGCACAATGAGTTACATTATACAGTCTATATTTTTCCATTTCCCCCCCCCCCCCCTCCCGGTCCTACATAGTGAAGTAGATAAATAAATAAATACATATACAGGTAAAAATAAAGTAATGTAAAAAATGATTTAAAAAAAATTAAGAGATACGGAAATAAAGAATAATAACAATAATACATATAACTATATACTCACATATGTATACCCACATATAAACATATATATATATATATATATATACATATATATATATGTATATATATATGTGTATATATATATATATACATACATACATATATATATATATGTATGTATGTACATACATTCACCCATACCCACACATTTACATACACATTGTTTGTTTGTAACCTTTATTTATCCAGATTGGTCCCATTGAGATCATATATCTCTTTTTCAAGGGAGACCTGCAAAATATAATATATAATATATAATATATACACATACATACATTTACATACCCACACATTTACATACACATATACATACACATATATATACACATATATATACACATACTCATACATACACGTACATAGATTCTTAGTCACCCCTTCCTTCTGAACTCAGTGTTTTTATTTCAGCTATCGCAGAGCCCCAGACAGATTCATTCATTCATGTTTTATTGCATACATTTTTATGTATACTCCATGAAATCAAGTCAAATTCCTCGTATGTGTAAACCTACCTGGTGATAAACCTGATTCTGATTCAGAGACATCCGGCATCAGACGCCATGTTTGTTTACTGCTTCTCACTGGGTTCATACTTCAGGAGAACTTCCTGATAAGTTTATGGTAGTAATCACTTCAAAACAGTGCTCATTTTGTGAGTTATATTCAAATGTAGACTCAAATAAAGAACAAAGTATCATGTGCTTTAGGGCGGGGCTAGCTGTGATTGTTAGGTTCCAAAAAAACAAGACGGTGTCGACCAGTTTCTCTGCTTTTTTTGCATTTTCACTGCCCCTTGATTCATGGTAGAACTCCGCCCTGGAGTTACTGGAGGACATTTGGGTCAAACTTGTTGATGTGATTAATCTTTGTAATGTTTTATTAAAGCGTTGAGGTTTCCAGATCACAGCCCTAGCGTTTATATATTCAGTTGTAGGTTTAAACGAAATGTAATAATGTATATGTATATGTGAATGAACTACGTATAAACGCCCGTTATGTTTAATGTTAGAATTATTTAGCTTTCTCTCTCTATTGGAATATATTCACCTTCATGTTTTATTCGTTATCTACCTCGGAAAGTTTCAGTTTATCCGAAAGTTTATTGTTCTTCATTTAGTTGCTGGAGAGGACAGTGTCACCTTTGAGTTGAGTCTAATTAGTTTGGTGTGTGTGTGTGTGTGTGTGTGTGTGTGTGTGTGTGTGTGTGTGTGTGTGTGTGTGTGTGTGTGTGTGTGTGTGTGTGTCCGAGGGGAGGTCATTACCGGACTCTGATTGGTCCCTCTGGTCCTCGGCTCGGAGGGGTTATTGGAAAATGTTCAACATGACAAACAAACATGTTGACGGTCTGACTGACCTCTGACCTCAGGGACTTCATTAACGAGCCGCGGTAACTTTGACCAGATGTTTAATTTCTAATTTACTTTACCAAGAAAGAAGAAACACGATTAAAGCAGCGGTCGGAGGAATGGTTCCCGATGTACCAACATGTCCCGTATTTATACTAACTTATACTAAAGTGTGGCTGTGTTAGGGTGAAGAGGCCCTTCTTCTTCTGTGGTGTCCCTCTCCTGTAGTTCTACAGGTGTTACTGCGTGTAAATGGTCTGCAAAGGCTAAAATCCTTGAGTTTCAGTAATAGCACCACATGCAGAATAAAGATAATGTTTTTGACTTGAACTCGTAATTTTTAAATGTCTTTGGTGAAAGTAAAGCAGCAGTAGACCCTGGCAGACCCCCACTCACACAACTTAAGACTAAGACACCACTGTTTTGCAATTTGTAAATGAGTAGAATCTACTTCGACTGTAACTTGTACATTTGAATAACTTCGGTCGCATTCACACCTAATAGTCCGTTTTCGGGTGCGCTCCAGACGACAGTTTGTTACATCGTTTCATTCTTCAGAAGGTTCGGTTTGCGTTCACACGGGCAAAACCCAAACGGACTATAAACTTTAAACACAAGTCATGTGCACGGGAATGCTGTTCAACCATTAGTCAGACATTAAGGGGGTAAAACCGCAAATCCTGGCAATTTGTACTTTACACGACACTGTTCAACGCTTCATTCTCCTTCACTCTTTAACTAAACAACCGCGGATATCTTGAAAGACTCTTTCTCTAAAGATGTTGAAGACATCCTCGTTCTTGTGACTCGTAAATACTACGCTTCCTATGTTTTGGTGCGGACTCCGTTCACACCAGAGATGAACCGCTCCAGAGTTCACTATTAAGCGCTCAGAGACCACCTCTTTTTAGCGGACCAGAGTCCGGTTGTTTAGTTCACTTCAGGGGTCTCGGACTGCGTTCACATAAACCCAAACGAGGGGCACCAAGCGGGTAAACGCACCGGGGTTCGATTCAACCGGACTATACAAGGCAGGTGTGAACGCGACCTTAATCTAATCGTGTTTTATTTATTAAGGTCTATCTTCACATTTGCTGTAACTATGTACATTTCCCCTCTGTGGGACGAAGGTATTCTGATCCGGAGAATGTTCCAATAATAAATATGAATACACAGTTCACAGATTTATTACATTTCATTGGATGAATGACGGCAGAAACACAAACTGCGTAATCCTTCAACATAAATATATTTGACCTCCGAAATATAAAAATATCACTTCAGCCAAAACTCAGAAAACACCACGAAGAGCGACGTTCCCATTTTAATTTGTCTGGAAGTTCATTGAGAACAAAACTGTTGAACAGAAAAACTAAAACAAAGAGCGCTGGTTTTTAAATTATTTATTTTAATCTGCACTTAATGAATTTTTGTCAGATTCATATTTGTTTTAATGTGAGCTGAAAAAGTAACTTCATGCAATAAGCCACAGAGTTTAAAACTGAATGAGGTCAACTACATGTCCCAGAGTGCACTGGGGCTGGAAGTATCCAATCAGAGAGTCGGGTGCTGCTGATCGTTGGAATGGATCTAGAAATCTAAATTCATTGATGTCGTGCAGCAGATCACAGCGAGAGGCGGATAACACCTGTTCGTGACGTGAATTACAGATACGATGTTCGTGCATGTCAAAGATGAATGCGTACTTAAAGTTGCAGTTTGTGGAAAAACTGATGAAACCTAAGAGTGAAAATATACGAGAAAGATTTCACACACGGAAATCACCCGGAGTTTGTTATGTGCTCTTACGGGGCTTTAAAACTCTACGTTACCTACCAAATTACAAAATGATATGTTTGCATCAGAACTGTCATTCTTGAGATTATAAATGCCGAAACGCAAAACCATGCAAATTACAACAAATGAAAAAAAACCTGAAGGTCACATAAGTGACCTCACAACTTTCTCTAACGGGGTTTATACAATTATGAATTTCCAAGATTTAAGTCGTATATTTACGTGAAAAAACATTAAGAAATGTACGAGAAAAAACGTTCTGGATTATTGTAATGCAATCTGGAGAAATTGGAAAAATGTCCCAGAAAAAAAATGTTTTCAGGGAAAGAAAGATTTGGATTTTCTGTAAGATTAGAAAGTCATATTTTACGAGAAGTCGCAGTTTGTGGTGAAACTGATGAAACCACGACTGAGAATTAAAAACAAGGAAGAAATCAGAATTCACTTTTAGTGGCGTCACTCAATGTGACTTCTGATCTCTTTCTTGTTTTGAATTCTCAGACGTAATTTGTGGTAAAACTGTCGAAATGCATAATCAGAAAAATGGGGGTATAATGGGGGGTATGCAAATATGAATCTCATGGATTTAAAGGCGGGGTAGGTCATTCACTTCAGAAACACTTTGTGTTATATTCCATGGAATGCTCTGAACATCCGATAGCAATGAATATCTGAAGTGCTTTGACAACAAATCCATAACAAATCTGTTGAAGCCGTGGTACTGTAAAAAGCACGACCAATCATCTGAGCCGGCTAAAGTAACTGGATGGCCTACCTGCCTGTCAGCCTTCCATCTGGGCACAAACTGATCTCTGCCCTCATTGGTCATGTGCGCGTTCGTGTGTGTTGGAGGAGGGGCTCTGTGAGGAAGTCTGAAGGAAGAGGCAGATTTGTTCCGGTTGTGTATTTTCTAATTCTAGCGCACTCGAGCTGGCTTCTCCATTCTTACCTACCCCACCTTTAAGTTGAATAAAAGAAGAAAAACCCGTTCACCGGGATAACTGTCAATCTAAAGAAGTCGCAAAACTGTGTGCGACTGAAAATGCAAAATTATAAAGACCACAACATTTCGGTTTCATAGCTTTCTCTGGTGGGCTATTCTTCTTCGAGTCCGTAGCAATCTCAGATGTCGTTCTGCCAGTATCGGGCACAGGCCCAGCTGATGGGGGAGGTTCTGCCAGGTCTTCTGGACTGCACCGGGGGGCATCGGCACATTCCAGTAGCTGGGACGTTGTCTGCACTGATCGATCCACAGCTGCTCGTGTCTTCTGTGGCAGTTCCACACTTTCATCAGTGCTTTGCACCTCCCCTGTTCCACACGCAGTCTATCAAGTGACTTCCAGGTTGTCCAGCCAAGGTCGTGGCCACGAGTGAGGCTTTCCGTTGGTGCGACTCCTCTGTCCAGCCACTCAAGAGCTCGTGAGTCATTTCTTTGCCATCCGTCTTCCCAGATGTTGGTCCTTGCTGCTTGTTTGGTTGTCTGGAGGGACTGTCTGCAGAAAACTGGCTCTGGACCGGAGCCTGCGTGGGGGTGCTACGTGGCCATGCAAGGGGTGTCTGATGTCTGTCTCCTGTGTTCTCCGTTCATCTTGAGCGATACCTAGTTGTCTGATGTGCGGGGGAGAGATGCCGGCTAGCGCGTAGAGGCACGGGACAGGTGTTGTCTTAACGCATCCCGTGATGATGCGGCAGGTGGCATTCAAGGCTGTGTCGACCAGTTTG
Source organism: Notothenia rossii (assembly GCF_949606895.1). Lineage (NCBI taxonomy): Eukaryota > Metazoa > Chordata > Actinopteri > Perciformes > Nototheniidae > Notothenia > Notothenia rossii. Next base: position 95,452,594 of record NC_136902.1, on the reverse strand, counting down.
GTGTGACGTGATCGGCTCCAGCTTGAGCGGGCACACTCTGCTGTAGAGAAACACAGGGCCATGGCAGTTGCACGGATTGTTGGTGGATCTGCGCCCCACTTGGAGTTCACTAGTTTGCGCAGGATGTTGTTGCGGGTGTTGACCTTGGCTTTGGTGTTCTCCAGGTGTTTCTTGAAGGAGAGTGTCCTATCCAGTGTAACACCAAGATACATGGGATGCGTGTGGTTGGACAGTTTGTGGCCATCCCAGGTGACGCTCAGTTCTTTTTTAGCGTCTCGGTTCCTCAGGTGGAAGCTGCATAGTTGGGTTTTTGATGGGTTGGGTTTCAGGTGGTTGTCATTGTAGTAGCTTGACATTTCTGGTCAGGACGGGGGCCAGTACGCTACCTTGTGGGAGGCCGTTCTTTTGGGCTTTCCACTTGCTCCTCTGGTCATTTAACTGGACTTAGAAGCGCCTGTTGTTGAGAAGGCTTTTGATGACTTGACACAGATTCAGGTCACCAGTCATGTCCAGTAGTTTCCTGACCACTGTACGGTGCTGGACAGTGTCATAGGCAGCAGAAAGATCTATGAAAGCTGCTCCAGTTTGTTTTCCTTCAAACCCATCCTCAATGTGTTGGGTGAGGTTGAGTTGCTGTCCAGCACAGGAGCGGCCAGGACGGAAACCAGCTTGGTCTTTAGTCCGCTTGGTGTCTATGAGTGGCATGAAGCGTTGGAGTAGCAGCCTCTCGTAGAGCTTGTAAGTGATGCAGAGGAGGGAAATGGGTCGGTAGCTCTTTGGGGATGATGGGTCTTTGCCGGGTTTGGGGATTGCAACCACTTTGGCCTTTCTCCAGACAGGAGGGAGGTTTTTTGTGCCATACATGTGCAGGGCTTGACAGTAACGGTTGCCAGGTTGCCATTGGCAACAATTCAGAAAAAATGTCAACCACTTCTTGGCCTTTTGTTGCTATCAGTGGCAACCGGTTTTTAACATGAAGAAATAAGGACAGCAAACAGCTAAATGTGTTCCCCAAAATAGATAAATGTTAATTATTTGTTGTATTAAGAGTGATATTTAATTATTGTTGTGACCAGTCGGAACCTAATACTTAAGTTGCACGTGCATTGGTGTGATTACGGAGCCAGAAAGCGATGCACGTTTACTCACGTGCACGGTGCGCAATGTTTTTGTTTTACAAAAAATGGCGAAGCACATTAAGTTGTTTGACTGTGGGGTAAAAAGTTCAGCCAACCCGTCAACATCTCAAACGAATGTTCAAAGTGATTAAACTGAAAAAGCGCAAGATGAACTCGAACGAAAAGCAAAGAGGAAATATGTAAAATCTTGGGAGGCGAAATATATATGTACATTCTGCTGCATTGTGCATTCACTTCCGGTAAAAGTTCCTTCAAAATAAGAGTCCCGATGTTCTTACTACCAAAATAAAAGTGCAAAACGTAACTTTACCATAGGAACATATTGGCATACAAATATAATCACTTCTATAAAAAGGTAACACATTTTAAATATAGTTAGACATATTAAAGGTAATTTAAAGCATTAATATCTCATTCTTAACTATGAATGGTTTTCATTTCTTTAACATTAGAAATGTATTAGTCTGGCCAATCCGGGTTTCAGCTTACCTATTGCAGTTTTGAGTTCTTCTATGTCGAAGGGTTTGGTGAGAGGGCTGGCTGGTTGTGGTTGGTCTGATCCACTGTGCGATGGTGTTCTCCTGTGGGTTGGCGGCGGTGTTGGTTATGGCCGTTGGCCACCAGCTGTGATACAACCGAGTTTGCTAGTTTGCTGTGACCGTTGTGATTATGGGTGGTGTGGTATGGTCTTCGCCAAGACGGCGGATTGTAGCCCAGGCCTTCCTGCTGTTATTTGTCATATTGCTGTTCTTTATCATTTCCTTCCAGACTTTCCTTCGTTCTTCCCCGACTTCACTGATCAGGGTCTCTCCAAGTTCCATGGTGGTAGAGGAGAAAGGGTCCTTATTATATTCCTCATAGTAGGCTTTCAGCAGGTCGCTGGATGTTTCTGATAGCCCAGGAATATACTGTGTCTGGCATCCCCTGGGTATGGGGCGCCTGGCTGTGGGTAACTCAGGATTTTACAAGATATATATTTTTTTTAATTAACAGGTTTTCTGTAAGATTATAAAGTCATATACCAACGACAAAACTACCCGAGAAATGCTGAGGGACTGGCGAGGTTAATACAATCCAGGGCTCCACGACAGAAATTGTAAATATTTAAGAAAAACATATGAAATTTACGGCGAAAAAAACGTTGATATTTACTGAATCTACGAGAAAAACATTAAGTGAGAAAATGGTGTTGACATCATTCATGAGAAAAAGGACAATTCTTGGTCAAATAAAGGAAATCTCTCGTTAACGAAGAGCATGATTTTTTTGCAAAAGGCCGCCGCACAGAAACGTCATTTAGAATTATGTATTATTTTCTGCTCTCAGTTGTTTTGTCGTTAATGAACTTCCGTACGCCGTCCTTGAAATGAAATATGTTTCCACGGTTTAAACGTGACTCTCTTCCTGTGAAAGTCCTCCTCTTTGGTTTCCATCTCAGTGATTGTTGATTCAGTCCAAACTGAACTTCATCGAGAGAAAAAGCTCTGATTCGTCCACGAACATGGCAGGATGTGACGGCAGGATGTGACGTCATCGCCAGAAGGGGGCGGGGCTAGACGCAGCGGCGAATCAGGTTGTTCTTTTCGGGCTCCAGGAAGTCGTCCAGCAGCGCCGCGGTGATCCGGTCCAGCTCTTTCTGCAGAGCCGCCGCCTCGCTGCAACACAGGAAGTGATGTCACAGGAAGTGATGTCACAGGAAGTGATGTCACACTCTGTTAGCCTATCCTTAGCTCATCTGATTTTACATGTTTATATTTCCCTTCTATTGCATCACGTGCACATCAGACTGTCCCTATTGAAACAATTAAATTGTAGTAGCAGTAGTAGTAGTAGTAGTATCAGTAGTAGTAGTAGTAGTAGTAGTAGTAGTATCAGTAGTAGTAGTAGTAGTAGTAGTAGTAGTAGTAGTATCAGTAGTAGTAGTAGTAGTAGTAGTAGTAGTATCAGTAGTAGTAGTAGTAGTATCAGTAGTAGTAGTAGTAGTAGTAGTAGTATCAGTAGTAGTAGTAGTAGTATTAGTAGTAGTATCAGTAGTAGTAGCAGTAGTAGTAGTATCAGTAGTAGTAGTAGTAGTAGTAGTAGTAGTAGTATCAGTAGTAGTAGTAGTAGTAGTAGTAGTAGTAGTATCAGTAGTAGTAGTATTAGTAGTAGTATCAGTAGTAGTAGTAGTATTAGTAGTAGTATCAGTAGTAGTAGTAGTAGTATCAGTAGTAGTAGTAGTAGTAGTATCAGTAGTAGTAGTAGTAGTATCAGTAGTAGTAGTAGTAGTAGTAGTATCAGTAGTAGTAGTAGTAGTAGTAGTAGTAGTAGTAGTAGTAGTAGTAGTAGTAGTAGTACTCAGTACCTGGTCCCTGGCGCGGCACAGTACTCTGTATAGTATTTGATTTTGGGTTCGGTGCCACTCGTCCTCAGCGTTGCCACGACGCCGTTCTGCAGCGTGAAGGTGATCATGTGACCACTCCTCGATACAGGAAGTACCTGCACATATACACACAGTCAATGAAGTACTGCAGAGTACTGGCGGGAGGCGGGAATCATAGCCATAGATGCTCGGCTCCGCATTTTAGAAAGTAACTCCATTACAGTAAAACCCATGTTAGCCAGTATAGACCGGCAAAAGGTAGCTCCTCTTAGCCGTCCCCCGGCAACTCCCGAGCAGCAGGGAGACTGGGTGACTGTTCAGAAGGGGCATAACGCGAAACCCGCAGGTCCCCACCAACCCGTTCACGTATCTAACAGATATTCCCCACTCAGCGATACACCCGCTGAGAAGCCAACTCTGGTTATTGGTAGCTCTATTATGAGACACGTGAATTTAGAGACCGAAGCGTCCACAGTCACATGCATTCCGGGGGCCAGAGCGGGCGACGTTGAGGCGCATCTTAAACTGCTGGCTAAAAATAAACGTAAATACAGTAGGATTGTTATTCACGTCGGTGGTAATGATGTTCGTTTACGCCAATCAGAATGCACCAAACTTAATGTGGCGTCGGTGTGTAGTTATGCTAAAACAATGTCGGACACCGTAATCTTCTCTGGTCCCCTCCCCAATCTGATCAATGATGACATGTATAGCCGCATGTCATCATTTCAGCGCTGTCTTGGTGGTGCCCAGCAAACAATGTGGGCTTCGTGAATAATTGGACAGCCTTCTGGGGAAAACCTGGTCTGATTAAGAGAGACGGCATTCATCCTACTTTGGAAGGTGCACATCTCATTTCGGCAAACATTTCAGGGCTCTGTGGCTTAATCCATGACAAACTGGAGTTGAGACCAGGAGGCAGAGTCGCAGTCTTACACGCTTCTCTGCGCTCTCTCCTAGGCAGTCATCCATAGGAATCCCGACCCCAATAAAATACCCAATATTAACGGTGTGTGTGTCTGCCCAAGGACAATTTAAGTTAAACCTAATAGAGGTGTCATACATAATAACCTAATAAAAGTAAATGTAACAACAACTACAGTGCAACAAAACAGGAAGGTTACATGTGGTCTCTTAAACATAAGATCTCTAGCATCTAAAGCAATACTGGTAAATGATTTAATATCAGATTATAATATTGATATATGCTGTCTCACTGAAACTTGGTTGAGACATGAAGAATATGTCAGCATAAATGAGGCCACTCCACCCAGCCATATCAATACTCATATTGCCCGAGGCACGGGCCGAGGAGGTGGAGTTGCAGCAATCTTTGACTCAAGTTTACTTATCAATACTAAACAAAAATTAAATGATACCTCCTTTGAAAGCCTCATTTTTAATCTTACGCATCCGACCTGGAAAACTTTGGAGCCAATCTTATTTGTTACAGTGTACCGTGCACCAGGTCCTTATTCAGAATTCTTATCAGAATTCTCTGAGTTTTGATCAGCTTTGGTTCTTAAAACAGATAAAGTAATTATCGTAGGTGACTTTAATATTCATGTTGACGATGATAAAAATAGCCTTACTGTTGCATTTAACTCTATATTAGATTCTGTTGGTTTCTGTCAGAGTGTAAATAAACCAACCCACTGCTATAATCACACTCTCGACCTTGTTCTGACTTATGGTATTGAAATTGAGCAACTATTAGTCGAACCGCATAATCCTGCTTTATCCGACCATTTCTTAGTAACTTTTGAAGTACTGTTACTAGACTACAAAGCATTAGCCAAAAGCTCCTGCAGCAGAAACCTATCTGTTAGTGCTATAGCCACATTTAAGGAAGAGATTCCACCAATACTTAACTCGACAGCATGTCTGCATGTAGGGGAGGAAACTTATACAAAATGTACACCACCCCAAATTGATCATGTTGTTGATAGTGCTACAGATGCGCTGCGAATAAAATGAGACTCTGTTGCTCCTTTGAAAAAGAAGAAACTAAAACAACATAGATTAGCTCCATGGCATAATGCCCAAACCCGCAAAATAAAGCAAAAGTCGAGACAACTTGAAAGGATATGGCGTTCCACTAAACTTGAAGAATCTCGTTTAATTTGGCATATTACTCTCAATGAATATAAGAAAGCACTGCGTAAAGCCAGAGCAGCATACTACTCTTCATTAATAGATGAGAATAAGAATAATGCAAGATTTCTTCCTTCTAATAGCCTCAGACAAGGGACTTGTCTCTATTCTTGTCTTGCTCGATCTTAGTGCTGAATTTGATACTATCGACCATGATATCCTATTGCAAAGACTAGAGCACTTAGTTGGCATACAGGGAACTGCATTAGGCTGGTTTAGGTCCTATCTATCTGAACGCTCTCAGTTTGTATGTGTCAACAATGAGTCTTCCACGCAAACCAAAGTTAGCCATGGAGTGCCACAGGGCTCAGTGCTTGGACCTATTTTGTTCACCCTATATATGCTTCCGTTAGGCAATATTATAAGGAATCATTCTGTAAACTTTCATTGTTATGCGGATGATACTCAACTATATTTATCAATCAAGCCTGATGAAATTAATCACCTAAATAAAATTCAAGACTGCCTCAAGGACTTAAAAACGTGAATGACCCTTAAACTTTTTGATGTTAAACAAAAACTGAAGTTATTGTACTTGGCCCAAAGAATCTACGAAATTATCTAAAGATATACTAACTATGGATGGCATTCATTTGGCCTCCAGTGAGACTGTAAGGAATCTTGGTGTTATACACTGAACAAAAATATAAATGAAACACTTTTGTTTTTGCTCCCATTTCTCATGAGATGAACTCAAAGATCTAAAACATTTTCTATAAACACAAAATAACCATTTCTCTCAAATATTGTTCATAAATCTGAAAAACGCTGTGATAGTGAGCACTTCTCCTTTGCCGAGATAATCCATCCCACCTCACAGGTGTGGCATATCAAGATGCTGATTAGACAGCATGATTATTGCACAGGTGTGCCTTAGGCTGGCCACAATAAAAGGCCACTCTGAAACGTTCATTTTTGCTTTATTGGGGGGGTCTGGGGGGGTCCGAAAACCAGTCAGTATCTGGTGTAAGGGTTAGGATTAGGATTAGGGTTAGGGTTAGGGTAATGTTGTGAATCGAGTGGCCTGTGTTCATCGTCCATAACATACGCCTGCCCATACCATAACCCCACCACCACCATGGGCCACTCGTTGGTGAGCGGCGCCAACAGCGCGGCGAACAGAGATGTGAACTGTACTTAAGTACTTGAGTAAATGTACTTAGATACTTCCTGTGTCACATGCGGAGACGCGCTCTGGGTGTGTTTCTGTTTACTAACAGGACTATCATGGCGGCAGCGGAGCTCAAGTCGAGTTTCTCCGCCTGGAGATATTTTCACTATTTCACTTTTTTCAAACACAAAGAAGTTTTAGTTAAATGTAAGTTGTGTCTTGGCGGGTCAAAGATCCTATCTACTGCCCAAAACAGCAATTCAAATCTGTTGAAACATCTGCAGAAACAACATGCTGGGACGAAGCTAGCAGCTAAGACCACAGACCCAGACTCATCCCACGCCACTCCACCTCCACCTAAGCAACAGCTGCTGGGTTTGAACCGAGGGACTGCTAGCCAGGGAAAAGTTGATAAAGCCATTGCACGGTATGTTGTAGAACACATGCAGACTATTTCTACTATTTCTATGTCTTGATCAACAGATTGTATTATTCTCCAATGCAGTAGCAGAACTGAAATGGAGGCTATAAGGGCATTAATGGGAGCCCTTTTTTAAGTAACTAATGCGTTACTGTTCACAGTAACGCATTAGTTACTTTGGGTGTAAGTGATCGGTAAAGTAACTGAGTTACTTTTGAAATGAAGTAACTAGTAATGGTAACTAGTTACTGGTTTTCAGTAACTAGCACAACACTGTATATAATACATATTTCTTTATTATAAAAGTACTAATAGCCCACTGTAAAAAGTGTTCATGTAGAGGTTTCTCTGGGGACAAACGTGCACAGGTACACACTTCTGTGTACTTTTATGTATTAGTACACGTGCGGATGTGTATCAATAAACATACGCATGTGCGGTCGGCGCGGCTGCTGTCATATCCCGTGGTGACGTCGCGGACGTTAGCGACACGCACGCCGCCGCAGCGCTGGGGGTACGAGTCCTCGCCGTGGAAGTTCCTGAGGCGGTGGAAGATCCTGCTGACGGTGGGGGGGTCGTCACAGATCACATAGGACGTCTGCGACAGGTGGGGCCCGTACCTGCACACAGGAAGACACCACACACCCCGCCAAAATAAGAGATGGAACGTGGGTCAAACGTCATATCGAAAGAAAATTAACCTTTTTTTGTTGTTGTGTTTTGTTGTTTTTCCTTTCATTTGTGTCTCTTTCTGTATTTCGGTGCCTTTTTTGGTATTTTTGCCATCCTCTATTTTTGTGTTTTGTTTATTTAGTTTTTTGTCTTTTCAAAGTAATAATTGTTCGCCTGCGTGTTAAACAGGAAGTGTGTACGTGTGGTAGATGTGGAGCAGCTGCTGGTTCAGACTCAGGCTTTTATTCTGAAGGAACGTCGCCATCTCAGCCACGACCGCCGCCGCGCTCACGCCGTCTTTATCCGGGATCGAACCGCCACACAGGAACCCTGCCGACAGGAAGTACATCCTTCACTAAAGAGGCGCGTGCCGTGGTAAAGGATACATGTATACATATAAGAAGGACACATAGTGACATTCTGAGAACAAATATTAGGGTTAGAATAAATAAAAACTTTAAATGACATAAGACAATAAATACAATTTAAAAAATATTGAATAGATAAAAGATGATTTGTGTATATATATATCTATAGATCTGGTGTTACCGATGGACTCCTCGAAGGCGAAGATGACGCTGTTTCCTGCTTTGGAAAGCTCGTGGATTCTGTTCCCGATCCACTTAAAGCCCGGCAGAGTCTCCTGAAGAGCGACACACACGAAACACGTGATAACATATTCTATATTTAAATAAATAGGGAAAGACGTAAACTCTCTGATGTTCTCTGAGGATGATCTGGTCAATGGAGGTCACAAGAAGTTACAAGAAGAGAAACACTGAACGTCTCTGGATTCAAGTTCTACATTCATGCAGGGCGTAGAAGCATCCTCAATGTGGGTGGGACAATTTGACGGGAGGTGTGGGCAGGTGGTGGACCTCACCTCCTCTGGGGGGGTCCTCACCTCCTCTAGGGGGGTCCTCACCTCCTCTAGGGGGGTCCTCACCTCCTCTAGGGGGGTCCTCACCTCCTCTGGGGGGGTCCAGGGGCATGCTCCCCCCGCGAAGATGTTTTTTTAAATGTTGAAGGTAAATGCATCTATCTGCTGCACTCTGAGAGCGAAGTTAGGGACTAGATCTTTGGACACATCTCTCAGCAAACAGATTCAAACAGTTTCACTTTGTCTTTATGCATATTTTACAAATCACTCCTCTTTTAAACTGTATTTTTGTTTCACTGTCCTGTAGTACGAGTTGGAATTATTTCATACCTGTTATTCTCTGGTTTTGATGATCATATAAAAGGTGTGCCTTGGAATGACTTGTTTACATGAGATAACTTAGACTAAAGTCAACGGTCTAAACCCTCAGAGTCCTTTAGCTCGCTGAGCTGACCTGATGAGATGTGTCTGACAGGAGAGAGCCCTCCTTATGCTCTCTCTCTCTCTCTCTCTCTCTCTCTCTCTCTCTCTCTCTCTCTCACACACAACATGCGCTCGTCGTGCCACACACAGCCGAGCTATGACACTCAAAGACCCAGAATAACTTTAATGCTGTATCCTATTCTTTTTATTGTATGATATGACAGATGAACAGGTCGCCACTGGGCTTACAACTGGAGACGCAGCTACGCACAGAACACAGCATGTGCACGCTCATGTGCACGCTCATGTGCACGGCTCATGTGCACGCTCATGTGCACGCTCATGTGCACGCTCATGTGCACGGCTCAGAGAATCTGCCTTTGTGCAAAGCAGCAGTGAAAACATGGGACGGAGTTTCATTGATTTGGGCGTTCTCTCAATAAGCCAGTGGAATGGATTTGATAAGCGCTGACACAGCGCTCTACAGAGAGCGGAGAGGGGAGAGACCAATTCACGGACTTTCCACAGGGTAGAGGTGGGGGGGTCTAAACTAATCATTTCAAAAGGTGGGGGGGACTTGTCCCACCCTCATATAATGCCATGCAGACATGAGAGATGGTAAATTGGTCATTTCCGTAGTAGAAGTTCAGACCTCGAAGTGGAAGCCCTCGATGCGGGCGAGGGCCTGCAGGATCTTGGAGGATACGGTGGTGGAGATCATGAAGAGCTTCTGGAGGTCTGCAGGGTCGGGGTGAGCCTGCTTCCAGTGGAGGAACATCCACCAGCCTAGCAGCGCCGCCAGCTCGTTCCCCGAGAACACCTTCCACCCACCCCTGGAAAATAGACATTTCATTTTTATGGAGAATGTGCAACTTCTGAAAAAAAACTGAAATTCTGAAAGAAAGAAAAGTGAAATCTGAAAATGTTTTGGAAGTTAAAGATCTGGTTAAAGAGTAAACGGTGAAAGTCTTATAAAAAGGCACATTCTTAAAAGTGAAAATCTGAGAAATGTTGAAATTAGTGAACATTCTGAAAAAAAAATTATGAGAAAAAAGTTACATTTTCAAATAAATGGACATTTTGAAAAAAGTCAAAATCTGAG